>NC_090444.1:1743484468-1743800622 GCF_031143425.1 Pleurodeles waltl
ATACACAAAGTCACTGTGTGGCACTGCCCAAACCCACGTCCTATCCTCACCGCTGATTACCAATGTTAGAAATTGGGTTTCTGGTTAGCAGAAGTATGCACCCTTTACAAGTAGAAACCACAACCCTAGTCAGGTCAGATACACACCATAAATTATCCTGTGCACTCTCTCTCTGGTAGCTTGGCACAGAGCAGTCAAGCTTAACTTAAGAGGCAATGTGTAAATTATTTGTGCAACACTTCAAACAGTAAAACAGTGAAGAACCCTTCAAAAAGGCACCGCCTAGTTAGAGAAATGGAGCTGAACTGAATGAACAGAACAAGACCATAATGATAAACAGCCAATAAATAGAAGTTGAGATATGAATTTTTAAAAGATTAAAATGCAATATAGTGCTTAAAGCATTAAGCTTCAACCGACAACCAGGGATATCTGGTTGCGCTACACCAGGTTAAATCCAAAAGTTCAGGCCGACTGCGATGGAGCGTGCGTCAGTTACAGTACCAGATAAATCCCGCTGAAGTTTTACTTTCTTAAATATTGAGCCAAGAGTTAAGTTTGCTGGGAAAAAGTTCACCGGAACCAGGGAGAGCATTGCTGGCAGTGGTGCGTGGGCACAAAGAGTTATTTGGCAGCATGGACAGGTGGGCTGGAGCCTTTCAGTCATGAGCAGTGATACTTGCGTGTGAAGAGTCAGATATGTGGCAGCTTGCACTGATTCTTCGGGTCAGCGGCATGGTTCTGGGGCGAACGGGCCCATTCGTTCTCAAAAAGAGCCAAAATCATGATTCCAGGAGCCAAGAAACACTCCCCAGGGCCCAGGACTGGAGAGGAGCCTCTTTTGGGTCATGAGTTAGGTTGACGGCAGGTCCAGGAGCTGTAGATGACCCACCTAAGCTCCCTTTGTGTGTAGCTATCTAGAGGGAATGCAAAAGTCCAACTGTCAGCTACACCTGGTCATTTGTCCAGAGACAGGCCACAGGCACTAAATGGCTAAGGCCCAAAAATGCCAACTTTTAAAAAGTGGCATTTGCAGGGCTGCACTTTAAAATCCGACTTCACCATAAGTTGTGATTATAAATTGTGAGTCCAGAGACACCAATCGTGACAAACCTATCTCTTCCAGATTGTGAATTACACTTATACGTTGTAATAAGGTAATCTCAATGTTGTTCTACAGGAGAGAGAGGCCTTGCTGTAGTGAAAAATTACTTTGGGTGGTTTTCCATTCCCAGAACATATAAAACTTAAAAGTACATGCCCTGGCCTTTGAATACATCGCACTCTGTCCCCAAGGTTGTCCATGGACCTACCTTAGGAGTGAGATATATGTATAAAAAGGGAAGTTTTGGGCCTGCGAAAAGGGTTATTTTGCCAAGTTGACATGACAATGTAAAACTGCACACACAGAGTATGCAATGGCAGGCCTGGGGCATGGTTAGAGGACTACTTAAGTGGGTGGCACTACCAGTGCTGCAGGCCCACAAGTAGCATTTAATTTACATGCCCTGGGCACACGTAGTGCAATTTACTAAGGAAATATAAGAAAATTAAATATGCCAATTGGGGTTAAGCCAATGTTACCATGATTTAGGGGAGGGAGCACCAACACTTTAGCACTGGTTAGAAGTGGTAAAGTGCAGAGAGTCCTAAAGCCAGCACAAACAAGATTAGAAAGGTGGAGGAGGGAAGTACAAAGTTGGGAAGGGGGAAGACCACCTTAAGGCTGTCAGTTTTAAAAAGTGTATATTCAAAATCCCTACAACCTCAGCAAGTGCTAATGTCTCAGGATGCAGAAAGGGTGTGTAGCCAGCTAATTCTGGCCATGTATCCCCTTCATTACTAATGGGTCCTAATTGGACATTCCTATGTATGTGTGGTAACCCACCAGAAAACTGGTTTTGGTGCTTTTAGTAAGCTAAAGGGTTTTCCAGATCCTAGTATGCTCTTCAGTGTGCAGCTGGTGCTGCAGTATTATAAGCCTGAAACCACAATGCGTAAAACGTCTCAAAGGTATATGGTGCATGGGCAGCTATTGCAAATATAGCTACCCCCCCCCCAGCAGCAGGGTCACCTCTGGTATTGAGATGCTGAGTAACTTCCACACAGTAATTCACTTCTATTGCAATAGAAGCTGCCATTTCAACCAAATGGGCTTAAGTGCACTGGATTAAAACAATCATGGAACCCCACAGATGGAAACAACCTTTTAAAAAGTAAGCAATTGACAAACCTATGGCAGTAGGTACTCCCTTATTCCCTGTAAGAGGTAATCATGATGACATAGCAACTACAGATCTCTTTGCAATGATGTAATGATGATTTGCTTGTATGTGAATATTAAAAGAAACTACTAAAGGGCCCAAAACAATCCACAACCATATTTTGGCACCAAAATAGGGATGGGTGAAACTCACAGAGTTTTACTCAGCAGAATACTGTGAAGTTACATAAAACTCTGCAAGATTCCACAGAATTCCACCCACCCCGAAATAGGGAGGACACAACCATATAATGTGCTGGCAGGCGACAGGCAGCAATTTATTGTGTAAACAGTGCTGGAACGGTGACGCTGGATAGATGTCAACTGTGTTTTTTTTAGGTTAGTAACATTTATTTTAACAAAACACGTTCGTAGTTCTCAAAAACATTTAGCTGTTTCATTTTAAATGTCATCAAAACAATGCTGGGCAGGAACACCAACCCACTTCTTCTTCCTGCAAAAACTCACCTGTACAGTGTTTCCTCACCATACCTTCAACAAGCTTGAAATACATTTAGCAAGACTTTCTCTTTACATTGTGGGTAACCTACTGTTTCCTCGATTGTTTCTCTCTAAGAGTTGACAGGTTATTTCCTTGTGGTCAATGAGAGGCAGAGGTGGAATAGGTAAAAACTTCCTTCGCTACCAAGTGAGGCACCAAACAAAAAATGAAAACAAATTAAAACACATTTACAATGGGTGCTCTCATTAACTAGCAAATGAAGACACACAGGCTGCAGGATGGCATCAAGCAGCGCAGTTGGTTGAAGTTCCTACTGGCATGGATGCTGTTAACTTAAGTGACCTATCAGGGGAGAGAGTTAGTTGTCACTGACAATTACTCCTCCTATAATCACACTGCTGTCAGCATGGGCAAGGCATGTGATAGGGCTATACTGGATTTCTCTTCGGTGTGTAGTGTTTGGCATGCATATGAGACCCCAGAGTATGTTTCCCATTTCTATCACTGCCTGTATCTAATAGCCAATGATCATCTACTGCCAACCTGGAGTCGCAATATGACCTCAACAGGGAGCTGGGGGTTACCATTGTGAAGAGGGAGATTTGCCCCACCTCAATGGAGTTCCTACTGACAAGCAACCCCAAATAAATGTGGCCAGCCATGGTGCTTGTAATGTTAGACTGCAAGCAATGATTAAATCTGGAGCATTTACACATTAAGCAACATTGTGTCTTCTGCTATTTACATTAAACACAACTACATGTAATTTTTACATCATGGACAAAGTCAGGTTAGGTCCATTATGCAGTTGAGTTTGACTTTACAAGTTCTGAAGGCGAGCCGTGTGCCTTGAAAGCATGTGGACTTTAAAAAGTTGTTTGCTGCATTCAATCTTACTTGCAAACAACTCATATTGGTGAACAAGGAAGCTACTTACATCATGCTTAATATTGAAAAGCTATAAAAGTTGCCTTTTACAGTAGCTGAAACACAATTATCAGTGTGATTAATACATGGGATGATCTCACTGCTGATATCAACATCCAAATTCACTTCTTGTTTGAAACATTTTGAAGTTGACAGGTTTGGACAGTTAGGTGATAGTTATATTCATGATGTGTGGGAACTGCCCTTTGGTTTCAAATGCTTTTGCGGAAGCCCATGTGAGACTTCTGTAAGCAGGTAAGGTTGCATGACATCTGTAGGAAGCTTGGCTTGCTATTTGAAGGATATTCTCACCTCAGTGAGCCACTCGGTATTTCAGTTACTTTTGAATGGGATTTTCTTGATGCTGAGTGATCAAGGCCATTGTGGGATGACAACAGGTGTTGAATATGTGATTAATGTTTCTCAAATAGTGACCTGTTGTGGAAATGCATTTTTCTCACTTTTCAAGAGATAAAAGTAGTGACCATATGGCATCATATTGCTACTTCCAATGTAAATTTTGACAAACTGAGCAGATTTAAGCCATTATTGTTTCAACAAATGTGGTGCTTACTTCTGCCCATGAGACCGATGGTTTACAAGTGGAAGGTCATCAGCTGAAATAAAGTCCTTTTTAGATACATACTTTTAGAGACACTGTGGTGAATTGATCAGTCTCATTTTTAATGCATCTAATACAGCAGGGATTGGGATTGTACTCGTTTTAAATCTGTCGTGTCTGGATTTGTGAGTATGTTCCAGACGGTTTTTGGAATAATACCTTCCACCAGTCATTAATATTTTTGAGTGGTTTGGGAGGTTTTTCGATTGTACTGGCATTACTTGACGGTATATTGCTGTTGCTATTTTTGATTCGCACTGGATGCCCCTTCCCAACCAACAAGCATGATGGGGCTCCCGCCAGCCCAGCGGTGCTGTGAAAGCATGGTACAGGGCTTTGGAGTAGCACGATTGGTAGAACTTGACAAAGAATGGTCACTGTCATTTTGACTTGTATTCTGCTGTGTGCAGCCCATCTTCCACTGTTTATGGTGCACCTCCAAACATGCACTGGAAGTGTGTTTTGTTCAGCAGAATGTACTTTTACTGGACATAAATCTGATGATGTTCTAGATGAGGGTTCATTGCCAGAGTTGTCCAATGACATTGCAGTTGCTCTGTGAAGCCTTCTATGAGCCAGCCTCCCTGGATCAAGTGGCTGTGGCTCTTGGTGCCTTGTTACCTGGCACTACCCTGAATGCTGCCTCCAATTGCTTCAATAAATATTTTGAAATTCCTATTTGCATCTCTTGCCTTGCCTTGGCATGTGTGAGTCTTTGGGTAACAGGGTAAAAGGGGCGCAATCTGTTCACCATGACTTCCCTGAGGAGACAGAGTATCAGGTTTAGGTTGCCACAAATTACTATTACCCTGATTGGGGTGGGTGAGGTACTACAGGCTAGCCAGGAGTTGGGTTGACAGCATCCTTACAGTGTGGGGCTCACTTAGCCTCCCACACATGGTGGTGCTGATGTCCTAAATATGCAGTCTTTTTACCATAATAAGAGCCACGAGAAAAAATCAGGTCACTTCACCTGTGCCAAGATACCCTACACTGTGAGTGCTTAGTGTACACTCCAGCCTGGAGTTTCTGCTATCAGAGCCTCCTACCGCCCCATCAAACACTGTAGCTCCTTCAAACACTCATCCTAGTGCTAGTATGCTATAGGTGAAGTCAGGCACCTCAGCCCCCTGCATTACAGTAGTAAGCACTACATACATATTAAAATATGATAATCCAGTGGCCTTATCCATATGTCATTGGTTTGCATGGATTGCAGAGCTGGTATTGAGCAGCTTATAGCTCACAAAGGAGCAATAATGTCAGTGTAGAGCATGCGGTGTCCTTGAGCCACATCCAACCCTGCAAGAGGACACATGGGAGGTTCTGCATCCTAGAAGCAGCACTTGGGGAAAGCATTTCCATTTTTAACTTATTGATTAAATCTGACCCTTACCAGTTTTTATGATTCATAATGAGCTAGAGGGCCCGGGGGGCACGTGGTTAGGTTTGTATCGCTACATGCCTTTAATCAGTAAATACTGCTGATCGGCCGAGCCAAAGGGAGCCAACCGCTGCCCATCACCCTATACATCTGCAGAGGGCATTTCATTTATTCATGGGCGCATATGGTAGTTGACCTTAGCCGTTTGGTTGTGTAGCCATTTTAGTTAGAGCTCCAAGCACGTTATTTTAGCATACTAGGCCTGCCGCTGTGCACTTTAACCTAGATATAATTTATTCGGCTTCATTTTATTATTGTTATAATAGCCGCTTTACGGTCTTGTTTTATTTATTACTCTCTAACTGTTTTTGCCTAGGCCAGCACTCTGTTCTCAAACAAGACATTCTTGCTCACTCTGTGCTTCTTCCAAGGCTGCAGTAAGATAGGTTGCCGGTGAACGCGGTAAAAGTTTTGTCTCTGACATTCATAGAAAAACACACATCCTTACGTAGGGACATTTTCTCAGAACATCAGGTGTTTTATTATAAAAACACTTCCTTGTCCCTTACACGTTAGAGGGAGATTCCAGCCAGAGAATCACAACTGTATGCTGATTGCTGAACGCTTCACTACAGCTGCTTATGCAGACTTCAGGCCTTTGCTCAGGTAGGGGCGATGATGTCTTCCCAGGGCAACCTGAAGGGCAGAAATAGAGCTTAATACGCTGTGCTCTATCATAGCCTAGGTAGGAATAAGTCTGTTGACTCTAGTGACAATATGGTAGCGTTATTTCTCTGCTTTACTCTTCTTGTCACTATTTTAATTTTGTCATGCTGTATCGTTCTGGTTATTGCAGCCCATGCTTTGCTATCGAAGATGCAGTCGCTTCATTAGAACATTATTGAAACATATACTGCCTCTGTTCGTCATTGTGTATGTGTGACGAATGTAACTGAGAGAAATGGATGAGACCTGAGTGACCACGTTTTCTCTGAGAAATCAATTATGTCATGTGCTCGGCTGCCCAATCATCCCGCCCTTGGGTGGAGATGAGGCACTGCTAGTTAGCCGGAGCAAAACCCGGATTGGAGCGACAGGTGTCACCTGTAGTGGGCCACAATCAGTCCCCCACACCACTGGTGATTCTGCCACTCAAAATCCAGTAGTCACAATAGGATAATGAGAGCCTACGCAACAGTTTTAGTGGCTGGGGCACTTGGTCAGAAGGCACAAAGGGTTGATATTAGAGGAGCAGCACAGGTTGGACAGTTTTGCATCTTTGTAGGCATGTGGGTTAGGAGATGCAGTGACCAATCAGAAAGGGAGGGTAAAGGGGCAATTCAGTGTAAGCGAGACCAGGGGGTGCTGGTCTAGTGTTTGCTTTCACACAGTGGACTGGGCACTGTCATGGCTAAGCTGGGAGTCTAACCCTGCAAAAAACAGTATTTAAAGGGTATGACTTAACTCGGGGTGGAGGTTGGTAAAATCCAGCACACGTTGGATGGGAAGTTTTTACCAAACTCTGCACGCCAAGTGGAGTGCAAATTGGCAAAACTCTGCAAACTCCACTGGTGGAGTGGAGTTTACTGCCACCCTATACAACAATGTTGCATAAACTTAGATTATTGCTTAGTTCTTCTTGTATTGCTTTTATACCCACGGGTGCCACAATTGAACTTAGTTCAATGACCCACCTGTTGAATGTGAAGAAGCGTGTTGTTGTAGCCCCACCCAACCGCACTCAGTTCATAGTTGAAGAGGTGTCTTTTTCTTAGGTTACAAGCAATCCCTAAACAGGGATCCAGAGATGCAGTGGTAATTTGAAAACCCAATTTTATTCTTTACAATATCACACACAAAAACTGCACTAAGACTATGACACTTTATGCCCAAGAGTGTTTATTTCAACAGACCCATCCTGTTGGTTAGCACATCTAAAATAACTACACAAAATTTGATTAAAACCACACCAATGCATGTTGCGAACAATAAGAATAAAATAAACATTGCGACTATAGTTAAAATGTTGAAAGAAGAGTGGCCAGGGCACACCAATAGCATGAATCCTGATCCTGATAATGTTCAAGAATAAATAGAAAGTTTGTTCTTGGAAGATGATGTGTAGATATTTATTATAAGTGCAGGTAGAAAGTAGAAATCTCAATCAAAAGACTGCGTTGTACAAAATGACCATGTGTCCAGAGCAGCCAGATGGTGATAAATGGTCAGAGTTACAATAGGATGTTCGAATGTAACAATAAGTCCATACAGCAAAACAGCCAACACGTGGTTAACACTCTGCCAAAACCCCGACGCGCACGGCACGGGTTTATTCGCTCCACAAATACTTGAGGCTTATCATGGCCATCATTTGCCTATACTATTTGATTTCTCCCAAGGACTCATGACTACCAGCAGCTTGATCTGTGTACCTTTCGTGTTTACATATAATGTTTTATATACATCTGAAGCCTTGATAAAGTCTTGAAGACGAAACACGTTTCGCCACCTTCTTCGCCTGACATAGTTAAAATGTTATCTAGCAACCTAACACCCTAAAAACAAACTACTTCTATACACTCTACTATGAGAGTAGGGAGTAGCATAACTTACATCTAGAGTTTCCTAGGGAGAAATATGCTGTGAACTTGATAATTGCAAACTGCTATAGTTATCAGCAGTCAGGAGAACGTATTACCTCAAAAGGAAAACCCACAATGGCATCAGCTCATCTCCTCTAAGACTTGGCTGGGTATCGGTTTTCAGCACATTATGGGATGTTGTGGCATCAGGGCAGTCTGTTAGCCTCATTCAAGATCTTCTGGAAGTATCTTGCAAGATAATCTGGAGCAATGGACCTCTCCTGACAAGTGGTAGCTTGGTGGGCCTTTTACACCATATCTTATCTTAGATGGGAATTTCTGATGTAATATTAGGAATGTCTGACATAAGCTATGTGCATAAATATGCTAGTCTTAGACGCATTATTATAAACAAGTAGGGCAAAACACATCAATTCAGACTACTCTGTTTATGTTATCGTTATTATTATCTGACTTTGAAATAGAGATAACAGGGTACTTGTCCCAGACTGATGTCACATCAGGTATCCTACAAAGGTCATTGTCTGTGCATCAGTTGTCTTCTCAATGTCATTGTATGAATGACTTGACACTTTCAGAGTTTCTTGGAAAGATAATGACAGACAACATCTGTGTCAAAGGCAAACATGTCAATGATTTTGCAAAAATAGATAAAATGTAGTCCCGGCCTGTTTAGATGGAGTCGGGCCTTATGGACTTTACGTCAAACAGGTTGTTAATAAAATGAAGAACAAAAAACAGGGACAAATTGCCGTGTGGCCTTGAAAGGAAGACAACTGGGGCAACTATTACTATAAGATGTAGTACCACATAGAACAGCAAGTCAACAGAAGTGAATAGGATTTTTGCTAAACCTTGGAGTGTAGTGAAGGGAGAATAATGTGATTGGGAGTGAACTGAGAGTTTGTCATATATTGTAACTCTTAAATCTCTTACAGATTTACCGATAAACAGTGATTTGAAGCCAAAAGAGGAAGGGAACTGGATAAGACTAATGTCAGGGTTCATTTAATGTGACAAATGCAAAGCCTGTAAAATCAGTGAAAGTGTGAAAAAATATAATTCCCCATTGGACAAAGTAAGAAAATTGGTAAACATATCACATGAAGCCCTAACTTTTGTGTTGTAGTGCTTCTGTCGGTTGTAATACGATACAAGCGGTGTTTTTCCAGTAGAAAATGAGTCCTTGGACACCGAAGGTCCATGGCACAAGAATCTTTTTGACCAAATATCCAGATATTTTGCTCCAAAACATTTTTGGGGCATCAACATAGTGCTGCTGCACATGAGTGGCAGCAGGTTGAAGCTTTTTAGAAAAACTGGATCTATGTTCCCATCCAACCTTGGAACCAAGCACTCAAATGAGCTAAACTTGGACAAAGAACTAGGTATTCATATTGATTGAAACTGCAAGTCTTGGAAGCCATCAACTCTGTAAGAATTTGATTGCACATGGGACATTAGAGCCAGTAATATATGAATATTGCAAGTAGAATAAATATTTGTTTTGGTCTCTTTTCAGTTTAGGTACATGCAATTGTATGTGTTTTTAGGAAATCCACCATCATTTGGCATGAATAATTGTAATGGCTTAGAAATGAGTTTAAATATAAGGTTGATGAATTGTAAGTATGCCCCTGGGGCACAATTAATTCCTTTAAGAACTTTAGGATGATGGCAATGGATGAATGAAATCAACATAGTGATGTATCATTGTTTTGTTATTATTGGTATTATCTGCACATCAGGAAAAATGAAGGCTGTAGGGTGGCACAATATATCTCCCAGGCGGCTTCATGATTCATGTTACACATCATGGCCGAAAGTGGGAATGAGTCATCTTTTGCCATTTATAAATACAATCCATACCTTTGAGCAAAGTTGTCTGCTATATGATACGCACCAATACCCCATATAGTCAATATGTGTTAGGAAACTGGTTCAGTGTATTTTATTTATTCTGTTTTCAATATGTGACATTAACATTCATTGATCAATATGCATTTTAGGATCGCACTGAAATTTCTGAAAATGAAATTACTTGGGATTTATGAAATTTGCCTAAATTTGCTATTGTGAAATTTACATTAACTTTTAGAAGAGTTACAGAACATTAATTCAATTCTGTCATTTATGGTATATTTTAGTGTGGAATGCATTATAGCATAAATGTTTGACAGGAGCCTGCATTTTGTGCTTAAAAAAACACAATTGTCACTTACAACATCCATCCATACTGGTTGTTTGTGTTTTTCCTGCTTAGTTTTGGCATCATTGTGGGAATTTCCAGTAACAGGCATAATGCAAATTTCTTGAAATTACCCCAGCATAATTTATATTTTGCCCAAGCCTAGAAATTACTTTGTGCAGTTGGGGCAGGGAAAAGTAAATAATATTTGCCATTTAGAAGACATACTAGCATAACGTCTCTATAATGCCGGGATGTAGTCCATTTGTAAGTGTCCTTTATCAATGTTTGTGGCACACAATAAAGGTTGCATGGGTTAAGAAGGGTGATACTGCAGAAATGAGTCACCATCAAATGACTTCCTCATCTCTACATCTTAGGGCCTGATTACGGTCTTGGCCGATGGGATACTCCATCACAAACATGACGGAGATCCTGTCCGCCATATTAGAAGTTCCATTATGTTCTAAGGAACTTGTAAAACGGCAGGCGGAATATCTGTCACATTTGTGATGGAGTATCCCATCCACCAAGGTTGTAATCAGGGCCATATTGTGAATAGAGTTCTTCAAGTTTGGAGGTTGAACTAATATTTGTGTGAGAATGTGAATCATTGAATGTGGTGTACGGTAGTCCACCGCAAGTAATAAAGTCACTGATCAGTTAGGTCCACACAAAGGTTTTAATATTTTAAGCCTAATCTTAAACCCTTGGTAGTTATGGCACATAACAAACAGGCTTAATTTATAGAAGATAATTTGTAAACATTTAGAAGCATATTCTTGCAGCCCTTAGCGCCCCCCTAACGCCACCATGTGTGCACTGCATTTAAAATATGGTGCACCATGGTGGTAGTTAGGGGACTAGCATCAGAATGTTTGACATTAGTCCAGCGCTTTGCAGGATTAGCGTAAAAAAAATTGAAGCTAATCCTGCGAAGCACACAGAGGCCCATTGTAACCAATGGAAGCCTCCTTGTAACACCTGCTGTGAGCAGGCATTAAAAGTGCTGAAAACAATGATGCAAAGAAATCTCTAAGATTTCTTTGACCCACTTTTTTACCCCCTCAAAGAGGGAACACCCCCTTTGCATACATTATGCCTGGCGCAGGCATAATGTAGCACAAAGGGTTACAAAGTGGCACAATGCATGCCTTTTTCTCCTTCTAACGCCACAGTAGAGTAAAAAAAAATGATGCTAATTTGGCATTGGAATGGCACTAGGGGTTTATAAATATGCCTCTTAGTACCAAAATAGTTAAACTCAAAAACAGAGGGCAATAAAAATCCTACTCTAATTTCTAAACATAGAAAGAAATAATGAACAAAATAACACTAATATGAGAAAAATTCAGTACGTAGATCCAAAGGTATGAATTGTTAAATATTTAAGGCAAAAAGCAGCAAGAAAAAAAGTAAAGCGGCAATCAGGAGTCAATCTTCACTGTTGATTGGAACCTAGGTATGATTTCAGACCAACCTCAATGGAGATTGGCTCCGATACGTCAAGCAGATTCAGCCTGGTCAAAGACTTTATCATTAAGCCGGATAGGCACTGGTCAAGGTCCAGCTGAAGTAGCTGGTGTTGGCAGAAAAAACTCAGAAGAAGAGAAATTCGAATTTCATGGCTGACTATGTCCTTGCATTGGATGGATACTTTTTATGCCGTTACCTAGTCAAGATTTCAATCTTTAATGGAGCTCAGAATCCTCCAGTGGCGGACTTTAGTTATTATTTTTTTTATGGTGCTCCAGCGGTTCAAATCAGAAACTGGATCTGATGAAATGGCATCAAAATTGGGCACCTTGTCTAGGGTCGCCTTGGAAACTTTGGGCATTTTCTAATTCCCAGATTTTCAGAAATTGTTGGAGAAGTCCAGCTAGATCACTAAATAAAGCCAACCTTGGTTGCAACTAGGTAGTTATAGTTAGGACCATGTGTCCATAGAAAAAGCACTTTTAACTTGCCTATATATTATGCACCGTTTGACGAATCTTCGTGAAATTTTCCCCAAAAAAGTGTCCCGGTGATTGTTGTTGCACACAGGAACTTTTGGGGTGATCCGTCAAACAGGGGCCCAGAAAAAGGGAGCTCAAAAAATGTTGTGTTTCCCATACTAATTCCCATGGGACCTGTCAACACGTCTACAGCTTGAACCACTAGATGGAAAAACACCCACATTGGCAGAAAGCTAGCTGCCAGTACACAGATTGTGCTTTTTGTTATCTGGTGTAAATCTGTTCAGTAGTTTAGGAGATATTAAAGGACAAATACATTTGTATAATTCTGGCTGCGAATAGTTCATGAAATGTGTTAATTTTTGTGAACACGCGTGCAAAAAGAAGCGTTGCAATTTGTCTGACCGCAACCTGACTAGAAAGTTGTGACCGCCATTTTATTTCACGGGACATGGTCCCTGGGTGTGAAAATTCAAATTGAAAGTGGCATAAGGAGTCAGAGTGAAGTTACCCTGAACCCAGGGGTGTGATATAGGTGTGTTTTAGGGGCAAAATATAGGTGTCACCAGCTCCCGGGTCTCGGCCTGCTGCCATAGACCTTCAAGGGTAGGGCACTCCATCTGCATCTGCAGAACTCCTCTCCCCTTTCCTTTCACCAGTTGGTCAGCTCAGGTAGGTTCCCCGGGGTGGCAATGTCCTCTCCTGCAGGTTGCAGATCGTTGCCATTAGCCTCAGCCTCCTTCCAGACCATGGGATTTTCAGGAACATGTTTCGTATTTCCCTTGCCCTTCCTTACCTTGGCAGGCACCTATGCCATTCTTTCAAGCTCCAGCTCCTCTTTACTACCCTCTCAGACGGCCATGGACTGTGTGGTCAAACACATCCACTCAGGCAACCCCAGGCACCCCAGGCAACCTGAGCTCCATCTCCTTGTAGCTGGTGGTCTTTAGCTCATTGTCAAGCAGACAATCCACAAGCATATATGGACTACTCACAGCTACCTTCAAGGAACCTGAGACCCACCCCACTCAAAGGGAACCAGATTCACTGGGTGGTTACTCTCATGGTTGTCGGTTGCAAAAACCAGGTAGAATGTATTAGGTACGACCTGTTCTGAGGTCACCAGATGTTATCTGACATTTTTCATGTTAGCTCCAATGTCTCTAAGAGCCTTCATCCTCTGCCCATAGATGGTAAACCACTGTCTGGATTTCCTAATGTTACAAAGCATATCATCCCTCTGCACCATCTCTCCATCACACAGGGACAACTCTACACTATCACCATACTATCTGGGGCACTTTGCATCCCCAAGCACTACTCTCATCAACCCAGGTTGATTGCCCACCATTGGAGGGGTTTGCCTGCTTGGAGCATTTGGCATCCCCTTTTAGTGCCCAAACCGTTGTCACTCATAACCCTTAAGGGGTGCCTTCCCTGAGAACTTATTATCAGGGAACCACTTCTTTTTCAGCTCAGGCGAGAATTGGGAATCCTGACTCTTGAAACTACTTTGGGGACCGTTAAATAACTCCTTGTTTTATGTTTATCTTCCCTCTCCTTCTGATGGGTACCCTACCACCTTTAAAAAAAAAAATATTGAGCAGGGTGAGAGATAACACAGAAAAATCATTGCAGCGATCATTGCCATCTTTGCAATACATTATCTAAAGCAAAATTGGACCATCTCCCCCCAAGCAATTAACAATAGCAGCAAAATCCTACTATTAAAGTGCAACAGTGCAATACGTGCAGATTACAACAAAATGAAGCACATTTCATATTTCCCTATTCATAACAGCCCAGATAAGAAGATCCCTAAACCAGATGAAAAAAGAAATGGACATTCACTCAAATAGCAGCATCTCTAATATTAAAGTGTTTCAGTGCAATCAGTGCATGTCGAAAACAAAGTGCATTTCGTGCCAAGGTGCATTGCTTGATGAATAAAAACATTAAAAACATTAAACCTTTACAGATCCAAGGAGTTCTGTACATCTGACCAGCAGCATTGCCCTCTTGATTTATGCGATAATACCGTTAACATTTAGCTAAGAACAAAAGCTATTAACGATCCAGAATGTGCATGAGTGCTAAGCAGTGTGCAGGTGAATGACACAGGGCAGTATGAGCAAAGGCAATAGAGAGCCAATTCATATTGCATTAAATTTCTTCAGGGCCCCTGCCCTCTTGGCAAAGGCCCCTTCAAATGCTTGTGTCCTTGTCTTTTTAGTAAGCCATTGATGATAACACTGAGCCACTGCAGTTTTCTACCCCTGTAAAATCAGGGAAGGGGCCACTGCGACAGCTATTGATACAAAGTACTGCTGATATCTTCACAAGTGACACACCTCATATGAAAGACCAAACAGCAGCGGTATTGGTGTAGGGGAGATCTTGGTCATAATACTGCCACTAATTGCATCAAAGACCTCACACCAAAATAGCTGTAGCCTATGCCAGTCAAAAAAAGGGTGGACCCATCCACCATTACCAATAGCCTTACACATAGAGCACTGGCGGGAAGAGATGCACTATAAACCAGGGAGGCTCACTCATTGCCATGTAGTTATTCTTTAAAAAGCTACTAATTTGAATGAAGCTAAAACATAATGAAGAGCTCTGATTACCCAGTTGCTGAATTAGGCAATCCCATGTTAACAAATTTGTCCTATTGCAAAAATCTCCTAGTTTCGTGAACCCCAGTGGGTCCCAATCCTTTAAAATTTGGATAATGACACCCCCAGATCTCACAGCCTTGCAATGTAATACAGGCATGCCCCCCGGGACAAAGCAAGATGTTTAAAAACGCCTAATGTGTGATTAAAAAACAGGTACTAATTTACACCTTATTTTTTGGGGAAGCTTTACTGTACGTAAAAAGACTGGTAATTTATTTTGACTTCCAATGATCATTGAATTCAGCTAGAAATTGGCGTAAACTGGGAATGCTGCTACTAACTGAACAATAAAATCGACTAAGGGGGCCTTGTAATATGTCTGCAAATGTGGTAGTGCTAGGCCCCCTGGGCAACGTCAAGTTCTAACACTGACATTTTCACTCTGGGCTGTTAGACCATTTAAAAGTTCTAATAACACTGTTTCCTTCATCAAAATAAGCGCTAGGAATTCTAAGGGGGAGATTTGAAAATAGAAATAGGAATATTGGGAGGATAGACATCTTTATTAACGCATCCCTGCCAATTAGCAGGGGTAGAGGAGTCCTTCTCTCTAACAACCTTTTAGTCTTAATCAGCCTGGCCCCATAATTTAACTCAAATAGTTGAGAGACGTTGTTTGTCACAGGAATTTCTAAATATCTAATGGGATGGTTTTGAAACTGCGAGGGCAGGTGGGGAGTTCAGAACTAGCTGCATTGAACAAAAGGAGCTCCATTTTTGCTTGGTTGACTTTATATCCCCCTATGTGTGTAAAACAAGTAATTTCATTAATGGCATTTTGAATATTGACCCCGCTGGCCTTCAAATATAAAATCGTATCATCAGCGAACAACTTCATCTTTGCCATCTCATCTCTGTGAGATGCAATCAATGGATTAGTAGGGATCCTGACCGCAAGGAGCTTCATGAAAAAGACAGAGAGTAAAGGAGTACCCGGATGACTGCCACACTTTAGCCTTACAACCCCTGCCTGTTTGGTGTTGATAATGATCTTGGCCCCTGCCCCACTATAGAGTTCTTTACGCATGTTAATAATTGTAATCGGAAAAACACATTTTCCCAAGATGAAAAACAAAGGGGCATATTTACAAGCCCCTAGTGCCAGCACAGTATCACTTTTTTGTGATGTTCCAGTGGCGATGTACACTGCGCTGTATTTACAAGGCAGGGCAATAAGCCACTTTTTGTGGCTTAATGCCACCATGTAAATATGGCCCCTAACACGTAGTACTTTGCGTGTATGGGGCGTGCATTGGGTGTTGCTTTGGGCGTTCCACAGCAACACCCTCTGAATTTTGACGCTGGCCCAGATTTATGAGCTTTTGTAAACCTGAGGCAGCGCCAAGATCTAATGCCACCCAACAGGGTGGCATTAGAATGGCGCAAAGAGGAGAGATGCTTTAATTTCTCCTAGTTTTTCACTCTTTCTATGTGTGCTGCATTTCTATGTGTGCTGTGTTCTGCAGCACACATAGAAGGAGCAAATCACCATTAAAGATTGTTTTTGTGTAGGAAGGTGTCCCTTCCTGCACAAAAACATCTCCCCTGCAAAGCAGCCATCCTTGCACCATGGCACAAGAGTGGCTGCATTGGTGCTCAGCAGCTAATTTAGCACCGGCACAGGGAAAAACACAGGGATGCACTGTATTCTTTTAAATATGGCACAACCCTTCATTTTAGAAGTGACACAACATGGCGCTGCCAATTTTGGCACAGAGGCTGCGCTGTGCCACTTCTAGTAAATGTGTCCCAAAGCTTTCCAATTAACAAGGTCGAACGCCTTTTAATGTTGGTGCCTTCTCCCTGTTAAATGTGAAATAATCAATGGCTTGAATCAAAAAATAGTTATTAACAGCCATTACTCTCTTAGGCAGAAATCCATTTTTGTTGTAATGGATTATACTTTGAGCACAATGTACCATTCGCTCGGCTCAGACTTTCATGAATAATTTATAATCTATGTTCAACAAACTTATAGGGCAATAAGAATTGGGATATATGGGGCCCTCCTTATCTTTTTCAGGAAGTTCACTACCAATGATTCTTGTAATGGATGCTGCTTCCTTTATGTGATTAAAAAAATTGCAAAAAAGGGGATCAGCTGTACCTCAAAAGTCTTGTAGACATCAGTGGGAATGCAGTAGCCCCTGCTATCTTTACCATTTGCCATGATTTTGAGAGCAGGAACAATTTCACCAGGCTCTACTTTTTTCAGCAATACTTTTTTTTTATGTTGGAGACTTGTGGTAGCCACACTGAAGTGAAATACTCAGATAGCTCAACTGCCGTAACTACCTCATTTTCTTCATAAATCCACCTATAATGGTGAAGAAATATCTCCTCTATCTCCATGACCCCACTGGCGGGATCTTCAATTTGAGTAATAAGTTGCCTACTCTTCTGAGTTTTTGTCGACCATGCCAAGTACTTCCCCACATGCTGCCTTTCCTCAGAAAGCATCTGCTGGAAAGCTTTGCTTCCTGCAATCAAATCTAATGGAAACAAAAAAGTCCCTACGCCCGTGCTTAGCTCTATCAAGCTGATCTTGTGGTAACTGACAAGCTGTTAAAGAATGGGGACGATCTAATAGCTTTGTGGATTCCCTCATAGTGATCTCTACTGCAGCTTGAAGACTCTGGATTTTATGAGATTGGGTCCTAGCTAAATTGGCTTTGTAGGATATCACCTGCCCCCTATATGTCTCCTTAAACTCTTCCCATGCCATAAAGATGGGAGCAGTGTTGAAATTTATCTTACAGAATTTGCTAAAACTGTCTCATTTCATTTAACCAAGTTTGATCAGAGAGCAAGGATGTATCTAATTGCCATCCTGGCCAATTCGCCTCTGCAGCTTGCCAAATTACGTCTAGTGAGACTATACCATGACCTGAAAAGGGTTTGCCAGTGTCTCTATTCTTCCTCTTTCCAATAACTTTATAAGAAGAAAAAATTCTATTCATGAAGCTAACCGAATCCTAGCAGAATAACAAGTATATTGTGTAAATTCAGGGCATCTGAGGCTCCATGGATCCACCAATGTCAGGTCTGCTTAGTTATATTCAGGAGTTTGGCTGTCTTAGGTTTAAGCTGCTGCTTGATTTTATTAGAGGTGCCTACAGACAATTCTTGTAGGAAATTAAAATCAACCCTGAACACTAATGGTCCCTCCACCTGAATAGACTATAAACGTGTTCCAAGGCCTCTGTTTCATCCATTATAAGACCATAATAGTTCATAAAATTGTAAAACCTTATCAGCTAATCTGGCCTTTATTCAAATCCACCTCCCTTTGCTGTCCCAGAAGATTTGCTTTATCTCCCAATATATTGTATTTGAGAATAATACAGTCACTCCCTCCATCGCCACCCCCTCCGAGGTGAAGAATGACTGCAAATATTTCACAGGAATAGATATTTTAGGGGAGTTACTCCTAAAATGAGTTTCCTGTACAAAAATAATAGCTCAGGATCAAGATAAGCCAGCCATTTTAGCAAGGCACCACAATTTTGTTTGATCAAAACGCCATTCCCATTGCAAGTGATGATTTTTATACGCTGTACCAATATCAACCTACTACGTTAAGCTACACCACTTTCGGTCCCTCCAATACATAATTTCTATGGCTGCTGTCCCCCTCGGGTACCAGGGAGTGCTCAACATTGCAGCTTAAGAACACAAAAAAATGTTTACTCTTAAACAAAATCTTCCTGGCAATGTGAACCCCTTACCCACCCCACTCATTTTTACTGCACCCAATCCCCCCCGTGCTACCCACCAGACCCACAACAACCCTGTCCCCAACCAGAGCCTAATACCACCCTTGAGGCTGGTGATTACTCACCATCCCCCCCTCAAACCCTCCCTTCAAAATTGTGTGCCATGACTTGACTCTGGGTGCTCCAGGTGTGACTCTCCCCCTCGTCACCTTATCCTTTACCCATTTTTGACAATGGGACCTGCACCTCTTCTACTGACATGAAAAAAATGAAACTGTCCATCTACAAGGGTTGTCAATTTACACTGCTGTTTTCCAGGGAAGCTTGCCCACCAAGAAGTTTAAATTCTCTGACCAACCCTTGGAAGGACCTACGGCGATGTGTCATTCCAACTGACATATCAGAAAACACACTCATATGTACATTATAGGCAATAGTAAAGGATTTTTTATGAACTACCGCAGCCCAGATCTGTTCCTTTATACGAAAGTCAGAGAAGTTCACCAAAATTGTCTAAGTGTATCTTGCTTCGACTGACCAGTGGGAAGGGACCCTATGTGCTCTCATAATTGTTAGGTCTGAAGCTGGGCCTTTTAAAATGAACTTCTTGATCAGAGAGTTCATTAACTATGGAACATTCTGTCAATCAATCATCAACTAGGTGTTTTAAAACGCACTACTCACTCGTAGGGTCACAATGCGCTGAGGGGTGTGTCCTCAGAGATCAGTTGTAGAGCCAGGTCTTGAGGTCCTTCCTGAACTGAGGCAGCAATGTCGTTTTGGTAAATGAGTAAAGAGTTCCTCCATCTTGGCTAGCCTTTGGTGGAGTATCTGAATTTCTAAGGCTTATTGAACCTTTAAACCTCTGACCTCCGCTAACATGGTTTCCAGCAATAGCTTTAAAGACTCTGGTTGCTGAGCAGCAAACAGGTGAGCAGGATTGTTGTCTGCCTGATCTTGTGTCATCTGTTCAACACGCCCATTACGGCTAAATCTTGAGTCTGAACTTGAACAAAGTCTTGCTCTAACCCAGTCTGAGATATGGATGGTACTTTTGCCAAATCAATACTGCCATTCATGGCCCGACCCTCCTGCATCATCTGAACTTGAGTGTGAACTTGGGCTCGAACTTGGGTGGGGGCTTGGTTTGACCCATCTAAAGATAGAAAAGATGGGTTTATGGATATGATATCATGGTTTTTCCCAGCAGGAAAGGTCTGTGAACTCCCCTCCTGCTCTTCGTCCATAGAATCATTAAAGACATGGTCTCCTGTATTCTGAGTCTGCGGTATTTTAGAGGACGACTTCTGAAACAGAGGATAGTCCTCGGGTCTAATGCAGTCATTGGGGGAGTTCAGTCCAGCTTCCACCATTGCAGACTCTAGCCGATGGATCTCCCTTTATTGAGCACTAATAAGTTGAGATGGGCTAGAAAACAAGGAAATAATGGGTTGCTCACCTTGCGATTCCTGACACTGGAAATATGCACTGCCTTGAATCGGAGGTAACCAAAGCAATGGTAGTAAGACTTCTTTTACTGCAGCCCACCTGACAACTTTGAGGCACCCTTTTCTTTAGCTGGGGAACTAGGTGCATGGGCTGAGAGCTTAGATCAGTGCTGCTGCATAGTATAAGGACAGGTAGAAGTACGCAGCTATTGGGGCCTCTTGGTTTGTGCTCCCACCCCCGACTCCTTGTAATAGATGACACCTACCTTGGGGCCCTTGCCTAGCTGCCTGCTCGCCTCCAGTCCTCCCTGGGGCATAGTCTCCGTTACGCCTCCTTGCATATTTTCCTGCGCTTATGGTGCACTCTTAGTTCTCCTCTTGACATGTTCTCAGCTCTCCACTTGCTCATGTCCTCAAGTCTCTGGATGGCCAGAAATCAGGGCCAGACTACGGCTCCATGTGGCTGTCTTTGAGTGCAAGAGTGTAAGAGCTGATGTAGGACAAAAGCTTTCTCCAGTAATCCAATACAGGGGTTATGAAGCTGTCAACTCCATTGGGTCAAGCTGCAGCCGAGCAAGCACCAGCAGAGTATGACATGCACAAGGGTGGAGTCACATGTGAGCACTACCAGCAAGCCATGTGGGCTCTGCCTGCCATCGGGAACTTCCACCTTCTTCTTCTGACCATACCACCTTTGTGGAACCACCTCAAAAGATACCTTCTTGTGCACACTAGTGCTGAGCCAGTGGTACACCTCCTTAGGGGCTAGTGAGCCTACAATCAGTATTGTGTTGGAGCAGATCTGTAAAGAAAAGACTGAACATGTTCTCTTTCGCAGTCAAATTGTACAACCCCTGGTAATCCTTTACTTCACATCTCTTCCTCCAACTATTCAGTGCCTTGCAAAAGGAATGCACACTAACCACCCAGAACTGCTGGTCTAGCTTTCAGCTGTCCCTAATCTTCTGACTGCACTTTACAGTGGTGAGGACATATTTCATTACAAGGGTTTCCTTCATGGATCGATATGTCATCCTGTCCTTTTCTAGGGCCAGTAGAGTGTCCCTCCCTTCAATAGGTATATGCTTCCAGAGCCTAGGCCACCAATCTTCCTCAGACCACTTGCCAATGTTGTCCCCCACAACAAAGTCAGACACCAGACCTTTAGGGGCGGAGACCATCTTGTCTCTAAGGGCATTGTAGGTACGCTGCCACCAATATTACTGGGCTCTGCTTGCCTGCCTCTTATGTTCAGCTTTCTGAGGCTCCTGTTGTGAGCCATTTTTCTTTCCCCTGCTACCATGGCCAGTCTCTTTTCCTCCAAGCCAGTTTATTTTCCTTCATGGCCCTCTCAGCCTCTTTGGACAGTTTCCTTGCTCTGCTTCAATTTTCAATTGGCCATCTGCAGTCTAAACTACCTCTCAGCTTTCCTGTCTGCCAGCTCCTCTGGGGACTGGCCTCAAGAAGACATTGTTCTCTACTCTGGCAGGGAGTTCCACCTCCGGGGTGAAGTCATGTCCCTCAGTTGAATGCGGCATTCCAGGGCTGGTATCCAGGCCCTGCTCGGGCCCCTCAACATCATCCCTTCTATCCTTATAATTTGTTGTAACTAGCAACTGGTGGGCCACTGCCCATGCCTATAAAGCCTTGAGGAGTTCTGCCTTCCAGGGGCTACTTTTGGCGGGCAGCCCCTTCCCCTAGCAACATTTCTTCAGCTTATCCACAGTGTAACTCTTCAGGTTGAGGAGTTCAAATTCATCTTTGCTGGTGAAGCCACAAGCACAAACAGTCGGGTAGAGTAAGGGTGAATAAGGAAAAATCAAAAAGCCCAATTAAGGATAATTTAAAGCTCAAGTTGGTCTCAGATTATTTATTTGGGATTTTCAGTGTAACACAAAATCACTGTATAGCACTGCACAAACACAAGTCCTAATCCTCACCCCTGATTGCCAATGTAAGAAATCGGGTTACAGGTTGAGTGAGTGAGACCCACTCAAGCAGCATCCACTTGTCTTTGTCAGAGTGAGATGCAAGCAAATCTCAAATTAACCTGTGATTAACCCTCCTGTAGAATAGCACAGAGCAGTCGGGCTCAATTTAGAGGTAATGTATAAAGTATTTATACAGCACTTCAAACAGTAATAAATTGAAAGTCCAACACAAGTAAAATCTCCCACTAATTTAGAAAAGTAGACCAAAATTTAAAAATGTAATTAAGATCAAAAAGACAAAAATCAAATCAGTAAAACTGAGATGTGGAATTTTAAAGGTTTAGGTGAAAAAAGTGCAAAAAAAAACAATACGTCACTCACGACCATCTAGTGAGACCAGGAGAAAGTAACACGTTCATGCTGAAAACAATGGAGTGCTGGTAGCAGACAGGGACCAGGTTAGTCCCCCTGAAAAGTTACATTCTCAGTTCAGTGCAAAGATGCACATTAGCGGTGGAGAGGGCTGCAAGGAGCAGGTCTGGCATTGCGGACGGTTATCGCTGTAACATTAAGATTCTGTTGATGTTGCGAGCTGGCTGAACCTTCGCAGTGGCACTCCCCACTAGCAGCCGATGCTGCAGTGAGAAGAGTCAAGCTGATGGAACTTCATATTGGTGGGCTGAGTGAGTGACAAGGGTTCAACACCAACTGACCTGTTTGAGGTTGTGAAAAAATTCAATTCAGTCTCTCTGAGGCCATACCAAGAGTTAAAGACCTGAGGCACCACTTGGGAGACAGGGGCTTGCTCCAGTTGGACCTGGGTGCTGGTGCAGGAGGTTGAGAGCCTGTTATGTCCTGTGGCTCTGAAGGGGAGGCCAGCAGACTAGCACTCATAGTCACTCTCGGAGTCCTGGTTTCAGGTGCAGGTCCAATTTCCTGTGACTCATTCAGGGGGCAGCAGAGCAGCGGAGCAGAAGTCCAGCAATGTACCTGTCCAGCATGGCGGTAGACCAGCAGGGCAGCAGAGTGGCACTCCTTTCAGCAGGACAGCAGTCCTTCCTGGCAGAGTCTCTTCAGTTCTAGAAGTGTACTGAGAAGTTGATGTCTGAGGTCCACTATTTATTCCTTGGCCTTCCTTTAAAGTGGGAGAAGCTTACAAAGGTTTTCCTTTGACGTATGCAGGCTTCCCTACTCCCTTGCCCTGGCTCCAGACTACTAGAGAGGATATGCAGCCCTTTGTGTTGAGGCAGGACCCAGCCTGTTCAAGTGGAAGTAGGGCTGTGCACAGCTCCTTTCTCCCACCCTGCCAGTGATGACTCATCGATGCATACCTAAGCTATCTATTGTGTGTGGCTGCCTAGGCAGAATAAACAAATCCCAGTTGTCAGCTACACCCAGTCATGTGTACCCAGTGACGGGCTGCACTCACTAAATGGCTAAGCCAGGAAAATGCCAACTTTCTAAAAGGGGTATTTTCAAAATTGTAATTTAAAATCTGACTTTACCATGAGAGGCTTTTTATTACAATTCCAAAGACACCAAATATGAATTGGTGAACTGCTCCTGTTTGAAAACTATCACTTATTAAATGTAATAAAGAAACTCCAATGTTATCTCATGGGAGAGGTAGGCCTTTCAGTAGTGCAAAACAAATTTAGGAGTTTTTCACTACCAAGACATGTAACGTTTCAAGGTTAATGTCCTACTTTTTAAATGCACTGCGCCCTGCCCTCTGGGCTGTTCAGGGCCTACCGTAGGGGTGACATATGTATTGAAAAGTAAGGTTTGGGCCTAGCTAAAAAGGTTTATTTGGCTAAGATGGTCCGGGCACCGGAATTACACGGTGCCCCTGACACTTTCGCTTCAGGATGGTTAACCCCGGCTCGGCGGGAAGGCCCGGATGTTTGTTGCAGACAGAGTGACGGAGACTGCATACGTACCATCTTTCTGAGCAGCGTACATTGAGTACAAAATCAATTTCAGAGAAAGGAGTGTTCTAAAGTGGCAATTTAAACAAGCACTGTATATGAGTAATAAACCTATAAAAATTATTTGTTAGATACATTTGGAATCAGTGATATGGATACAGAGTAAAAGGCCATGTGGTCTGCCTTAAGAGAATATGTAATGTTTTGACCCCTTTAGAGTTGATCCCCTGGACGGAACCTCTCTTTCTGGAAATATTTGAACTTGCTGTGGACATTTTATTGGTGCCTTGAAGAAGGTGGGTGACCTTTTGGTCACATTGCACCGAAACATACGTCGGCAATGTAGGCAACTACGAAGAGCTTAAAAAGAGCTGGACAGTGCACTTGTAGCATCAGATGTCTACAATGTATGTAATCAAAGTTTATTGAAAGAGGAAATAATATAAGAGCCTTCAGAAGAACTGGAAGATCGATAGCAGCTTCTAGGCTACCATAAGATATGAGATAATAAATTAATGACTTCATGTATAAATAACATTTGATATATAGTGTTGATATGATTTTGAATATTGATGCACCTATGTACTGTTTCAGTTATTTGCCTATGCCATTTAGGTTTTATTTTTGTATGTATATGTGAGGTATATATGAGTCTGAGTGGTGAGGAGTGAGAGTTTTCCAGTTTGTTTTGAGAGTGTCCGTCTGTAACTTTATACATGTATATGCCATATATTTATATGTTATTATTAAAAATAAACATTATCGGTACTATTTAGGTTTTGTAGCTCAACGCTTTAGTTTTATTATTTTGGTTGGATTCCCTGTGGAACGCAGATAGGAGGTGGGTTTTGCTTTTCTCTTTATCTGGCTAAGCCAACATGGCAGTTTAAAATACCACACAGAGGCTGCAATGACGCCTGAGAAATATTTAAAGGGCTACCCAAGTGAATGGCACAATCAGTGTTGCAGGCCTACTAGTAGCATTTAAACTACAGGCCCCAGATACCTGTAGTGCCACTTTACTAGGGACTTACATGTAAATTAAATATGTCAATTGGTTATAAGCCAGTTCTCCTGAGCTTTAAGGAGAGAGCACAAGCACTTGACCAACAATGGATGAACTTTTTGAACAGCACCAAGGTCAGAAACACAATAAGAAGCTCTTCCTATGGAAACTCTGACCTAGCTATAAGTAAACATAGGCAATAGCCACTGAAATATATCCTTGTTTCTGCAAATTTACACATCTGTTAAAACATGTTTCCCTAATATGTGAAGCTCTCTGGCACCTTTGGCAAAGATCAAAACAGCCCGGTACGAGAACTAAACGTATACGGTAAAAATATTTACACATACTTGTATCAAAGGTATTTCAAGTGAACCGAGACAATATTCTAATGTCCTTGTTTTGTATTTTAAAACAGCATATGGGTTGATTTGTATCAAACACCTGTATAAAACTAGCAAAAAATGTGTTAAGATAAGTGCCATGAGACATTTATGCGCTCACACCTGTGTTGCTGCCGGCAAACAATGACATACCGGATGGATATATTTACAAAAATTTCAGAGGTGACTATCCATGCAGCATAAGTGGACGTTTGCAAATCGTTCTGAATGGAGAACATACTCACATCCTGCAGAGAGTTTAGATATATACAGTTCTTGTCTTCTGCATGTTAAATGTGCAGACAAGGCACATTAAGATGGTTAGAAAATAGCACGAGCTATGCTCACTACAGAAGATAACTGTGTATATTCTCAAGTTTGATTGTATGTGCGAACTATATTTTGCAGCGCCCCTCATTTGTCCCAGTGTTTTTCAAGGAGGTGTCCACTTGGTAACTGAGAATTAAATCAAAACGCCTCTTGCCTTCAAAAGTCTCAGAACGCGGCATTTGTCTCTTTCTCCTTTTACTGGTGCTCCCTCTTGTGGCCTTTTAGCCAAATTACACAAATATGTTTACGTGCTTACAGTTAGACGTCTTGGTTTCTTCGCTAACGTTTTGTCAATCAAAATAAAAATATTTATGTCAGCCAGAAATAGGAATATATTTTATCACGGAATTGTATTCAAGCGAAGGGTTTATCCAAAAATAAAACACTTCACAGCAGAGCCAACTCAGAAAAACATATCCGACGCATAGTACAACCACTGGATTGCGAATTTTAGTTTTCACTAACCGACGTACTTGACACAACTTTATCAAGCTTAATTTTTCAGATTTTTATGAAGGAAACGATGTACTTCCTTTGTTTTCATTGCTTGCAGCCCGCACAAGATATTGCTGTTCTTAATACTGATTGGCAGCATTCATTGTACAAAAGTTTTCTGGTGCTAGACGCGTCTCATTCTGCTAGGATCTCTGTCAACCTCTCTTCTGCATTTAATGTTCCTCCCCAGTGCTAGCCCGAGGGTGCTTTCACTAAACAATTAATGTGAGGCCCCTCCTGGGACCCGAATGGCTATTTAGCAATGAATTCACTTCCTGTGACTTGTATAATGTGATATTTTGACAACTGGATACCGTGAGGTTCCTGAAAGGTGAAGTCCTCACCCAAGAAGTGCTGAAACTGCTTTTTTTTATTTTAGAACGACGATCGCGTGGTTGGGCATTTAATTCGTGTTCGGATGTTGTGTGAATGCTTTAAGGGCTCAAATTAGCCTCCTAATTAAGGAGAAACAATAAACTCGCTGCAATTACATATTTATATCGTCAAATGCCAATTCTAAACAAATGCACAATGGGTTAGATGGCTTTATTGAGATTACATGTTTATATGTAGAAACGCTAAGAGGTTAAAATAATGTATATATTTCCATGTAGGTCAACTGGAAATGACATGGTAGGGCATGTAAAGGAGGCACATTATGTGCACCTGCAGGTAGAAACATAGGCCCGTATTATTATTTTTTTTTTTGGAGAGCCGCAATTGTGCCGCTTTTTGACGCAAAAGCGTCGCAAACTTACAAAATACAATTGTATTTTGTAAGTTTGCGTCGCTTTTGAGTCAGAAAACGACGCAAATGCAGCCCTAAAAAAGTATAAATAAGGGCCAATTGTATTTTGTAAGTTTGCGCCACTTTTGCTTCAAAAAAGGGCGCAAATGCAGCGCTAAAATGTATAAATATGGACCATAGATTACAAAATATCTGTGAACTTCGAATTACAGAAGCAATTTAGCGTGTCCTTATTTGTAATATAGAATTCGTCAATTATTTGGCTACAATACATACTAAATGAATGACAAAATATGCTTACTTAAGTGTTAGTTTTCCGTCTTTGCAGAGCCAGGCCCATATTTATACTTTTTTAGCGCCACATTTGCGCCGCTTTTTGACGCAAAAACGGCGCAAACGTACAAAATACAATTGGGGTATATTTATACTCTGTTTGCACCGAATTAGTGTCATTTTTTTTAACTCTAATTCGGTGCAAAACTAACTCCATATTTATACTTTGGTGCTAGACCCCTCTAGCACCAAATTTATGCAGTTTAAGTCATTTTTTGAAAGTGGAGACCTACTTTGCCTTAATGAGATGCAAGGTAGGCGTTCCCGTGCAAAAAATGACTCTATGGCCTTAACGCCATATTTAGGGGCATATTTATACTCTGCGGCATATTTATACTCTGTTTGCACCGAATTAGCATCATTTTTTTCACTCTTATTCGGTGCAAATCTAACTCCATATTTATACTTTGGTGCTAGACCTATCTAGCACCAAGGCCCTGATTTATACTTTTTTTGCACTGCATTAACGTCATTTTTTGACGCAAAAGTGGCGCAAACGTACAAAATATTGGCCCTTATTTATACTTTTTGCTGCAAAACTGCACTAACTCAGTTTTGCACCAAAAAGTTTAGCACCGGCTTGCACCATTTCTGTGCACCAGCCGGGCATCATATTTATGGAATGGTGCAAGCCGGTGCAAAGGGTAGGCTAGAGTTTAAAAAAAATACTTTAGTCGGGTGGGGCTGGCAGTATAGAAGAAGAGGGTTTAGCACCAAAAAATGGCTTTAGGCAGGTTAGAGTAAAAAAAAAATGACTCTAACCAGATTAGCGTCATTTTATGGTGCTAAACCTACCATGCCACATGACTCCTGCCTTAGAAAAGGCAGGAGTCATGCCCACCACCCCAATGGCCAGCACAGAGGACAGGGGTCCCCTGGGCATGGCCATTGCACCCTGTGCCATGTATGGGGGCCCATTTCAGGACCCCCTATGGCACTTTCAAAAATAAAATGCACTTACCTGTAGTTACCTGGGATTCGGTCGCCCATCCGCGCAGTCCCTCTAGTGTGGGTGGGGCTACCCCTGGGGCCTAGGGAGGGCACCTCTGGGCTTATTCCATGGTGTTCCACTATGGAAATAGGCCAACACGTCCCCTAACGCCTGCCCTGACCCAGGTCTTAAAAAATGGGGCAAAGCAAGCTTTGCCCCATTTTTTGACCCCTCCTCCCTCCCTTGCACCATTTTTGCATGGGAGTATAAACATGGCGTTAAGGCCATAGAGTCATTTTTTGCACGGGAACGCCTACCTTGCATCTCATTAAGGCAAGGTAGGTTTCCACTTCCAAAAAATGACTTTAACTCTATAAATTTGGCGCTAGACGGGTTAGCACCAAAGTATAAATATGGAGTTAGTTTTGCACTGAATAAGAGTAAAAAAAAAATGATGCTAATTCAGTGCAAACAGAGTATAAATATGCCCCTTAGCGTCAAAAAATTATGCTAATCTGGTCAGAATCATTTATTTTGACTCAAACCTGCCTAACGTGATTTTTTTTTAAGCTAGCCTACCCTTTGCACCGGCTTGCACCATTCCATAAATATGGTGCCCAGCTGGTGCTAAAAAATGGTGCAAGCCGGAGCAAAACATTTTGGTGCAAAACTGCGTTAGTGCAGTTTTGCACCAAAAAGTATAAATAAGGCCCAATTGTATTTTGCAAGTTTGCGCCGTTTTTACGTCAAAAAATGGAGCAAATGCAGCGCTAAAAAGTATAAATATGGACCTTAGTAACATTTAGACTGGCGCGCAAAACAACTGTAGTAAATTATTGTATTCAACTAATTGTACAGCACCAAGCATGAAGCTGCTAGGTTTTACCACGCTGGGCGAGTTGTCTCTTGGCCCTTTGAGCTATCTTACATGCTCGATTTTTGTGCAAAAGCTTTCAATCAGATTTAAGGGCTTTCTATAGCATCAGGAACCTTCAATTGTTATTTAGTAACTTGAAAGCAAAACATTGCATTTTAAGACACTGAGAAAGTTATTTTTTAGAAGGCAATGGCTGTCACTGAAAAGGATGCACGTGTCCTCTTGAACTTGTCCCCAAAGACAAACTAAAATGTATAGGCGCTGCCCATCCCTCATATGTTTGACTTTTTATGTGACAAAACTTGCCACAGATTCATTGGTACTAGTAGCACGAGCCCATTAGAAGCAATCAAAAATGGAAAAAAGTCACCTTTAATCGCTGATTATTTTTGCGTTTTACTATGTAGTGTGGGACAGAGCATGCAAACGTGCGCCAAGAAAGTTCACGTAAGGAACACACGATTACTTGCAGTAGGAGGCACTGAGATCAATTACAGCAGAGCTTGAATTTACAAAGTTACTCAATGGTTATCATTAAGCATTCAGTACGTAGGGCTTTCAATCACCAGCTGTGCGCTTTCTGCTCCCATCATGTCATCTCAAAAAGCTGTTGTAGTTAGGGCAAGTAAGGCCTCGGACACAGGGGCGTGGCGTAGTTTTCTATGGCAAATCCTTCCTATTGCAGTTTTTAGGTTTACCTTCAGTGAAGGCCTTTTCAATTTACTCTAATTATTCACCTGATGTACTTACAGGGGCTTTCAGCCAGCCCTCTTTTTCCATTGGTCTGTTGTTGCATCCTTCGCGTGTTTCTTCTGCCTGCCTACAGCATGTGACAACTTCACTGTGAATGATCCCATTCTACCTTTTCAGAAGGAGCTCATCCACACACAAAGTAGTTCCATTCACTGACAGAAATTGCTAAAGCAATATGTGTTCATTTAGACCAAAAATGTAGCATTTTTTAAAAATATATTCATGAGGATCTGACATCTCCCTCAACAATAAAGTTTTGCAAAAATCATATAAAAGCAAAACAAGCTTTGACAAAGCTAAAAGGCTGGTTGCCAATGCTACTGACTTTGGCTTTGCCAGTTCTTTTTTTCTGTTTCTATTCACTTAGCTTATGGGTGATGAGCATCTGCCCCCGCATTTAAAGAGGAAGGGCTTTGAAGGCATCACTCATGTTCTGAAATGATCCAGCAAGGGTTCTTCTGGGAGCATCCTGATCCTGGTGTGTAGGAGATCGAATCGACACAACATAGCAGGTAATCAGCAGAATTACAGGTAGAGCCTTGCATTTCTGAATGTCATGGCGCGGCCAAGGAATTCCAGGGAATTCCAGGAGGAGAATTCAAGGAACAATCTTACAAAACTATGACATTCATAGCTTGTAGGAGTAATCACGTGTAAAATTCATGAATGCCACCAGGCAGTAACATATTCAATTGTTTTTGGAGAGAAGGGGTGGCTCGCCAAGGGAAAAATGTATATTCATACCCAGTATGCCAATACAACATTACATTTTTGGTTATTCACTATATAGTCCCACCCTGGAAGCACACTCACTTCAGCGCATGACCACAGTAAGTTTGTGTATTTTTCAGGCTGCATAACTACTGGAAGGGTTCTGTGAATACTCAAAGTTTGTGTATGTTGACCTGCTTTTGATGGTAGACCCTCATAGGAATTCAGACAAACCCATAAAAACCCATTTTTCTGAATGCAGAAATTCCACTACATTGGAGGAATTTTCGCATCAACAAATGACGTTTGTGTAAAGTTGTGACATTTTACACATACTATTTGAGTTTTGCTGTGCAAATAGCTCTATGAATCATGCATTTGTATAAAAGTTTGACAAAGACATACATATATATATCTGTTCATTTTAACCATCTGTATCTGGGCCCATCAGCTGCTCCTTCTTATTGCCCTAGGTCAATCTAGTTTCTGCTCTGTTTCATGTGCTAGTGTATATATACATATATAGTGTATATACATATATAGTGTATATACATATATATATATATGTATATATACACTAGTTGTACATGAAACATAGCAGAAACTAGACTGATCTAGGGCAATAAGAAGGAGCAGATAGATTGACAGGAGCACAGCACAGGCTGTCTTGGGAGCACGATCATTTGCAAACATGTTTATGTAAATTAAATGTCATTATACCTAACAAAGCAAACTTATCATGAGTGCTCCTCAGTAATTAGAAAAATAAGAAAAGAAACATACAAAAATGTACAAAAATATAATGTGTTTTGCAAACCTATTCATTCCTGTGCTTTCCAATGCCTTCACTGGAAGAAAGCAGCATGGGTTCGAGGGATCTTGTGAGACTGAGTAGAACCAGGAAATGGGCTCATCGGTGTAGAAGCTAACATAGGGAACGTCTTCTGCACCCTGTTAATCCGCAGAGGACACCCACTTTACCCTTAGTTAACAATTTACACACAAAGGTAATAAATATCAGGAGAATATCTTGATAGGAATTCCCTCATAAAGCTATGTCCATAAGCTTGTCTTTTATTGAAACAAGTATCACCTGCAAAAATATAGAGTATACTTACAAGCCCCTTGCGTCACATTAGCAGCATTAATGGTGCGTTAGGTAGACATTTCCAAAGAACCATATTTACACAGTGGCACAATGCTTGCATTGCACCACTTTGTAACCCCTTGCGCCACATTATGCCTGCACCAGGCATAATGCATGCAAGGGGGGCGTTCGGGCGCTAGGAGGCCCGAAAAAATGGCGCAGTGAAATTTAGAAAAAAACCAGGTATTAAAATGATGATCCCGTTATGGGTTCAATGGGCCTTCCTGTGCCATTGCTGCACTAGTGTCAACATTTTTGACGCTAGTTTAGCAACGCGCCATAATAGGGTCAAAGGTTTTGAAGCTATTGTGCAAACGACCGGCATGGTGCACCGTATGATAAATACGGCACAACTATGGTGTCGTTAGGTGCTGGTAAGGGGACGCACGAAAAGTTCTGCGTCATCTATGATGTGCCACTTTCTTGTAAATATGTCCCTATATGTGCTGTATCACCGCAGTCCTTATAGCGACAACAAGAATGTTTCATAAACATATGATTTTCTTTTGTAGATTTTTCACTGAGGTTTTGATGATGAATGCCCCAAATTCCTCATTTCATATGAATGTAGTTCAAGTACATGACTTAAATATTTGTTCTTGAGGCATTTAAAAATGTACTTTTTTTGCACAAAAAGATACACGAGTCGATGAATGGGAGCTATGGTAAAGAATTGTCAAAATGCTTCTTTCCTGTATATATGTATTAAGTTTCGGTTACTTGTGAAACGGCTGCTTCCAAAACTCCTTCATTTAAGTAATGCATACATTGTTGAAAAAATAGACAAGAACAGCAAGTATATATTTCTGTGAAACACAACAATGTGTGTTTAGTATGAAAATAAATAGATCGAACTGTACTTAAAAAATCGGTATTAAAACACATTTACTTTGTCAACTAAACATGTTCCTCTCACCCACAAATAAATGAGCAGTAGAGAAACAATAATGTATTTCACCGATTTACAGAGGCCAACATGTCGATTTTTATTAAATGTAGTTTGATAAATTTTAACAATTTAGCAGTGATCGTCACTTGTGAAATAATATTCAGGGGTAAAGGCAGAAGGGAAATATAACAGACTGAAATACTTTTGCTGGTTTTGAGATTTAAAGTTTAAAATAACTGCTTTCATACTATTTTTTAATTTACGCGAGTTACACAATTTTCTAAATAACAAACTAGGCTGTGAAAGGTGCAAGCAGGCAAAAGCAACAAAGGGGTTTTGTGTCATTAAACAAAATTCACATTTGGAGAAATATCAGCCTTCCTCAGATTTCTGGATGCAGGTGACTTCTAAAGTGTGGTTTTAACTACAGACCAATGAGTGCCGCCCAGGAGCAGGACTTGACAATTACATAAAGGTTTATAAACAACAGGAAAACCAACAGAAGAGGTTGCGGGGGTAATGCTGATCAGGACAGTGTGGTTGACAGTATGGACTTGGACAGCAGGAGAAGGGGAGTACGGTGACATGGTAGCCATTATGGAGCAAGGTATTCATTTAAAAAAAATGGGTCTTGGCTCCTTCTCGAAAGGAAGAATGGATGAAGCCTGCTCATTATAAACATGAATTGAGTTATTTAGCAGGGAAAGACTTCCTTCATTTTCTGGTTTCAAGCTTGCCATTGCCTTTCTTGCAGTTGTCAACTGTGATAGAGCGTTCCGTACTAATAATTTACCTGTACTTGGACGCTGTTTCGGCCGATGAATCTTTTGGCTAAGTGGGTCTCTCTTCACCCGAGATCAGTCAATTTAATCAAATCAATAATCAATAACGAACATAAGCAATGCCCTGATCAACATAACACTTAACAATTAATCCAGAATACATTTCGGCGAACCATGACCTTTCGGTCATGAATAACCACACCAGTTTATTCAAAGTTAATGAATTTATTTCCCTATATTAACAAAGCTAGCACAATATAGATGTGTCTCAACACCAAATGATAAACGTAAATGAACATTAATAGCTGTCCATAACGACGAAACAGGTGCAATCTATGCAGCATTTGAATAACAAGGTATTCGATGATAGCAATGCAAATCACTAAAACTATAATCTGTAATGAGCTAATTGCATACATTTAGTCAGCATAACAAGGTCTCAAATTGCATCGTGCAACAAAAGGAATCCTCATCTAACCTCAAATTAGCATCGGCATGTGGGACTTCATGCAAAAACAATTTAGCAACATTAATTTAGAAAAACTCCTAACTAGGGCTCTTATAACAGTTCTCAAGCTTTTACTTAAGCATACATTATCCTTGGAGACGGGTACGCAAGTTGCAACATTTTATACCAATGAACTCATTTTCAGAGCTTCCATTGTCCGCACCTGCAGATTGACCTTGGAGCAAAGAGAAAAATGCCAGGCTGGCACGAAACCTTAAGATAAGCATGTGAACGATCTCAGTGGAAAAGTACAGCTTCAAGCAGAAATACACGTTTATTAGCACATTGGAAAAATACGAGCATCTAAATCGTGAGACAAGGCAACTAGGCCGAAGCCTCCATTAAAGTAATGCTAAGCTAAAACATTTCAAACAAGCAAATCATAGCACACGTTTACGATTATGTCGGATTAGTGCACTTCTAATACATCACGTTATATAAAGCACGCTTATAAATGTTGGCAAACTACTCTGAGGGCACATTTTGTCCCCGTACAATCTTTATTAGTTCGATTAAAGTCACACTCGATTATTGCAGCACTACGTTTATGCGCTAATAAATGTAAAACCTTTATTTCTGCGTCATCAACTGCAACAAACAACAAGCTGATGGATGGAATGCTTGAATTAATTTCAGCCAATGACCATCACTTGGCCCACATTCTGTGATTTTTTGCCAACTATGCTGACGGAAACAGTCCATACAAAAGTGCCAAGTGAGGCACCTCTAAAAGGGACCACAAGCAACCCCACACCAGTTTCTGCCTATTTACCATCAGTAGGGGGTAAGGTGAGTCCTGAGGCACTGTAAGCATGGGCCCAACATCTAGGCATACCTCTCACACTTAGGGCATCAACTGCAAAAAGCAAGAAGTTTACGTGGAAAATGTTTGATTTAGTCTCAGCCACTGGCAATCACTCTGGTTGCTGCACGTGCTGCATGATCCCCTAAAGGTCTGTTGGGATGTTAGATTACACCACATTATAGATGAATGGGTAGGCAAGGGAAGCAATGGAACCCATGGAGATCTCTGAGAGTTTGATTATTCTTCCCAAGACCTTTAAACAGTTGGGCTGTTGCATAGAAAATGACTTTAGGCAAGGTCAAATGAATGTCACTGATAGCTGGCCATTGCTAATGGAATGGTCGGTTTGACATTGAAGTTACTTATGAAATTGGGGTTTGGTCTTCACTTTTGACAGAAAAGACAGAAAATTCTTTGGCTGTTGATGACGCAGAAATGAAGGTTTTACATTTATTAGCGCATAAAACGTAGTGCTGCAATAATCAAGTGTGACTTTAACCAAACTAATAAAGATTGTACGGGGACAAATGTGCCCTCAGAGTAGTTCGCCAACATTTATAAGTGTGCTTTATATAACGTGATGTATTAGAATTGTACTAATCTGACATAACCGTAAACGTGTGCCATGATTTGCTTGTTTGAAATGTTTTAACTTAGCATAACTTTAGTGGAGGCTTCGGCCTAGTTGCCTTGTCTCACGGTTTAGATGCTCGTGTTTTTCTAATGTGCTAATAAAACGTGTATTCTTGCTTGAAGCTGTACTTTTCCAGTGAGATCGGTTCACATGCTTTTCTTTAAGGTTTCGTGCCAGCCTGGCATCTTCTTCTTTGCTCCAAGGTCAATCTGCAGGTGCAGACAATGGAAGCTCTGAAAGTGAGTTAATTGGTAAAATATGTTGCAACTTACGTTCCCGACTCCAAGGATAATGTATGCCTAGGTAGAAGCTTGTGAATTGTTGTTTTTGATTGGACAATTTGAAGCCAACCTATGAACCCTCCAATGGAAGACCCTACTGGATTTGAACTGTTGATTATTTAAACCTGGTGCACAAGAAGAAAGCAGCCATTACTAGCCATTACCCGCCATTTGCAGGACATTGCAGCCATTATGGCCCATCTTGCCGACCTCGTCATTTTGCCATCTTCTACGATGCCAATTGATGTTCGACGCCATTTTGAATGAGACTTCGATGCTTTCTCTAATCGAGAGAAAGAGACTTTAAGTAATTCTCACCCTAGAGACTTTAACTTTGATTTGCCCCTTTGCATAAAGTAGTAGTTTTGTCCTTTTATCTTGCCGCTGTGAGGCAATTGCCCCGTCCACCCTGCCCCCTTTGCCCCCGTCCCATGCTGATCGAAACCGGTACCTGTGAGACGAAGACTTCCTTGAATGCTGATTGAATTTGGTAAATATGAAAGGAAAATGTACAATTGCATTGTGTTTCTTTTTAGGTAACCAACTGCTGATTTTTGATAAGAGCCCTAGTTAGGAGTTTTCCAAATCAATGTTGCTAAATTGTTTTTGCATGAAGTCCCACATGCAGATGCTAATTTGAGGTTAGATGAGGATTCATTTGTTGCACGATGCAATTTTGAGACCTTGTTATGCTGACTAATGTATGCAATTAGCCCATTACAGATTATAGTTTTAGTGGTTTGCGTTGCTATTATCGAATGCATTGTTATTCAAATGCTGTATAGATTGCATCTTTTTCGCCGTTATGGACAGCTATTAATGTTCATTTACATATATCATTTGGTGTTGAGACACATTTATATCGTGCTAGCTTTGTTAATATAGGGAAATAAATTCATTAACTTTGAATGAACTGGTGTGGTTATTCATGGCCGGAAGGTCATGGTTCGCCGAAATGTTTTCTGGATTAATTGTGAAGTGTTATGTTGATCAGGGCATTGCTTATGTTCGTTATTGATTATTGATTTGATTAAATTGACTAATCTCGGGTGAAGAGAGCCCCACTTGGTCAAAAGATTCATCGACCCAAGAGCGTCCAAATACAGGTAATTTATTAGGACGGAACGCTCTATCAGTAGATGGTAGCAGAGGACGGTTTCGCCCTTTGGGACCCCACTCGAGAGGTAACGGTTTCGCCCTTTGGGACCCCACTCGAGAGGTAACGGTTTCGCCCTTTGGGACCCCACTCGAGAGGTAACGGTTTCGCCCTTTGGGACCCCACTTGAGAGGTATATGGTGTTGAATTGAAGGTTTCGCCCTTTGGGACCCCACTCAAGAAGTATATGGTGTTGAATTAGATTTTTCTTGGGTAAAACAGATTGAGAGAATGATGATGCCCTAAGTCCCCCGCGACTTTCCCGGGATCTCGGAGCTTGCGAATGGAGAGAATGGAGGTGTGAAATCGGCGTTGGCGGTACTAGTGACGGTATGAGTGAAGTCAGGATTTTGCGCTTGCACAGCTTATTGCCGCAGATTGTTTGAAAAGGTTGCGAGGATTTTAGAGAATAGCGGAGGTGCGACTCCGAGTGTGAGAGTAGGGAAGTCGTCGAACTTCATGTGCATTTGGCGCTTTGTGCAGAAAAAGGTCCACATGGTTGTTGTTGTTGAGACGGGCCCTGCGAGGTCAAGAGACTCCGGAGTATGTTGAAAAGTGTATGAGACACTTGTTTTATGTTGTGGTCTGGTCGGTTTAATAGGTTGACCGGGCGTGGTCAACGAGTCGGTACGTGTGTTAAGGGAGTGGAAGAAAACTTCGACTTCGGGCTTTGACAAATTCTAAGTGCACTAGAATAGATCATTGACAAGTTGAGAGCAGAGTCTGCGGGTCAGGATTTGCTTGCGAAAGTGGGGACCGAGAAAGATGGAATAACTGCCGAGGCTAGTGAAAAATCCCTAAGGTCCTGAAGCGATTGTGTTACCCTTCCTGTAGTAAACCGACAGATCTGTTTTATTATTATTTGGTTGCTCGCGATACATGCCAGAAGTTGTTACGAGAGGAGCTGAGTGAAGGAGGACAAGCCGCGAGGCTTGGTCAGCCGCAGTGTGTGTGAGTGTGACGTCACTAGGAGCCGCGCTGGGATAGGTTGGTTGCAGAGAAGGGTCGCGCACGGATTGGACGCAGTCCGTGGGGCTCGATTGGAAGGGGAAAGGCAAGCGAAGAGTATTCCGGGAATTAAAGTCACTTATTGATTACAAACTTTGTGAAATAAAAGACGAGAAAATGAAATTTTTTAAAGCATTAAAGAGTGCGATGAAGGGGGAGTCTTACATTAAAGCGAGCGTAGGAGAGGAGACGCCACCCGAAGGTACACCAGCTTACATTGTAATGGAGGAAAGGGGGGTAGCTCCGTGCCTTTGGCTAAAGCAATGGCACAAGCTGACAGAGAGACATGGGAGCGTAGCGTTCCCGATCCATGGGACATTCAATATAAGGATCCTAGAGAATTTGAGATTCGCGATGTACGACATGAAGGTACCTCCAAGGCCAGCACAGTTTGAGGCTCTAGCGATTTGGGAACTAATGGCTAGACAGCAACAGCAAAAGAAGTTCGAGACCAGGATAAGAAAGGTAGAAAAGACACTAGCGGATGCTAGGTGGGATAATGCACAGAAGGTGTGGAGGTCAGATATATTGCAGGGGATAAAGTTGTTTCCCGCAATTGCTAAGGAAGAAGAGGCGACAGGCAAGAAAGCTACCTGTAAGACAAACAGGAGGTGTTCCAAAGATAGAGAGGACGAGGAAAAGTTAAGGAGAGAAGACGAGTCAGAGGATGAGGAGTTCATCATGCAATTGCTGAACGACCGTCCACCACCTTATGCAGAGAGTGAACAGGGTCCAAGTACCAGTTCTGCCCCTCCGGCACCGGTACAGAATAATGAAACTCCGAATTCAGAAACGCCATCGGGATCTAAGGACCCGAGTTTACTGTTCACCCCGCAGATACCGCAGGTTAGGAGAATATATCCAGATGTGCCTATATTGAAAACAGCAGAAAATTATCAGCCGCAGGTCCCAAGGTACTACAGCAGTGACAACAGTACGGGAATGATTCTAGATCCAACCGTAATGGGAGTACAGAATGGTCGCAACCCAACATTGGCACAAGCAGAATCAACCCAGTTTTTGATGCCTCAAAAGCAGATGCAGGGGGGAACCGCACATGCTCAGATGACGGGGAGTCAGACGGGCATGCCGGCAATGATGACCCATAGTGTGGGAATGAACATGCCTCAGAACCTGGGGAATGGACAGAACCCAGATGCGATATCCCTACCCATTACTGTAGGTCCACCGGTACCTTTGTACATTCAGCCTAACTCAGGTATGAGCGGTCAAGGATCAGTGGTGCAGAGTGGGACGGAAAGGAGGTGCATAGAAAACACTCCAGAGACAACTCCGATAGCGGCTCTGCCAACTGGATCTGGGTCCTTGATGGAGTTTAGTCCCATATGTGCTCAGTCAACAGTGGTGAGGTCGAGTCCCCCACTGATGATACCGCTATCATCGAACACTGAAAAGTTGCCGCAACCATCAATGGCAGTCGATGTGAATGCTACACTGATGGGGTTGAATGCGCAACAGCTGACACAGTGGTTCAACAATCTGAATTCCACACAAAGCTCAGCCAGTGGGAAGGGAGAAGACTATCTGAATAGGGTCAGGTTGAACATGGAAGCAGAAGAATTGGTGGAAGGGACTATGGGTTTGAATAGGTTAGAGTCCTACTCGGAAGAAGAGCTGAGGTATCTATGTCCCAGGATTACGAGAGAAGTGAACAAGGTACATAGAAGGTTGCAAGAAATAGCTGACAAAAACGGGGTTGAGATAGACAAGACAAAACACTTGAGCAGGAGCTATAGATTGGATTTCGGGACCACAGACTTTGAACACATGAGGTCAGCAGGCATGAAAACGCACCTTAGAGAATTGCTGCAGAGTGCACAATTGTGGAGGTGCTTAGACAAATGGGAAAGTAGATGGGCAAAGAAAAAGGAAAAGAAGAAAGATAGTGTCCCAGAGCATAAGGAGAAAAGACCACAGAGTAGTGATGCAATAACCATGTTACCAATGAGGGAGACAGCAGGGGGAAAATTAATACATGTACCGTGGCACAGAAGCGACATTCAGTCTTTTACGGATGATTTTCCCAAACTGAGAGAGAAACCGATTGAATGGTATCAACAGACTGATAGGTTTGTGAAGCTTGCAAAATGTCTTTGGGAAGACCTGAACACCCTCTTTGAGATTGTGGTTCCGGCAGACTTGTGGGAAGACTGCAAAAGGGCTGTAGGTTGGCCGACAAGTGAACCAGAGAGAGACAGGGATACGGGTGCACCATCACCTATGGTGATGAGCTTGTACTATAAGGTGATTGAGCATTTGAAGACGAAGGTTGCCGCGAAAAATGTGGATTGGCAGAAGATTGATCGAACTGCCCAAGAGGCTAAAGAGTCGATTCATGGTTACTATGAGAGGTTGTTGAAGGCGTTCAAGAACTACAGTGGCACGGAAACAATAGAGGCGAAGGACATGCTTCATTTTGTGTTTAGATTGTGGAAGGGCTGAGACCAGAGATAAGTCAGATGATAAAGACGCATTTGATTTGTTGGCAGTCGAAACCGATTGATGAGGTGTTGAATTATGCGAAATACTGTAGCGACGAAATTGAAGTGAAACAGAAAAGGTTGAAAGAGAAAGTGATGGTGATGCAACTTAAAGCAGCTCAGACAGGTTTGCAAGGGTTGCAAGGGTTCCAACAGCAGATGCCGCAGCCGCAGCCGCAGCCGCAGCCGCAGGGAAACATGGTGTTTCAGCCACAGGCGAGAGGCAGAGGCAGAGGAGGCTTTGGGAGTAATGGTCCGGATTTGAACACTGTTGCGATTCCGAATGGTGTGCAGGCATTGAAAAGGGTGATGCCGTGTCACGTGTGCGGGATCGTCGGGCATTGGAAACGCGAGTGCCCGATGGTGGTGCAGGAAGGTGCAGGTGTTGGTCAGCAAAACAATGATGTCAATGCATTCCAGACAATGAGGGGACCGAAAATGAGAGGTCCAAACCCAAATTTTCAGACCATAAATCAGCTGCAGCGATTACAGCCCATGCAGCCGCAGCAGATGCAGATGCCCCGTATGCAGATGACGCAAATGCAGCCAATGCAACAGCAGTTTCCCATGGTACCTAATCAGCAAATGCAAATACCTTTGGCACCAGTGAGTCAGCAGCAAGTGATGGTTCCTCCACAGGTCTCGGGTCAGGTGATGAATACAAATGGCACAGTACAACAGTTCCCATTACACAGTGAGAATGGAATAAACAATGTATGGGAGAGTGAAAGTTCAGATGAGGAGGGAAATTGTGTGCTTGCAGCATCCTTGGAAGTTGATCAAAAGGGTCCATATGTGGAGGGAAGAGTTATGGGTCATCGTGTTTCATTCTTGGTTGACACAGGAGCCACACGTTCAACTGTTAGGAGCATTGAAGTACCAAATTTGCCACTCTCAGGGAGAACAGTTCAAGTAGTGGGAGTAGCAAACAGGCACCTGACGAACCCAATCACAGATCCAGTACAAGTCAGAATTGGTAACTATCAAGGGTCACATAATTTTGTGGTATGTGACTCAAGCCCGATAGCACTGTTAGGGAGAGACCTATTGTGCAAATTGGGATGTTCGATTATGTGTTCGAACGATGGAATTAGAATTCAGACGAGCAGTGATGGGGAAGAAGAGGACAGTGTAGAAGGGGATGAGATGGAAATTGTCGATGAAGAATATCCTCTGATTAACCTTTTTCCGATGATAACTGAAGCAGATATTCCAGCTGAATTACGGGAAACAGTCGGAAAGGAAGTGTGGGATATGACAGGAAAAGAGGTGGGATTGGTGAAAGGAGTGGAACCAGTGAAAGTGACCGTAAAACCCAATGTAACCTTTCCCCAGACCCCACAATACCACATGGCACAAGACACCCTCATGAAAGTCGCCCAACTCATTGACGAGTTTGTAAAACAGGGAGTACTGAAAGAAGTGTTAAGCAGTCCATGTAATTCACCAATCATGGGACTAATAAAGCCGAGTGGAAAGGTCCGAATAGTGCAGGACTTGAGGAAAATAAATGACATCATAATTAAATGCTGCCCTGTAGTACCGAATCCAGCTGTGATAATGTTTCAAGTCCCTTGCGATGCCGAGTGGTTCTCAGTCATTGACTTGTCACAAGCATTCTTTTTGGTGCCTCTTCATGAGGACAGCCAATTTCTCTTTTGTTTCAAATTCTTAGACAGAGTTTACAGTTAGTGTCGGATTCCTCAAGGGTTTTCTGAGTCACCGTCAATTTTCAATCAGATTCTAAAGAAAGACTTGGAAGAGTTAGAATTGCCATTCGAGTCAACCCTAGTACAGTACATTGATGACTTACTGATTGCATCTAAAACAGAAAGTGGCTGCACAGCCGACACCATTGCCCTATTGAACCATTTGGGAAGGAATGGACACAAGGTGTCTCCTTCAAAGTTGCAGTTCTGTCAGAAGAAAGTAAAATACTTGGGTCATCAAATAGAGAAAGGGTCACGGAGAATAATGAAGGAAAGAATAACAAGTGTACTTCAAATGAGTCCACCAAAGACGAGGAGGGAGGTGAGGAAGTTTTTGGGGATGGTGAGCTACTGTCGCCAGTGGATTCCCAACTTCTCAACTCTAGCAAAGCCTTTACTGAAACTGACCCAGAAGGATGCCTTGGATGAAATTGAGCTGAAAGGAGATGAGATGGATGCTTTTATTGAATTGAAAGAATGCATGTGCAGGGCTCCAGCTTTAGGTATGCCTGATTACACAAAGCCTTTCACATTGTTTTGTCATGAACGTGATGCATGTTCTTTGTCTGTCTTGACCCAAGCCCATGGTGGCATAAACAGACCAGTAGCGTATTTTTCAGCTACTTTGGATCCGGTCGCAGCAGCACTGCCAGGGTGTTTGCGCGCCGTAGCAGCAGTTGGTATCAGCCTCACTCAGAGTGAAGGAATAGTGATGGGACACCCATTAACAGTCATGGTCCCTCACTCAGTTGAGATACTTTTGACCCGCTCCCGAATGCAACACATGACTGGAGCAAGACTCACAAGGTATGAAACAATAATTCTGGGCTCACCGAATGTGCAGCTGAAAAGGTGCACTACGTTGAATCCAGCAACCTTGCTTCCCAGTGAAAATGCTGAAATTGAGAACGCTGAAGACGTCGAGCACGACTGCCTTCAGGTGACTGAATTTTGCACAAAACCCCGACCTGATATTAGGGATACTAAGCTTGATGAAAATGACCATATTATTTTTGTTGATGGTTCATGTCTAAGAGATGGGTTGGGAATTTTGAAAGCAGGATATGCTGTATGTACTGTAACAGGTGTCTTGGAAGCATCCTGGCTTCAAGGAGTCTATTCCGCACAAGTAGCAGAGCTTGTAGCCCTTACAAGAGCATGCCAACTGTCTACATTGATGAAGGTTACCATTTACACTGACAGTCAGTACGGGTTTGGAATTGTGCACGACTTTGGGCAATTATGGTCACAGAGAGGTTTCCTGACCTCTTCAGGGTCCCCAGTGAAAAACGGGGAGAGAATAAGGGAATTGTTACACGCCATTCAGATGCCAGCCGAAATTGCAGTGGTAAAGTGTAGTGCTCATACAAAAGGACAGGACTATGTTTCCCTGGGAAATGCATATGCGGATCAAGTCGCAAGATTTTGTGCCTTGAACTGTATATTGCTCAGGGATGAATGGAATTTGATAAGTGAGCCAGAGCTCGAACCAGCTGAAGCATTTGCCTTGAAGGTCGTGGATACAATGGATGAACTAAAAGCATTACAGAATAGCGTCAGGGAGGATGAAAGAGCTTCCTGGATTAAGTCACAATGTACAAGGAGACCAGATGAGTTATGGGTTTCAAATGAAGGAAAATTTGTTTTACCAAATAGTCTCTTATCGCAGCTAGCGCGGTTCTATCATGGGCAGGCTCACCTAGGGAGAGATGCCATGATAAGATTGTTCAAAACTGATTGGTTTAACCCCAGATTCCGTCAAGTTGCAGAAGCAGTTTGCCATCGTTGTGTCATTTGTCAGCAGATGAACCCAGGAAAGGGAACGGTTGTGAACATGAGCCACATTGGCAGGGTGAGTGGCCCGTTCAGCAGAATGCAGATGGACTTTATTGAGATGCCTGTGCATGGAGGTCTGAAGTATGTGTTGGTGATTGTGTGCATTTTTAGTCACTGGATTGAAGCATACCCCACACGTAGAAATGACAGCCTTACAGTTGCAAAACTATTGTTGAGGGAGTTGATACCACGTTTCGGATTCCCGATCTCTTTAGAATCAGATAGAGGAAGTCACTTCAATAACGAGGTGATAAAGTTACTTTGCGCAGCGCTGAACATTGAGCAAAAACTGCATTGTAGCTATCGCCCTGAAGCCTCAGGACTGGTGGAACAAATGAATGGTACACTGAAATCAAGAATGGCGAAAATATGTGCATCGACAAATTTGAAATGGCCTGGCGCATTGCCTTTGGTGTTAATGTCAATGAGAAACACCCCTGACAGAAAGACTGGATTGTCCCCGCACGAAATTCTCATGGGCAGGGCCATGAGACTTCCTGCAGTTCCCGCAAACGCGCTTTTGAATATTACAGATGATATCGTGTTAGACTACTGCAAAGGTCTGGCTGACGTGGTTCGCTCTTTCTCTCACCAGGTGGAAGCAACCACCTTGCCACCGATCCAAGGTCCAGGACACACACTGAAAGCAGGTGACTGGGTCGTGATAAAGAAGCACGTGAGGAAGTCGTGTCTGGAACCCCGTTGGAAAGGCCCTTTCCAAGTGATCCTGACGACCACTACCGCTGTGAAGTGTGCGGGAGTTCCCAACTGGATTCACGCCAGTCATACAAAGAAAGTGTTGTGTCCTACAGATGAGGAAGTTGAAGCGCTGAAACTGCCAGTACCTGATAACAAAGTGCCGAGCGCTGAGACAGAGCAAAACAGAACTAGAAGCGAACAGGCAGAAATAGAGGAGAGAGAAATATTCTCTGAGGACGAAACAACCGATTCACTTGGGGAAGACCAAGGAGAAACCTCAGACAGCGACGAAGCAGCTGAAGGTAACAAAGAGCCTGAAGCAGCTGAAAGTGACAAAGAGCCTGAAGAAAGTAACGGTGACAAAGGGCTCGAAAGAGGTGAAGAAGCAGGAGAGCCTGATCAGAGGAGGGCTTTCCCAGAAGCAGACGGTACAGAAAAAGAAAAGGAAAACCTGATTGACTCCCCAGAAGGAGGGGACAAGGCAGAACAGAACGAAACTGTTCAAACTTCCTCAGAAGAGATCGCAGGTCCATCAAGTGGACACAGTACAAAGAGAAGACCAAGTATATCACCAGTAAAACTAAGAACTAGAGAAACGTTGAACGACAGTGAAGGGCCAAGAGTGAAAGAGAAAAGAAAGGAAGTGTCTGTCGTGGTACTAACATCAAGTGAAGAAAAAGACTTGGCCAAAGAGGAAAGTACCAGTGAGGCAGAATCAAAGAGAGATGCAAAATTGAAAAGGAAAAGGATACCAAACAGGAGATATTCCGGTCCAGAATGGGCATATGTAGTCAAAGACGATTGGACCGACGAATTTGTATCTCTTAGCCTCGAGAACGAAGAAGAAGAGATACCAATAGAAAAGAAAAGTTTTATGGACACTATTGATTGAAAAGGTGATAAATGACATTGCTTGCTATAATCTAACGTGATACAACCAGCTGAGACATTGCTAAACCGGATGAGACATTTGCTAACTTGATAAGACTTTGATAACCTGATTGACTCTTAAACCCGATTTGAGACAACGTTGCTAACTGATAAAAGACTGAGTTATTGCCGAATTGAGACAAATGCTGCTAACCGATAAGTGACTGGGCTCCTGAAGAAAAATGTGTGAACATTGCGCTCGTTCAGCTTTGTAACAAATTGCTAAATCGTTTCTTTATAGGTGCTTCTAGCTCTCTGATTCTATACAGATCATGACTAAGTACGCTACTCAAAACAGTACAGTGAAATATTGTTAATATGCGTGTATAGGCTTGATAACTGCATGTGTACTAATAATAATGGCAATAATGCTTGCAACGCGTGTTAAGGGTAAAAATGAGAAAATTGATGCTTCTACTTCTGCTCCTGTTACTGTCACTGAACTAACCGCATTGAAAAGACTAGAATTAGATGAGAGACACTTGCATGATAAGAAGGAACTTTCGTACAATGTTTTCTATCGCCTACTAACAGAATATGTTGAGACTATGGATGCGAAAGATTGTTATGTGTGTACACAGATACCGACATCGGTAACGGAAGGGGTGACTTATCACCACATGCCTCTTACATATGGGGTTACATGTAGTTTAGTAACTTCTAGATTTTATGGTCAAACTAACATACAGTATTTTTATTCAAATTATGATGTTACCTTTGCATATGTTCCTATAATAACGCAACTAAGCCAGATTGCTAAAGATTGGGATGCTAAAATAATGAGGGAATTTTTCGAGCCAATGCAACCTTTTGAAACAGCTCACGCTCATAGGGAAAACCTTACCTGCTCGCTCTCTGCAGTAGAAATAAGCTTTTTAGATCGCACAGATGATAGAAGGGCACAAATGAATGCGAAATTAGAAAAGGAGCTAAGTAAGAGGACTTCAGTAGATAATTATGCTTTTGTCGCAATAAAAACACAAGGAAAAATAGCTTTAGACGCTTGGCATGTAGGGAAATTTTGTATATATCGTGGTGAGTCTTATTATGATAACATTTTCGTGGGAGCAAGTGAATGTAAACATACGTTTATCTTTAAGGCCAAATGGACATTCATGCTGAACGGACTTGACCCTGTCATACCTGGTGTATATTACATTTGTGGGCATAATGCCTATTATCGTCTTCCAAAGGGATGGTGGGGGAGATGTTATTTGGGTATAGTGTTCCCAAAGGTTTATCAACTGGATGACCTATCAGTGATTCCAAAGACGCCTGGATCTCATCGTATCCAGAAAAGAGAGACCGCAGCTGCTGTGGTAGGAGATATATTTGGAGCCATGATTCCTTCATTGGGAGTTGTGTTGAATTCCATCAAAATAAGAAAGTTGTCTACTATAGTGGATAACATGTTGACAACGTTTTCAGGTGCTATAATCCTGATGGATGCTGAACTTGCAGCAGAAAGAGCTATGACTCTTCAAAACAGGCTTGCCCTAGACATTCTTTTAGCAAAGGATGGCGGCGTTTGCAAAATGCTTGGTGCGCGTCACTGTTGCACGTATATACCAGACAACAGTGTGAAGATTAAAACAATGCTTGCAAATCTAACAAAAGAGAGTGCAGACTTGAAGGAATTGAAAGAACCAGGAGTTTGGGAGAAGGTTGGAAAGGGAGTTGCTTCAGTGGGAAATTGGCTTGGTGGCATTTGGAATGGAATATTACTAAAAATAATACAGGGAATACTAATAGTACTAATTTGCATCTTTGGGATTTGGGGAATAAAGAGGGGAATACTAATGATCATGGCAAGAATTAAGAGAAGGAAGGAAGAGAAAATGATGAAAAGAATGGCAGAAGAATACAAGGCAAGAACAAGGGGAACTAAAAGGCAAAGAGAACTGACAGAATTTTAATGGAATAAAATTTGTGGGAATAGTTTTGTGTGATGACAAATAGTCATCAGAGGAGGGATTGATGACGCAGAAATGAAGGTTTTACATTTATTAGCGCATAAAACGTAGTGCTGCAATAATCAAGTGTGACTTTAACCGAACTAATAAAGATTGTACGGGGACAAATGTGCCCTCAGAGTAGTTCGCCAACATTTATAAGCGTGCTTTATATAACGTGATGTATTAGAATTGTACTAATCTGACATAACCGTAAACGTGTGCCATGATTTGCTTGTTTGAAATGTTTTAACTTAGCATAACTTTAGTGGAGGCTTCGGCCTAGTTGCCTTGTCTCACGTTTTAGATGCTCGTGTTTTTCTAATGTGCTAATAAAACGTGTATTCTTGCTTGAAGCTGTACTTTTCCAGTGAGATCGGTTCACATGCTTATCTTTAAGGTTTCGTGCCAGCCTGGCATCTTCTTCTTTGCTCCAAGGTCAATCTGCAGGTGCAGACAATGGAAGCTCTGAAAGTGAGTTAATTGGTAAAATATGTTGCAACTTACGTTCCCGACTCCAAGGATAATGTATGCCTAGGTAGAAGCTTGTGAATTGTTGTTTTTGATTGGACAATTTAAAGCCAACCTATGAACCCTCCAATGGAAGACCCTACTGGATTTGAACTGTTGATTATTTAAACCTGGTGCACAAGAAGAAAGCAGCCATTACTAGCCATTACCCGCCATTTGCAGGACATTGCAGCCATTATGGCCCATATTGCCGACCTCGTCATTTTGCCATCTTCTACGATGCCAATTGATGTTCGACGCCATTTTGAATGAGACTTTGATGCTTTCTCTAATCGAGAGAAAGAGACTTTAAGTAATTCTCACCCTAGAGACTTTAACTTTGATTTGCCCCTTTGCATAAAGTAGTAGTTTTGTCCTTTTATCTTGCCGCTGTGAGGCAATTGCCCCGTCCACCCTGCCCCCTTTGCCCCCGTCCCATGCTGATCGAAACCGGTACCTGTGAGACGAAGACTTCCTTGAATGCTGATTGAATTTGGTAAATATGAAAGGAAAATGTACAATTGCATTGTGTTTCTTTTTAGGTAACCAACTGCTGATTTTTTATAAGAGCCCTAGTTAGGAGTTTTCCAAATCAATGTTGCTAAATTGTTTTTGAATGAAGTCCCACATGCAGATGCTAATTTGAGGTTAGATGAGGATTCATTTGTTGCACGATGCAATTTTGAGACCTTGTTATGCTGACTAATGTATGCAATTAGCCCATTACAGATTATAGTTTTAGTGGTTTGCGTTGCTATTATCGAATGCATTGTTATTCAAATGCTGCATATATTGCATCTTTTTCGCCGTTATGGACAGCTATTAATGTTCATTTACATATATCATTTGGTGTTGAGACACATTTATATCGTGCTAGCTTTGTTAATATAGGGAAATAAATTCATTAACTTTGAATGAACTGGTGTGGTTATTCATGGCCGGAAGGTCATGGTTCGCCGAAATGTTTTCTGGATTAATTGTGAAGTGTTATGTTGATCAGGGCATTGCTTATGTTCGTTATTGATTATTGATTTGATTAAATTGACTAATCTCGGGTGAAGAGAGCCCCACTTGGTCAAAAGATTCATCGACCCAAGAGCGTCCAAATACAGGTAATTTATTAGGACGGAACGCTCTATCACTGTCATGTGACTCCTGAAGATCAGGATGAGATCCTGGGGGTGAGGTATACATATCTTGTTAAAATACTTTTGCAGTAAAAGAAGAATGCAAATGATAAAATGGTACACATTCTAATAATATTCAGATCTTAAAGTCAGCAGGTTGGAGTTTCAAAGTCGTATCTTGTGTCTTAATTATTTAAAAAACAGTAGTTGTCATTACATTGATTGGGCAGCACATAAATGAGCATAATAGCAAAAAACATCTACTTTTTTATGCCTTTCCCTCTCAATTTGATATTACAGAAGAGGGCATAAAGTCACTTCTGTTGTAAAGATTGTCTCTGCACTTGTCCTGCGAAGGAAAAGGGTACTAGACAAGAAAGTAAATGAAACTGCAAAGTGCCTGACATAGCAGATGGTGCCTTAAGACACTACTCAGATTATCAGAGGTAAGACTACATTAACACTGATTGGAGCACACATTAGGTGAGTATTCCAAGTCTCTGTCTCTCGGCGGAGACCCATTTGTCCTACACCCAACACAGAATTACACTGTTCACAACTTTTGTGATACAGCCCATTGTATTTTACTAAGGCCCTGATTTCTATTGGTTCGATGTTTTCTGACCCCTGTGTGCATATTAAGCTGAGCTACTCAACCTCTATATACGCTGTTGCCTGAACAAAGTGTGTTTCCTACCTTCTCTCTTAGGCCCATATTTATACTTTTTTAGCGCTGCATTTGCGCTGCTTTTTGACGCAAAAGTGGCGCAAACTTGCAAAATACAATTGTATTTTGTAAGTTTGCGCCATTTTTACATCAAAAAGTGGCGCAAATGCGGTGCTAAAAAAGTATAAATATGGGCCTATATTTTATAAGTTTGCGTTGCTTTTGCGTAAAAAAGCGGCGCAAATGCGGCAATAAAAAAGTATAAATATAAGCCTATATTTTGTAAGTTTGCGCCACTTTTGCATCAAAAAGCGGCGCAAATGCGGCGCTAAAAAGTATAAATATTGGCCTCAGTCTTCTGGAAGGCATTCCAGAAAAAGTCTCCTTGCAATCTCAAAGAAATACCCAACCATTTCTGACATTTATATTTGAGGGTTGTACGAAGACTCGGAAAGCAGAATGTAAAGTTCTTTCACTTTTATATTTTCAGTTTTGTTTTCCTCAGAAGAGTAGGTCGTGCATTATAGAATATTCAATTTGCGATATATATGTTCATACTTTTTTAGACCACCAATCATTGGGCCATTATTAACACATTGCAGGTTTTTAAGCATTTTTTTCATAAAGCTTATCCACAGTCTTTTGGTCTAAAGACCCTGCAGGAGATCAGGATTGTCCTCATGGTACAGGGGCTATAAATGTAGAGATGATAATGCTCAATAAAGATTTAATAGACAACAAACGAGGGACAAAAAGAGATTACGACAAACTGTGGATGGTTGATCGAGTTACAGACCCAACTCAAGACTGCAGCTCGTATCCTAGTAATTTCTCGCTTAGGTCCTCATTACTCAAGGACCTATGGTGGGCGAAATTGCATATTATTCTTCCATAAAAGGTAGCAAAATTACACTTTCAGAAGTGACTGTAGTTTGTTTGTATCTTGCATGGCTTTTTCACTCAGAAGCACAATTCAGTTAACAAGCTTTAGCAACGCCAATAGGTCTGGCTTTAAAGCAATGTTGTAGGGTAATGTGAAGAGTTACAGGTATGTGTGGAAGCAAAGAAACTATAGAATAATATTGGTGAAGGGTAAAAGGCTAGTTGGCAGTAATACTGTCAAGCAAATCCTGTAAATCCATGTAGGTTAATGACTACTCTCCTTTCATCTGTGATGTTTTGCATGATGTCACTGCTGTGGCAGGATGATCATGTCATAGGCACTGAAGGCTAGCCTCCTCCAGTGGCGTAGCGTGGGGGGTGCAGGGGGGGCCAGCCGCACCGTGCGCAACATCTTGGAAGAGACTAAATCCACGGGTTAGGGGGCGCAAATTACTTGCCTTGCCCCGGGTTAGGGGGCGCAAATTACTTGCCTTGCCCCAGGTGCTGACAACCCACGCTACGCCACTGGCCTCCTCACTAGCGGCAGCAAAATTATGTATCCTGTGGCGTTGGTGTCCAGTCCCTTTACCCACATTAGGTGAGTGGCAATTAGAGTTTCAGCAGATAGCCTCATCTAACTACATTAGTTATGAAATCAGAGATCTTCTAGGACTATGCGACAATGTGTGGGCCCCTTTAGGACAGAGCTCCAAGATGATGAGCATTAGTCTCCCTCTCGCACTGCTCCCCTGCCTACACTGCTTATGATTCTATGCCCAATGTTTCTAGTACATATGCAGGTTTATGCTTCCCTCCCCCATATGGAATCACACCTTCTTTTCATACCATACACTGCTATCATGCTTCATGAGACAGGCCCACTGAAAGCAGAGTGCTCTGCCTAGCTTCTTTCAACCTCCAACCGGTATCCTGTCTTATTGCTTACCTCTTTGGACGTCATGCTCAAAATGTCACTATCCAACATTGTGTCCCTTCCCAGTGACCTAGTTGTCACAGGGGGAGTTTCTCCCTAATGATCATGCATGTACTCATGCCAGATGATAGAGAACACTATAATACACATACATACTGATTGTGGGCATCTTGTAACCCTTCTGTCCAATGACTTAATGATGAAGGGCAGGTCATTAGTTGTGTGGCCTGTACAAGTAATGGGTCCGCACTCGACCACTACTGGGAACCAAACACCCCATTGTAGCCCTTGACTCTCATAGGGTAGCGTTGCAGAGCAGTCCAACACTTACTCAATGGAGGTGGTGTGGGTTAGTAATCACCATTCACTAGCACACAAGAATAGAACTCAAGAAATAATTGTCCAGTCTGTGTTTTTTTTTTTGATAAAATAAAAGTACATTTATTACACGCACACTACTCAATACTATGCAAGAATTTACAAATATACACAATCTGATGGAATTACTTTAGGATGACATTGCGTAATTATTCTTGTCTCTCCCAGCGGGAAATATAAACCAACAACCCACAGGGCAGAACATTCACTTGTATTCCAATGCAATATTTGACTACAACTTGGGTTGAGAGCACCTAGTACTGCCAATAAAGTACATCTGCTATGATAACTAGTGGCTGTCATTCTCCTTACTCAAATAAGCATCAACAAAGAGCATGTCTAGGTAGGTTGGAGCGGTTTGCACAGTTAGGATTACCCTCAGCATGAGCTACACACTCTGCCCACACCCCTAAAGGGTGTGGGCCAAGGTTAATCACATTCCACATTGAAACATTCAACATAAAAATGATGTACATTTGACACAGTTCCTAAAGGACATCACTTGGTTGTTAATCATTATGTAATACCATCTTTCACCCCAGAGGGTGCCTATTCATATGACCCTACAGAAGTCATGCCATACATTTTGAATCACATTTAGCATAAATGCTACCATTTTAGCCATAGTCCCTAAAGAGCTCAATTTCTGTAACAACACATCTTAGAGGATGTTTACCATTGTAACAATCCATTGTTTGCACTATTCAGGCCACAAGGACTGCAGCCATGATCTTCACCCCTGTAGAGCACAGTTTCACCACCGTGAAACAAAACTTCCAGCCGGCACAGAGCTTGGAAATTCATATGAACCCTTGAGGGGTTATCCTTTCCATGTCCCCTGAAACTGAGTGTGGGGACATTTGATAAATTCCTGGAGGAAGGCTGCACTCCTCCTGCAGCTCCCCCACAGATGGTGAGGATATTGGTGGTGACACCACTCTCCTAGGGGTAACCCCTGTGCCAGAACACTCTCTTCTGGGCCTCCCTGACTCCATTCTTCTCTGGGGCAGCACCCGGACAGTGGCCCATCCCTAGGGCAACATTGGAATTGGAGGCTGAGTTCCATGTGCTTCGCTGCTGGTCCCCCGTGTGGGTCAAAGGTCACACACCTTCCCTCAGGGATATCTCAGTCCCGCGTGGACCAATTGCACCGATCCTCAGCTCATTTTGCTTCTGGTGGTGAGTCCTAGCCACCTGGAGCATTTTCCTTAGGCCTCCTAGCCTAGAAGGCCCCCAAGCCAGAAAGGAGCTGTCCCACTGACTCCCTGTGCCAGCCTTTCATTTGGGTGCCTTCCAATCTTCTGCCAACTGGTCCTGAGGAGGTCTAAGGGGACCAGCGTACCTGGTCCTGGAGTGTGCTCCACTAGGTTTGGGGTCATTCAGGGGCACAGACCTGGCCCCAATGGGCAGTCAGGATTTTTTATTTTCCAGCTGTTTATGATGCCCGTCTTCAGTCCCAGCCAGTGTTTACAGAGAATCACAGCCAAGAGAGAGACCCCTCCCCTGTGCAAGACCTTTAAAGTGGGGGCAAAAGTGTTCAGTGGGGCTACACCTCTGGCCTATCCTGATGTGCCACCTCAGTTCTCCGTCCTGTCCCAACCTTCTGCACAGTCTTCTGGGCAAGCTCAAAATGGCATCGTCCATGAGTCAGTTGCCACCTGTGCACTAAGAGACTCAGCCCCTCCTTCCTGACTTTCCTGCCAGGGCCTCTCCCAGCAATTCCTCCAAAGAGCTCCTTCTTGCTGAGGCCCGGTTCCTGGCAGGAATGACGGCTGGCTGATTGATGCAAGGCCCTGCTCCTGCAGCTTGACAGAGGAGTAATTGGCCCTAATATTGAGATGAGTCAGAAAAGATGACACCTGTGGATGACGCATAAGCTGTACAAATATGCTTTTGTATCCTACTGCATTATTCTTCTCATACAGGTTACAGTGTACATTGGTGCGACCCTGGAGTCTGCAGACCCTAGGGAACATTTCCATTGGCATATAATGGAGTGTCACTACAATCAAGACAGCTAGCACACTGACTATCCTCCACACGTGTACACCCATCTCCAGGTCACCACCCACTCTGCATCGTCCCTTCTCCACCAGGCTACCTAAGCGCTGTTCTTGTGCTGTGAATGCCAGGAATCCTCACTGCGCAGTCCTCACATGGGTTTACACACACGTGCACACATGATCATGTGTAACCAGGCCTGCACCTTCTACCCTTGGTTCATCACAGAAGCATTCGCTTAACAAGGCGGCACCAGCAGTATACACATGCAGTCCATTTTACCATGAGTTTACTGTGGGTGAGTCCCAAACTATGAGGCTCCCTCACAGAAAAAAGGTCAAAAAGCAGGTGATCAAAAAGCAAACAAGCATTTGCAATGCAACGGGTCTCGCGTTTGCTCATGTTAGAGCTGATCGTGTTGTAAACTCCTAACCCGACTTTTCATCTATCGGCAAAAGTGCTTTTAAGAATGTAACCTGAAAAAGTGAAATTAACTGTGTAAAGCGCTCGACTTCTGCCAAGTGAAATCGCGCTAAGAAAATAGAGAAAAAGTAGTCCACGATCCGACAGAAAACAGCGAGCCTGGCATGTTTTCTGTACTTGGTCGCTGCGCTCAAGGAGGGCTAACCACCGGAAAAGGCATGACATGGGCATGCCTTCCACTAATGAAAGCAAGCAGATTTTACTAGGCAAGCTGATGAACCAATGAAACACACTGACGTGACGTCGACAGGGCTCCGAGCCCTTTTCTAATAACTAAAGCAAGCGCATGCAACGCAGGCTCGACCCTAAAAAATCAGGGCAGACCAGATAGTCAAACTGTCTTCTCACACTTCAGCAACATCTCCATTACTGGAGTAGTAGTGAGAATCCGTTCTCCAAGTTTTTGGTGGATAGCTCTCAACACATGGCCATGTAATAATCTAAACACGACTAACCATCCAGCCACCAAAACATGTAACTAGAGGTTAGGACATGTATTATGCAGCAATCTGACAGACCTCCTCTATGCTATCTGGGAACAATACAAGTACACTAAATTTGAATTGTCCTAAAAGGAATACTCTTCTTTGTTTGACCTGCCAATGTTATTTAGATAAGCATGTATCAACAGCGGTTTCATAAGCCCACAATAAATAATGACTGTGGTTATTCCTACCAGGGTCCTGATTATGAGTTAGGCGTAGTGGCAATTACCTCATGCAGGGATAAATAGCACATGACTTTAAGAACTTGTCTGATCATGAGTATTGGTCTTTGTAAGCATTGGTATCTGTAAACCACTCTTATGGGTTTACAATAAACATTGGTCCCTGCAAAGGCAGATGTTTGGTTTAAGAGTTCTTTACTGGAGCACATCCAGGTTTGCAGGTCTGACAGTCAGGTACTGCCTGTGCCTCTGTTTCTGCACATGGTGCGTCTTCTCCATTGCAGCTAACTACCATTCCTGCCCTTTCTCTAATTGCTGCTTTGACCTGGACATTTATTGCAGATGTCTATTCACCATACTTATTTGTTCTATTTGCAGGGTCAGGAGCGATGATGGTCCTCTCCAAGCCACCAAACACAGGCAACATCACAGACATGTCATCTGACACGTTATCAATATGGACTGTAGATGTTTGGCCTCTGTGCTGTCTGTGTGTACTGCCCTCCACTGTTGTGGGGTCCCTGCCCTGCGATTGTCCCTCATCACTGCCCACAAACTTTGGCAGTGGTGAGATGGTTGCTCTCCTGGCAGTTGGAGGTGGAATGATGGGCTGAGTGGATGCTGCTGTGTGTCTTTAATTTCAACATGAGTGTCAGTAGCCCCTTTTGCTGCAGTATGTCATGACACGTCCAGGCTGTGATCTGTGGAAATGCATGTATATAGCTAGTGTAAATAAATGGTTAATATTTGTCTACATAATTGTTGTAATTGGGAGTCATGTGTTTGTGACATGTTCATGATGTACAGATTTGTTTGATGCAGTAATCAGCACACAGTACAACAGACAACTGATGTGTACTACGACTCCCATGATGCATTGCCAGGCTGTGGGAAGCATCTCAACGGAGTTATTCCTATTGTGAAGTATGATATATGGAATTTCTAACAATATGTTGTGTTAGGTCAGTAAAGGGAAAATGGCTTACCCTGGCTGGTGCCTACAGTATTGGAGGTGTCAATATCAGACACTCCAGCTACACTGTCTGGTTCTAAGGTCTCTTCGGTTAGTGTCTCCATTGGAGTGGGAGGAGGTGTTTTGAAGGTCCATCACCTATTCTACCGCCCTCAGCCATCCTGCTGACCACCTTCTCCTTCGTGCAGGACTTCAGGTTGTACCATCTTTTGCATATCTCTTGCATGGTCCTCTAGGTGACTCATAGGGAGCTCATCTTCTCCAGGATACTGGTCCAGATTCTGGTTTTCTGGCTCTCTGGGACTGTGAAGGAGGTCGTCCCAAACAGTTGGTCCATATGGGAGATGCATTCTTCTGTAAGGAGTACCAGACCTGCTCCTTCTCTGAGAACTTGACTTTTCTCTTCCTGTGCCCTGAATCCTTGTTCCCATCTTCTGTGGACAAGTTCTGCCCCGGGAATGGTTTGATGCAATGGCAGTAATGATGCAGGAGCACTTCTTACTTCCAGCGCCTTTCTAGCCTTCTGGTTAGTGTCCATGCCTTATATTTGTAAACTTCCTGGTCTGACATCATCTTTCTGCATCAAAAATGCAACTTTTCCTAACTTGCGATTTCTTATTAGGAAATCGCAAATTTGTGATTTCTGAAATTGCAATTTCCTAATTGCAAATATGAATCCATTGGAATCGCTATTAGTGGAATAGGGCAGTTACATACATACTGTTTTGCGATTCCCAAATGGCGATTTCTAAGGATTTGCAATTTGGAAATTGCTAATTTTATTTTGTATTTGTGGCCCTTAGAGATCATGCATTTTACAGATATTCCATATGGGAATGCATTAAACACGATATTACTGTCTAAAAATGTGGTATTTGTACAAGACTACAAGTCCACAAAGGCTAATCCATCCTTGTCCTTCAAGAGAGCTGGAAGTTACAGACACATTGATGTTATGATGCTCACATCAGATCTTGTGCCAGCTCTAAATGAGTCTGAGTTGCTGGTAAGTTGTACAAATGATCATAACCCATGCACCCTACACCTCAACATTGATCTTGTCAATAAAGTAGCACAGATTTCAACTAGGAACATTGTCTACTCGATGAACAAAGAGGTCCAAATCAAATGGGATAAGATGTACAATGGTCAGGTTATGTGGGATTTTGTGAAAAAAACAGCTTCCACTTACATTCAGTGCTCAATAGGGGCAAGTCCCACATGTTGTTATTAATGCATAGAATTTCTTATGTGCTTACATTCCAGCAGTGTTCACAACATGCAAATCCCCTTGTCCAAGATAACCGGGTTGGTTCAATCGTACCTGCTCCCTAGGGGGGAGCACCCATATGCCAAGAAAAAGGAAATCTCAGCCAGACAGGTTTATAAATTGTCAGTGGCAGCAAGGAAGGTAGAAATTAGGAACAAATCCTGGGAAGACCTTGCATCTGCAGGATAGCTGAAGGACAGCAGTGGTTTCAGGAGAGTAGTTAATCATCCATTCTACTCAAGTTCTGACAGACCACAGATTGACACAGTAATCCCAGTACAAGCATGGGTTGACCACTTTTCAAGATCTTTGACCCAAGTAACCAGGATCAGCGCCAAGTAACCTTGTAGGAGATCATCTATGAAAAAGAGGATGTCATTTGCCTAAGCGAATCTATTGATGTAAAAGATGTGGTCCTGGCAATCAACAGCAGCCCCTTAAGTAAAGCACTCGGCCCAGTTGGAAACCACATGGATCTACTTAAAAAATAGCTCCCATTCTGGGCCCCTAAAATCACAAATGTCTTGGAAGCTGCTATTGCAAGTCCACTTGTTCCAACTTGGCAGGAGGCAGTAGTTATCCAAAGCTTCAAGAAGGGGGACAAAGGCCTCCTGAGCTTTTATTGCCCTATTTCCCTGCTAGAAAGCACTGCTCAGGTCCTGGGTAGGGTGATACTCTCAAGACTTGAGTAACAGGCACTTGAGGACAAGTCACTGTCGAATGTGCAGTTTGGGTTCTGTCCTAAGCTGGGCACCCTGGATCAGTGCCTCAATGCACAACTAATTACTCAAAATATGCCAGGGCAAAGAAAGAATATATTCATCTAGCCCTTATGGACCTTATCTGTGCCTTCAACAGAGTGTGGTGCCCTAAACTTTAGGACATAATGGAGGGCATGGGCACTGATAGATTTGCCTTGCCAGCTACATTGGCACATCTCAGCGAAGATTTGCTTTAGTAACAAGGCTGAATTTTCTCCTGAATTAAACTCCACTGTAGGGGAAAGACAGGGTTGTTTATGGTCCCCTTCTCATTTCTACTCTATGGCCATGGCTTAGGGCGATTTCTGTGCTCAAAGAGGAAAGATCTGCCCAAATTAGACTCCTGCAATGTTCCAGTATTATTGTACACAGACGAAGTGGTGCTATTTGTTAGAAATGCCAATGAGATCCAGGTCCTCCGCAATGCTTTTTTGTATTTTCACGAATCACCTGGGGCTGAAAACTAATCTCTCAAAATCATTTGTAATGAAATGTAGGCCAAAACACTACAAAGCCAAGAAATTTACTTTGTCTGGGAAAGAGGTGTTTAGAGTCCAGACTTTTACCTACTTGGGAATACCGATGGATACAAAAAAGTAACTGGACGTTTTTTCAAAAAATTAGGTCTCTCGAATTTCAGAGGTCATTTGACTCCTTTTTTTGTTTTGCTAAAGACTGATAACAAGCAAGTGAAGGATTTATTTTACAACTTTAAGAGAAAGTGCCTTTCAGTAGGCACCTACGGTGACGGACTTTGAAGGTAAGTAGATGTTCACCACATACAAAAGATCGAAAATAAACATTTTCATGCAGACCTCTGGCTCTGCACAGTCCTCAACCTTGATTTTATGTCATGCAGAGGTTGGCTTGGGATTCGTGGAGAATTAAATCCTCATTGCATTTCTGTGGTTGCGAGTGTGGAGAAACCCAATAGCTCATTTTATTGGAGCTGTAATATACAATTGTATTGCTCTGGACTATGCATCTCACATTCCTTGACTGGTTTATATTAAGCAAACATCCAGTGACTTCACAATGATAAACAAGACACTCTACATTATACCACTTTTATATCCAGTCTTCTTCTCCTTTTAAGGTAACATCATACCAGTAAGGACCGCATTCCTGGTTGGATGATAATCACAAACTGCAGTTTGCTGTCAAGTCAGGATTATAACTCAGGAGGAAAGGGAGGAGTCACAGGTTTTTGCTCACACTTGTTTTGCCAGGGAAAAGCTGCCACAAATCGTGCGGATAACAGTGCACATTCTGAGCTTGTGCACAATGAAAAGTTTAATAATACATACTATTACATTGTTATCACCGGATTTGAAGGGACTAAATCAGAATGCAATACACGTTTGGTGTATTTATTAAATCCAGCATCTCTGTATTTATTCGTTGAGCTGGAGAAAGTGCACTTTGAGAGTCACACTACGTAGGAAATCTGTCTTTTTTGTGTGGTTACCCACAATTTTTCACCTTTTTCTTGACTTTTTCTAGACTCTATTTTCTCTGTACTTAGAACTTTCAACACTTTACGCCTGCTAAATAGGAGTAACGTGTCTGTGCTCACCCATTAAGCAGGTCGATATTGGTTTAAACCAAATTGGCGCAATTAGTATTCCTCTAAAGCCAAAGCATATGGTGTATATATTCATAACTGGCATGGATAGTTAGTGGACCACAGTCTATCCCCGCAGCTTCCATTTTCTTTTTTATATGGGTCACACCACAATTTTTTTTTCTCCTGTACTTACTAACTAGCCAAATACACTTAATCATCTTGCCTCATCATCGTGTCTCTTTTTTTCAGGACTTACCAAGGTCCTCTGATCCGTCGCTTACCTGGGACGGCACTACCCATTATACGTTGGGCGATATACACTAACTCAGAGTTTCCATACTCGTGTTGGATACTGAAAGGGCGGACCTCCTTATTCATCAAATAAGGACACAGGTAGTCCTAGCTTTCGATACGTGCTTTTTGTACACCCATCCTCTTAGGGTTCATTTACCAGATCGCTTATTTCTCTTTATATTCTTTCTCTCTTCTCTCCTCTCTCTTTTCAGTCCCCACAGCATTATCCTACCTCGTCTCTCCTAATTGGATATTCCATCTACTCATTTCCAGTCGAGGTAGGCCTTTTCAACCAAACTACTCTACATTATCGTTTTACTCAGAAGTTACTGACACATGTGGTATCGTAATCACTCGCTTTTAAATACACTTCATGCTACTCATCCCAGAAATCCTACTGAGCTTCTTTGATTAATACTCACGGTTCATTATTTGCTATTCCATTCTCCACTCTCTCTCACCCTTGGATCAACTCTTACTATCATTGCATACGTTTTGGTACCTCACGCTTACACACTCAGTCACTTTTTCCATGTCTGTAAATTCACTAATCTGCTCTTTTCCTTTATGTATACTGTTTCAGTATAAATACATTTAGTCAAACCTCTGTATTGTATATTTCTTACAGCCTTGATAAAGTCACTGTGTGACGAAACACGTGTTGGCTGTGCTTGATTGACTGTATTTCTGGACACGACACTATTGGTCCGAATAAACAAATCTCTGGAACACTAAGAAGAGTAATGTACTATTCATCAACGGATTTGCTACATCTAAGCTTGTACCCATACTCTGCTACTTCATATGTTTTGTCTGCTGTGGTCGCATTTGTTTAAAGTTAAACGACACGTCGACTGCAGCACCTCTTATGCTATTCACCACAGTGAAAGTGAAAACATGGCTGCAGACCTATCCTGTGTAGCCTAAAAGCAGCAGCTTGAACTCTGCTGCTCAGAACTGTCAAAATCACCCTTTTGACAGATAGGAAAACTTGATTTTAAATATTAAAAATGTCATCCCTAAGCACACCTTGCTGCCCAGAAGGTAGGGTGCATAATACATAAAAGTGGATCATGTTTGACCTTAGAAATGGCACAGTTCCCCCAGTGACTAGGTCCAAAATGACATTGTCACTGGTCAAGCTGTAACTAACGCACAGGAAAAGTCAAAGTATAGCTTACATGCTTTAATCTTTATATTTTGGCATGTGCTAGCTACAGACTCCATCCAAATGTGTATTTTATATTTTATATTTAATAAAATCAAAGAAAATGGTGGAGTAAGATTTTTATAAAATATATTGGAAGTGTAATTTTTTTAGAAAGTTACATTTACCCTGCCAAAAGGTAATGGAGGCTAATTCCAACTGCAACTCCAGCAACTGCCCAGCCTGTGCTTGGTCTGAACTAGGTGCAAAAACAGCTCCCAGAGCAGAAACAATGGCCTGAGAGGGGAGATATGGCTTCTTCCCCTGGAAGTTGGGATGGGCACAGGAATTTATCTTACTTCAAGGGGACCTGGCCTATCACAAGGAAATGGTGGACCCGGGAAAGTCCCAGCTTTTGTCCACACAGGGTGGCACCAAACCCAATGGGAGGGAAGATACCACTTAGAGTCGGTTTTGAGTGGCCTTGGAGGAGGGGACTGCTCTTTACCCTGGCCAAACATCGGGGTGGGCACACAGGCATTGCACAGAAGGAAAAGGGTTCCTGAAGTTTCAGAGTAAGGTTCTCTGTGTGCAACCTGGAACTGCTATAGAAGTGGGTAGGTATACCCAGGGAACTTTTATCTCATTCCTTGAAAACTGGACTTGCTTCCCATTTTACCCAGGAGAAAGAAGTGGACTCCAAGAGTCATTTGTCTGACCTCTTCTGTGAGTACAAGCTGCAAGAGTCTTTTCCCTTGAAGTGCTCAACTGACTAGGGAAACTGAACCTGGAATAGACCCTTCCTGAGACCCTTTAGGTTACTAAGTAACTCCCCTGAGGTCTTGGGGGCCTTATAAATGTACTCATGTGGTTGTTGGGTCACCAGAAGAAAGTTTGAAAAATGTTCAAACTTTTGCTCCAGAGATTTATGGGGATCTACTGTGAAAAGTATCTGACCAGCAGGTGTATGGTGTTGGACAAAATTCAACTTTGTCCCAGAGGAGCCTCCAGGCATCTCTGAAAAAAACAATTAAGTCCCATTCTGCCTTGGGACTTGGAAAAGTTTTAACAAAAAACCTCCAAAGTTCCATAGCTCCAGCTTCAAGCATCTGTCATTTGGTTCCACAGCAGCAGTTACAATTTCTGCAGCAGCCTGCATAGGGAAGATTTTTCTTCTAAAAAAAGAGACAAAGGGGGTCATTATGAACACATCGGTAAACACCATCGAAGGCCGTGGCGACAGTGAACAGAAGATCGCCATTGGCGGTGAACAGAAACCCGCCATATAAAGATGCACAAATCCGAATCCTCCCAAAAAAAAACAGCCACCAGTCACCGCCAGGACCTTGTTGGTGGAAATGCAGGACCTTTCACCCCACCACCGCCGAGTACACAAACTCCCCGCCCTCCAAATAATGATGCACAAATCACTGCAGCGGTCAGTGGAAGCTGAACGACCATTGGCGGTACAGACCGCCGTGGCCAGCAAGTGGACCCAACAGTAAGAAATGCACACATTGGCAAGTCTGAAACCCACACACCTGATACACATCCACAACACTATAAAACACTCACAGACACACCCCACAATCCTATGCAACAACATTAGGACAACTGATACAGAGAACCCCAGAAGCAGACACTGAACGCCACAATACATGATACATACACCCAACCACACAAGAGCACCCTCACGTAGATCCACACAACACACCACTCACAACACACACCATGGCACCCCCAAACACCCACGCTTCACAGAAAGGGAGCTAAGGGCCATGGTGGACGAGATACTGAAGGTCGACCCACAATTATTCGGGGCACAGGTCCAGCACACACCCATCGCCAGGAAGATGAAGCAATGGCAGACAATAGTGAACAAAGTCAATGCAGTGGGACACCATCCACGCACGAGAGACGACATCCGCAAGAGATGGAACAACCTGCGTGGGAAGATGAGGTCCATAGCATCCCTGCTCATCATTGCAGTCCAGAAGACTGGAGGAGGACCTCCACCAACACCAACTGACTACACTGACTGTGAGGAAAAAGTACTGGCCATCCTGAGGGACTCACTGGACTCACTGGAGGAATGGACTCGGGTAAGTTGTCTACAATTACCCCATATCCATGACACCTGTAATGCATGCACCACCCCACCCCTCCAACAGCCACCAGGGCCACTACCCCACCCAGGCCACATTCACAACATCCAGTCACCCTGCATGCCCACAAACCCACTAACAGGCCCACATCCCTTCCCCTGTGCACAGTCACCTGCCCCTGCAAGGAATAACAAAGGCACTACACCACCCACAATGCACCTCCACATCCTAAGCAAAATGCAATGGCAACCTCACAAAGGCACCCTGCATGGCCCAAAAGCGGAAAAACCTGCACAAAACAGCCCAGACCTGTGCACCCCATCCAATCATGCAATGGTAACAGACATGTCCATTCCCCCCAACAGGCACCACTACCCATGCCACCCTGATGGACAGGACAAGGAGTGGCAGTGCTCCACAGGGAGACAGAGGCACCACCCACGACACTGGAGAGGGAACCCTGGACATTGACGAATACCCTGGCCCCTCACACAGTCCTGGACTGTCACCATCCAGCAGCCCCACCCAGGACACCACTAACACCCTGTTTTGCTTTCACTAATGACCGAGCTGACAAAAATCTCTGGAATGCACTTCTTAGTTTAAAGAAGACATTTATTATTACTTCACCACGAGGTTCCTGAGAGAGGAGATTAGTAGGTTGGAGGCACACATTTAAAAATAGTCACAGCAATGAAAAGAAAATATATCAAAGTGATTCTCAACTGCAATTACACAGCAAATATATGTGATTATGTTATAGCATAACTGCCAAGCAAAGAATAAAGTCAAAATTCATCACCATAGGGCTTATCACTGCTCTTCATCTTTCTCATGCCAGCAAGTTGATGACCCCTGTTCAACTGCGAGAAAGAGTTTTTCCACCCTCACGGGAGGTCAGGCAGTTGACGTCCACTCCTGACTGAAGTCTCTGAAAATTCCCCTCGCTGCTGCCCAGGTACACCTTTATAGATTAAATAATTGAATATTCAAAACATGCTTGCTACTGTAGGTCAGAGTTGGAAGAAACAAAGTTGAAAGTTGGCCAAGTTTTCAAGGCTCTCTCTCCCAAGGCCGAGTCCTTCCCTGCACTAGAGAAAAACACAAAATATGTGCTTCCTTATCATGCTATCGTGTTCGGTAAGAGAACATACGAAAAACACAAGCTTAGTTTACCATGTGGAAAAACACAGCTCATCTGCAATGTCTCAACTGCAATGTCTAACGCCACGATAAAGCCAATAGGCAGCTAAACTGAATACAAAATGTAATGTCTAATGCCACGTTAAAGCCAATGGGCAGTTAATGGAATACAAAATGTAATGTGCTACTGGTGAACATTGAACAACTAATATGTACAGTGGTGAAACACAAAGTCAGTGGTCAAACATACTTAATTTCATAACACACCCCTACCACCCAGCAAACAACATCAACCCAGGGCAACCGGCCCCACACCTGTGTATCCAGGCCACAGTCTGGTGGAACACATGGAAAGAGGCCACAGTCACCCCCTACCAACAGGCAGGAAGACGATGGCCCCAGTACAAGTGGTACCGCCAGAGCTGTGCAGGGGACACAGGAACAGGGGGCTAGGCCCAGTGGGAGGGCATCAGTGGCCCAGGGGGGAGGCTGCTGGATGGATGCTGCAGCCCAGGACGTGATATCTGAGGTCATGGGAGTATACTACCATACCCAGGACAGATTGGCCCAGATAGTTTCCACCCTGGAGCTGAGTCAAAGGATGCAGGTAGCACACCACCAAGAGGCCATGGAGCAATGGAAACTGCACAATGCCACCATGGCCACCATAGCTGGTGCGCTGCTGCACCTTGTCCCAACACAGCCTGAGGCCCCCACAGACCAGGAAGCCCTAGCTACAGGCCAAGATACAGACCGGGCAACAACATCAGCAGCAGCAACTGGACTTGTGCCACCATCTCAGGAAACACAGGAGACCTGCATCTCAACCCGTACAGGCCAAAACCAGGCACCCAAACGGTCCCTCAGGCCCAGATATGGGACAGGAACACCTGCCAAGACCAAGGCCCCTCAAAGAAGTGACTCTGGCAAGAACTGTCCTCCAAGTGTGCCACTGAACCAACGTCCACACCATGTAAAAACAACCCCAAAAACTGGAAATGATAGATGGACATACCACTACTGCCAACAAACGCTGCGACCATGTAGCCATATTGGACAACCACCAGTAGCACACTACCAACACTGTAAACTGCACAATGTAATCCCTTCACCAAATAAAACACCAGTTCACCAATTACAATGTCCCCTGTCATTATGTGGAAACAAATGGTGGATGCAATTGTCTTATAAATCATTTATTCTTATCTGAGTAGCAGGAATTGCACCCCACGCATAACATGTGGTTGTGCCAACAGAATTGTTAAACAATGTTACCATAATGTTACATGTCCTATGCAAACCTGGTCACAGTGACAATGTCTATAGACCCAACAACCCCCTAGATGAAAAGGCACACTAACAGTATGCTGCAAAGACAGCAATCTAATTGAGTAGTCCCACATAGTTACTGGAAGTAGAGTTGTATCAGGCTCATAGGCCACGTATCCACCAGGGATATGTAGGCAACGGAATCTTGCCTTCAGGAGACCTATTGTGCGCTCTATCACCCTCCTAGTCCGTCCATGGGCCTCATTGTAATTCCTCTCTGCAACTGTCCTAGGATTCCTCACTGGTGTCAGGAGCCAACACATGTTGGGGTAGCCAGATTCACCTGAGAAGGGGGGCAAAACAGGACTGTCACTGACAACCCTCAGTGGCATACAGCCTGGCTGTCTGCTTTGTGCCAAAACGTGTCAGTCACACCTACCTATGATCCATCCTCTGTCCCCTTGTAGTTGTTCCATCTTTTGTGGCACACTACTGTTCCTCAGCAGAAAGGAATCATGGACGGATCCAGGGAACATGGCATTCACATGTGAGATGTACTGGTCTGCAGTACACACCAATTGAATGCTCATGGAGTGAAAGTTCTTCCTGTTTCTGTACACCTGTTCACTAACTCTTGGGGGGATGAGAGCAATGTGGGTTCCATCGATGGCACCTATCACATGGGGTATGTTGGCAAAGTCTTAGAAGTCTGACTTGATGGCAGGGAGGTCAGCACTTTGGGGAAACCTCACATAGGACTGCAGGTGTCGTACAAATGCATTCAGGAATCTGGACAGTGTAATCCTAAACATTGGCTGTGAAAAACCTGCACCCATGCCAACTGTCACTTGAAATGAGCCTGTGGCCAGGAAATGGAGTGCAGAGGGCACCTGCACTTCAGTAGAAAGGGCATGCTGATTATGATTAGCCGGTCTCAGTGCTGGATCCAGTAATGCACAAAGTTCAAGAATAGAAGCACAAGTGTGTCTGTAATTGATAATGATGTGATGCTCCACCATGGTCCGCAAATTAACAGGTGTTCTGTACACTGATGGGGCCCTCCCTCGCCACAAGGGTCTGTACCTAGGAGGAGTATAGAACACATGTGAGGAACACACATACATCTTCCCACAATGTTTCCTATTCAGCACAGCTGGCATGATTGTCGACGACACATATGCATAGTAGGTGTGACACTGTAGTAACATGTCCTCAATGATACATCAGGACTATTCAGGTGAGTAAATGTATATTTGTTTATGCCTATGGGGGTTTGGGGACAATAGGACCTGCATGGAGCAGATGAGGATTTAACAACTGCGTAGTTAAGGCCAAAATGTCTGCCCCCTGTAATCCAGAAATGTTGTAGTGGAAGTGACCTCATACCGGTAGTGGTTGACGTAATAGCGTAAGGCGGTGTTTACCGCCGTGCGCCAATTCATTGAATAACATGGTTGTCAATGGGGACTACTAGCGTATCATAATCGCCGCCGGCGGTGATGGTGCACACCGCCGCGGTGTGTACGCTAACTCGTCACCCCAACTTCACTTGACTCCCGGATCTCGTGCATGCAGGTACTCCATTGAGTGTGCTGCTGTGTCCTGCCTCTGGTCATCTAAATGGCACATGTGGTAGAGAAGAGGTCCCCGGCCTTCACCAGCGAGGAATTGGAGAAGCTCGTGGGCAGGGTCCTGCCCCTGTACGGCAAGCTCTACGGTCAACCAGAGGTACAGGTGAGTAGGAGGATTGGGGGGCATGAATGTGTGTAATGGTGGTAGATGGCTGTAAACATGTGTGCACGTTTGACACTGTATAGTCCAGGGATCCTGCCATGCTGCATGTGTGTGTGTTGTTATGCTGTTATAAATGTTCGTTCCATAATGGACATATAGTCAGCTGAATGTAATGGCCATTGTCTGATCTCTGTGTTCCTTTTTCTGTGTGTCCCATAGAGGTCAGCGCCCATCAGAAGAGGGGACTATGGCAGGCCATCGCCAGGGAGGTGCGAGCACCCATTGCAGGAAGCTGTGGGAGGACCTGCGGTGCTGGGCGAGGAAGATCTGCGAGGCCCAGCTGGGGAAGTCCTCCCAACGAGGAAGGGGTGCCCGTCAGGCACTGACCCCCCTTATGCGACGCATTCTGGCGGTGGTGTACCGGGACCTGGATGGGCACTTGAAGGCTGCACAGCAGTCACAAGGGGGTGAGTACAGAAACCATAGTATGGCTCCTTGATGGATGTGTGAGTGTGCGGTGGTATGTATGCTGTCTAGTGGGAGGGACTGTGACTGATGTCCATTTACATAATGGCCCCTGTGGGGAGTAGGGTTATAAGGGTCAGGTCTGCAGTACTTCAGGCCCTTCAGTGCTGTGGGGGATGGCTGTAGAGCAGGGTTGTGGCCACTAGTCAGGGGTATAGCCATGTGTTTAGTGGCAGGTGCTGTGTGGTCTAAAAGTTGCAGGGTGGGTGTATGTGTGAACCACTTATGTACCTCCATTCAGCTATTTACAATAGTCTCTCCTGTTTTGTCTCCCCCATCCCTGTTCTCTTGTGTTGCCTGTGTACATCAGCATCATCTGGCGAAGGAGCTGAGCCACTGGCGAGTGGGGATGCAGCGGCCCACGGTTCCACGGAGGCAGAGTCATCCGACACCAAGGGGACCAGCGGGTTGGAGGGCGTGGGGAGTACCACGGGGGAGGCAACTACCACTGGTGATAGTGACTCTGATACCTCCTCCGATGGCAGCTCCCTGGCGGTGGTGGACCCTAGTGGGCCCACCCATTCTGTGTCATCTTCCGCCACCCCATACCATCACCGACCTCCCATTTGCTCCCCACTGAGTTGCCCGTGCCCGCTCACCCAGAAGGGTGGGCATCTCATTCACCCCAGGCACCTCCTCCCCTGCCCCAGTCAGCCCTGGTGCCCTCACGGAAGAGGCCACTGACCTCCTGAGGACCATCTCTGTAGGGCAGACAACCATCATCAATGCCATCCAGGGGCTAGCATCAGAGGTGCAGCAGACCAATGCCTATCTGGATGGCATTCACGGTGCCGTGTCCGGCCTACAGAGATCTTTATAGGCTCTGGCCTCCTCTTTGACAGCAGCCAGTGTCCATGGTCATTCCGTCCCCCCTCCAACCACTTCTACCCCTTCCAGCACCCCACTCCCTTCACCGATCCAAAGCACACATTCTGGCATGCAGGCACACCCCTCAACACAGAAGAAGCGCACTTCAAAAGAGAAGCACCACACCTCCCACCACAGACATACACACAGCCATTATACACAGGCACACACACCAACATCCACATCCCCCAGATGTGTCCACATCTTCTGCCTCCCTGTCTGTCCCCTCTACATGCACACCCACAGGCACTGCACCCTCATTCAATGTTGCTGACCCTATTCTTGCAGTCACCACAAAATCAGACATCCATTCATGCACACCAGACACTACACCTGCACTCACCACAACGACTTTAGTTGACACATGCAGCACACTCACCAAACTTGCAGACACACAGACAACAGACATTTACACTGCCAGCCTGTCTTGTCCCACTTTGCCCACCCCCTCCTCCCAAAACACTCAAACGCACCAAAACACCCACACATCCACTACATCTCAGCATACTGTCCAGTCACCTGCAGCCATGCCACGCACACCTACACCGGTCACGACCACTCCCTCTACCTCCACTCCCACTCCTTCCTCCAGGTCCACCCCAGTTGCCCCTAAAAAACGTTTCCTATCCCGTGTTGACCTATTCGAACCCACTGGCCCACCCCATCTCGTCCCTAAACGTGCCCATCTCCTTGCCCTGTCCACTTCTCCAATGTCACAACAATCCCCTGTCCCCCCTTCCCATTCCCCGTGCTGGCCCTGGAACATCTGCCGCACCCCAGGCCAAGTCCGCTCCACCTGCTTCAAGGTCCAGATCCAAGCCTCCTCCACCTTCGAAAGTAAGGACAAGCCCCCCCTCCCAGTCATAAGTCCCCACCCCCACGATACCCTGCCCCTGTTCCCTGAGGTGCCTAGATGCCCCATTGTTACCCCTATGAGGTGGAGTACCTTTGCACTTGTGGGAGTTAAGTTGGGGCCAATTTGGCCCATCGGACTACATACTCTGGACTGGCCATTGGCCTTATGTTGCACTTATGTTGCTCACTGAGCTGAATTAAAAATCATGTGTGGCCAGTGTTGTTTATGGCACACTCAGGATCCGTGGGTCATCGTTTCTTTGGTTGGGGGTGTTGGAGACATGTGTGTACTTTGAGCAGGTTGGATTTGTCTTGTGTCGGGTAAGTACCTCATGCTGTGGGGTGTATGGCGTGTGCTGTTGTGAAGGGTTGTGGGTGCATTGCGGGGTGGGTGGAGTGGGGGGGTATGTAACTGTGCCCTTTCTTCCCTTGTTTAGTAGGTTGCGGTACTTACCGCGTCGTCTTCGTCGGTGGTCTTGGTCGTGGAGATATATGGCAAGGAGCAGCGCTGGCATGATCTGCAACTCTCTGTCCATGTCTGCTTCAGCGTGTTGTGTGTTCCTCTGGTGCATGTTTCCTTTTATTTGGTTCGTTTCTGCCTGGCTCTGCGTGGCGGTGGTTCCCGCCCCGGAATTGACGGCAGTCTAGTGCTTCATTATTTGATCGACGGGTAGGGCCTTTCCGTTGGCCTGTGGGTGGGCTTTGCTGTCGTTGTAGCCACTCCTCTGCTGGCGGTGAGTGGTTTTCAGGCTGCCTGTTTTTAAGGTGGTTCATAATTTGGCGGTCCAGACCACACGACTGTTGGCGGTTGTTACCGCCACCACCGACGGTGCAGTGTTTACTGCTGTGTTCATAATGAGGGCCAAAGTCTCTTTCTGTGTTGGGACTTGGAATTTTTTTTAACACTTTTCTCTAAAAAAAGGACAAAGTCCCTTTCTGAAATGGGACTTTGAAAATGTTTTTAACCTTTTAACTGCCATACTTTTCACTGGAACCAACCCACTTGTAGTATCTGCCCAGAGCTCCACTGAAGTTAACCAGAAATCCACCAACACAGACATCCGCAGGGTAGAGATTTTAAATCTAGGGGGGGAATAAAAATAAGTTCCACTGAGTTGGTGTTAGACCTAACATCCATGTCATGGAATTTCACCAATATTTTTCTCTTCACCCCTTCTGTTTTGTTGAATTCATTTTCATTTGCTTTAGGACTCTGTGCACTTTACCAATGCTAATAATGCTGTTTCCAACAACCAATTTTAAACTGTACTATACTAATTGGTGTATTTCATGTACTAGTAAGACCCTAGAAAATGGCACTACCTGTACCCAGGGCCTGTATATTAAATGCTCCTAGTGAGCCTTCAGCACATTAAGTAGCCTTTTAAAACATGTCTCACTGCCATCTCGACTGGGAAAAATAAACATTTTGCCAGGCCTGAACCTTAACAGCACTAAGGTAAACCCTAAATGCTAAGAGCTCGGTGTGCATTGTATTTAAAAAGTAAGAACGTGTGCTTAAGTTGTAGATGCCCTAACAGTAAAAACCTCCTGATTTTTTACACTGTTGTAATGTCTATCTCTACCACTAACTAACACTGAGTTACCTTATTACATCTAATAATTGATAACTTTGGATTGGGAGTAGAATGAGATATACCCACATGAATTGTAACTTTGAAGCCACTTTGATGGTGAAATCAGATTTTAAGTTACAATTCTGAAAATCCATATTTAGAAAGTTGGCATTTTCTTGTTCTTACCATTTGAGCTTTCTTTCAATGTCATGGGTCACATGACTGTGAATGGCTTTGCTTTTGGGTTTGTATTCCTTCCAGACAGTGACACTAAGATGGCTTTGGTATGGATAGGAAGAGCCATCCTGGTGGGATGATTGGGCAGGAGCTTATCCAACCCCACTTCAAATGATCTTACTTCACACACAAACACACATACACCAGCGCCAGCTGCCACATATGTCAAGAACGGGAGCAGTGGGGATGTGGGGGAAACGACATTTAAAAAAAGAAAACACTTACCTTGCGTCACACTTCTCCCGCCGGCGTGTCCTGCTGCCTTGCTCCTCTTGTGTTGTCCCATTATTCGCTGAGACCCAGCACGTGCTCCCCAGCAATCCTGGTGCTGCTTACATGCTAAACATAGCATGTAAGCAGTATCATTATTGGTCTGAGGTGCTGTCACTGCTGCTCAGACACAAGCCTGGGGTCTGTGCTGTTTCTCAAGCCCAGCTGTGAAACACATCAGGGCTTGAGAAACCTAAGTGTGCATGTGTGTTTGGCCGGCCTCAGATTGCCGGCCAAACACACATGCGCTTTTAGGGCACTCTCCCCTCCCACCTCCCCATGGCCCAGCCCGGTCCCTCCCTGCACCTGCTGGCTGAGCCAGCAGATGAAAAATTAAAAATAAAATGATGGCAAGCTATTGTTTTATTTTTAATTTGCTGGCTCAGCTGGGGGGGCATCGCCCCTCCGCTATTGTGTAGGAGCCACCCCTGACATACACACACACACACAAAGGAATATGACACTAGGCCAGCCTGCCTTTTATCATCCCCAGACATCTCCAGACAGTTTGGAGCTTTGACAGGGGAAATAGAAGAACTTTTTAGAACCAGATGTGAGGGTAAGACAGGGTGTCCCCACACACAAAGACTGGTACCAGGTAAATTTTGGACCTTCAAAGTTACCCTTCAGAGGAAAGGAAGGACCGCCCTTCTGCCAGAGGGCTGCCCTGTTGTTTGAGGACTGCCTTGCTGTCTGCGGTCTGAAACTGAAGACTAGACCTGTTTACCTACAATCTCAAGCTAACTGAGGAATACTCCTAGAGTCACTTTGGTTTAACTCCTGTATGAGTGACAGGGACACAACAAGCTGAAGAGGACTCCCTGTAACTGCCCAGCTGACCTACTGCAAATGGGCCAACCTGAGCCCTGCTGGAGTGAGTTCCTGATGCCCAAGAGGTGCCTTTCCAGGCCCTGAACCCTTGTTTGACATCAGAGTGTTTTCCTCCTCAATAAAATGGGAAAAACCTGAAGTTTGGGCTCCTCATAACTGTGAATGGTCCCATTCGCACCAAGACTGCCACCCATGCTGACCACTAATGCGAAGCTTCAGTGAGACCTATGTTTTGTGCTACAGCAACCATCAGCGAAGACCGGCAATGTGAGAGCTACACTTCTTCCTACAGCAGCAACAGCCTTTGGTGACCGCTAAAGCAATGCTACAGCAAAGACTGTCTCTAGCGCCCAACTTTCTCTTCATACTACAGCCTGTGATGCCCGGCCTGCTCTTCATGGTACAGTGATGAAAATCCGTGATGCACTCTCGGCCTTCAGCAGCCTCCTCTAACTGTATATGGCCTGCACTCCATCGCAGTCAGCCTGAACTTGAGACTTTCCCCGGGTCTAGCATGACCAGATGCCCATGAGTGGCACTTTGTGCTTTTAGGTGCCATTTTCACTTAAAACTTCAAAATTGCATTTCTCTGGTTCTACTGATTGGATTTTTCTTGTTATGGTATCACTTATTTATTATATGTACTTTTTAATCATAATGTAGTTAATTAAAACCTTTACATGACAAAAAAGAGCAAGATACAAATATAAAAACTGATTAAAGACAATTCATCAGCAAAATAATGCTTTAGAGCGTATCTAAAAATACTAGATGTTCAAACCAATGCCATGGTGCACTCCAGAGCCAATAGTCCATTTCAGTATTGTCTTTAATAGTGCAAAACCTGCAAGGCTATTTCCAGGGTCAGTTCGTTCCAGCTTAACCAACTGCAAGTTAAGTCTTGAAGGCCTTTATTGTTCCTCTGGGCAATATATTCATTGTTGTTGATCTCTACCATTAGAGGCTGATTGTCACTTTCTTGGTGGTCTTCTACTATAAACTTTGTGGCCCTGTGTAATACGTGAAAGGAGACAAATACATAATCCAGCATTGACTCTGCTGACTTGGATTTTGAAGTCGCCGCCATATGAGTCCCAAGGCTTCAAATGTAGATAGATAGCAGCTGTAAAGTCTGTAAATAGCTTTATTATGCATAATTAATTAAATCCTTTGCCTATACAATCACAGCTTTAAAATCGAAAATAGTATATGAAATAAAAGTAAAACACTGTTTTATGCTATCAAGTGCAAAGTGCAATTGCAGTGTATTTCGCCATCCTGTCCGGGCTCCTTTTAGTCACAAGAATTGGTTAAGCAAAACTGCACATCTCATAGAGTTCGCCTCCCTCCTTTCCGGTCTACAGCCACCAAGATCATCTGTGGGGTCCCCCAAGGATCCTCCATCAGCCCCACCCTCTTCAACATCTACATGGCTCCTCTCGCCAACATCCTCCGCCCACACGGCATCACCATCATTTCATACGCTGACGACACCCAGCTCATCATCTCCCTCACTAGGAACCCAGGAACTGCCAAGAATAACCTGCACACCGGACTCCTCGACATCGCCAACTGGATGACAGCAAGCCACCTCAAATTGAACTCAGACAAAACAGAGATCATCATCTTCGGCCCCAACAAGGCAGCATGGAACGACTCTTGGTGGCCCACCACCCTCGGACCACCCTCAACACCCACCACCCACGCACGCAACCTTGGCATCATACTGGACTCGTCTCTCTCCATGACCCAGCAAATCAACGCCATATCATCCTCCTGCTTCAACACCCTTCGCATGCTACGCAAGACTTTCAAATGGATCCCTTTAGAAACAAGAAGAACAAGAAGAACAGTCACCCACGCCCTCATAGGCAGCAGACTGGACTACGGCAACGCCCTCTATGCAAGGACCACAGCCAAGCTTCAAAGAAAACTACAGAGAATCCAGAACGCAGCTGCACATCTCATCCTCAACCTCCCTCGCCACAAACACATATCCACCCACCTCAGATCCCTACACTGGCTGCCCATCAACAAAAGGATCATTTTCAAAATCCTTGTCCACGCTCACAAAGCCCTCCACGACACTGGACCGGCCTACCTCAACGACTGAGTCAACTTCCACATACCAACTCAACAGCTCCGCTCCGCCGACCTCGCCCTCGCTACAGTCCCCCGCATCCAACGCACCACCTCCGGCGGCAGATCCTTTTCCCACCTCGCCACCAAGACCTGGAACTCCCTCCCCACCAACCTACGCAAGACCCAGGACCTCCTAACCTTCAGAAAGCACCTAAAAACATGGCTTTTAGAGCAGTGACCCCATCCCCTTCTCCTCCCAGTGCCTTGAGACACTACCGGGTGAGTAGTGCCCTTAAGAAATTATTTGATTGATTGATTGATTGATTTATCTGATTTGGGTCAAGGAAGTCTGGATGGGCAGAGTGCACTAATCAACTTCTTTTGAAACATAAGATGGAGGCTTCCCAGAATTAGCCTGTTTAAATAGGTCAGTTTTTCCCAGATGCCTGAGCGAGTGTTTTCATCTGTCTGTTCAGCACCGACTTGATGGCAATACGATATTGTGCCAGTTTGATTAGTTCTGCTTGGTCTATTTGAAGGGAGGCTAAAGCTGTTTTTAAATATTGTGACCTGGGGTTAATTTTTGCATCAAAGATAGAGTAAAGAGCTGATTTCAGAGTGTTTGGTGGGACCATAATAGTCCTGTGATAGTATTTCAGGTAGGCACCCATGTGGGCCCAGTTCTGGATTCCCAGGCCAAATTCTAGTCTTATCAAGCAGCTCCTTGTGTTTGGATAGTTTAAACACTCTTTTGTATGCTTTGACTTGGAGCTTTTCCACCAATGTGGTGAGCTGACCTGGAAAGGCTTCATGGCCATAATTTAGGGCTGGAAGAAGACAGGCTCTAAGCACTTGAAGGATCAGCCTTAGCGTAGGACTTACCAATCGATTATTTAACTGGCATGATCTGGTTATTATGAATTCAGCCTTTGATTTAAGATGATGCAGATGGACTATAGGGTTTCCCTTTGCAGATAACCACACACCCAAATAATTGTACAAATCTGTTTTGTTAATTGTGAGAGGGCCTATATTCCAACAACAGCTTTGATATTTCCGTGACCCTCCAAATATGATTACTTTGGTCTTCGAAGCATTCACCTTCATTTTATTTTTCATGTTGTTACCATGAAGGGTGGTTAGTCCTTTTTGGACCCCAGTTCTTGAGTGGTCCTGCAACACAATATCGTCTGCATATTGTAGGAGGGTAATTTTAGTGTTTCGGAACTTTCGGTGGAATCAAGTTAGTGTGTCTTAAGGCCTGGGACATGCCTGCTGTGTAGAGATTAAATAAAAAGAGGTGCTAGCACACATCCTTGTTTTAGCCCAATGGTGGTAGAGATCTCCCTGCTGATGGCAGAGCTTGATCCTTACCCAGGTATATGAATACAATAGAGTTATTGCCCTTAGTAACTTGTTTGGAATGCCCCAGCCTTGAAGCTTTCGCCATAGCAAGTTCCTGTCCACTGCATCGAAGGCGGCGGAATAATCCACAAAGCAGGCATAGAGAGGAGGTGACTTCTTAGCGGCTGCCTGGTGTATTAAAAAGGAAAGGGCATGTTGTCATCTGTAGTTGCAGAATTTGTCCTGAAGCCGGTTTGACAGAAGGTGACAATTCCCTTAGCTTCCGCTAAGTTCTCCAGCTGATTTAGAAGGACTAGGCCAAAGCCTTTAGCTTTGATGTCCAAAAGGGCAATGAGTTGATAGTCAGCAGGATCCTGTCTGTTCCCTTTTTTATAAATAGGGTGTAGTATGGACCCCTCCAGCTAGCTGGTACCTTCTGAGTCGCCAAGCAGGCGCAGTAGAGCGCAGAGAGAATTGTTGACCAATGCTTCATGTCTTATTTAAAGACTTGTGCTGGAATGCTATTGGGACAGGGAGCCCCTGTCGCCCTCATGCCACGCAAGATGATGGTGATTGCACCCAGTGAGGGTGTGAGTTCCGGTTCTGGTTAGGTGTCATCGTGCATACAGGCTTTGACTCTCCGTCCTCTAAGGAAGATTGATCGGTTGTATATAGTTAATGTGTTTTATCCAGGAATCTTCATCTATTGCATTGGTTTTTGGCCCTTCCTGGCTCATCTCATTTTTAATGTATCGCCGTCAGTCTCCATGATGTATTTTGTTTAGAAAGAAGTAGTTATGGAGGCACTCCTTCTCTGCCTGTTTACGTTTTATGGACCAGACCAATTGCTTATGCTGCTTAGTGTGAGCCTGGAGCTTCGATGCTAGCCCCAGCTTTGTTGAGGAATTCCTTGTTTTGCCACATATCGAAAGTAAACAATTAGTCAGAAGAAAAATTGCTGTGAAGAAAGAATAATGCACTTCTCGGGTTAAATCCCTTGCAACAGATGGTGCTGGACTAAAACACCAGGACTTTATCGTAAGGATCCGTTGCAAGGAATTTAACCCGAGACTTGCATTTTTCTTCCTTCACAGCAATTTGTCTTCTGACCGGTTGCTTACTTTGATCCTCTAAATGTCTTCTTGGAAACCAAAATTTGTTTTTGATACTTGGATAGCATTAAGAAAGCCTCAGGTAGATATACCCTAGGGGACGAAACACGTGTCGGCTGTTGTTTTTCAAGTGTGTTATAATAAACATTCACTGGACTCATTGACTTGACTCAGCTCATTAATCAAAAAACTGTTTGACAGTGTTAAGATTTGAACATATATACTAGATCTATGGTGGGCCTACCAATCTCTTTTTTTGCAGTCTTAAGAATCTCCATTGAGGTAAATTGGTCCATACCTCATTTGGTATCCCACAATTGAATATAAAGGACATTCCATTGGATGACATGGCTGGACCATTGGAGCATTGTTTTCAGATTTTATGTTGCTTTGCCCTTGACCAGTGCTAGAGACAGCGGGATAAACAACATAAGGCCAATTTGACTTTTGCACTTGTGTGGAACGCCTCTCTAGGTCCACTTTTATGAAGCTGGTTTGTGCCAATAGCAAAACAGTGTTTGTGTTGAAAACTTGAATGGGCTGATACATTTTATTAGAAGGAACATGAGTGTTTGAGTATTGCAAATTTTGATTTTGGCCTTCATGTTGGGTCTCCTCAAGGTGTGCTGGTGTACTATAGTTGCTCTCCCGTAGGTTATGAGTCATAAAATTATTGTTTGGACCCATGCCCTGGTCTAATGCTGTTGGAGACCAGATAGCTACTCCCTTTCCTGTTTTCTTATTTCCCACGTGGGAAGCTGTGATTCCAAGTGGGCTGATGCCTGAAGTCGGTAAGGCTGGCTGAGTGTTGCTTTGCTTACCCCTATTTTTCAGGGGGGTAGATACTTGCTCTTTAGGTCTTGTGGCAGGTGTCTCTTCCCTCTGTTGTTTAGGGGCAAATGTTTTTTAGATACTTGCAAATTCAGATCTAAATTAATGGTGCACTCTGTGTTCACGTGTTCCTGTGATCCAATGCACAGGGGCCCTTGTTTTGGAGACTGCAAAACTTGTTTTGCCACACTATTCCCTGCGTTGCTCTGTGCACTGTGTTGTGAAAGTATCTTCACTTGCTCCGGTGAATGGCCATCAGTTTTAATATTTTGAACATGTCTGAAAAGTGGATAGGTTTGCGGGCCTTTTAACAACCAGGATGATGATTTTTTGTTATGTTTTATCAGTCTTTCTTTATTTTTTCTTGAGAGCACAGGTTGAACATGATTACCCAGTTACATTCTCATGAGAGGGTTCAAGATTTTCTAAATCTGTTTCCTTTGAATTTGAGATTGGATTATTTTGAGATGTATTATCCGTTAGTCCTGAGTAGTCTTTTTTACCCTGCTTCTCCTGCTTGCAATGGTAGCTCCTGGCACAAAGGGGGACAAGCTTTTATCGAATAGACGGTTATAGTGTGTCTTTGACATCATTGTTCTTCCCTTGTTGAAAGCGTCAGGCATTTAATATACCTTCTTTTTTCCTGAGCAGATACTGCTCTTTTTATTTCCACTATCATTTGTTTCATGATTTAGGTAGTTCACATATTTTTTTTTACTAATGGGCTGCAACTGCAGTACTGTCCTCCCTCACAGGGTTACTTTGAGCTCTTGTTATCAGGGAGTTCAAACTTTCTTGTTTAGCATCAATTGACATTGTGCATGACACCAATGTTGTAGGACTGATATTTGTATATCCAGTTTGGCAGTATTCATGGTGGTTGCAAATGTTATTGTGGTTAGCGTTCTGGAAAAGCTGCTGCAATCTAATTCATTAACATTGATTTTCTCATTTCGACTATGCGACCAAGACTCATTTTTTTTGTCAGAGGCCAGGCTTTTACGTATAGGCCTGAGAAGCTCAGGTGTGATTTGGTGCCTTGACTGGGCTGGCTGAATTACTTCTGATCTGCACCTTTGCCCCTTGTTTGCCATATCCTGTGCTTCTTCTCCATTCCTTGAATGAACTGGTGCAGTTATAGTAAGTGTTGCTTGCCTCACCTGCTCCAATATGAGACCTTAGTGGTGATGATTATGCATACTAGTCAGGGAATGAGGAGTGAAGTGAATATCTCTAAATGGTGGTGGAGTGCCGTTTGGTTGATATACCCAAGGGTTTAATTTGTGCACTGAGTCACAAGCACATTGATTGGTGCCGAAGAGATGTGCTTTTGCCTCAGGGACTTTATTAGCTTGATTTCAGGGGACAACTTTGTCTTTGGGAGCATGAAAGGGGAGAGGAGTCAAGGCCGCTGAGGTCTTTAATGGACTCTAGCTCGGGCAAAGATCCTTGCTGTTGGAGCACCAAATAAAAGTTTTCACTTTCCATATTCAACATGATTGCACTGCCGCTTATGGATCTTGTGGCTAAACAATCTGAAGGTACATCCTAAAGGTGCACCACTGTAGGGTTTTGACTGTCCTGTTTGTTGTTAAGCGTTAGAAATGGGGTCTTTGGTTGACAGTCAGGTTACTCCCTGTTCAAGCAAGGATCCTCACTCTAGTCAGGGTAGAAAAGAATCACCCTCAGCTAACTCCTGCTTACCCCATTGGTAGCTTGGCAGAGCAGTAGGCTTAACTTCAGAGTGCTAGTTGTAAAGTATTTGCACCAACACACACAGTAACTTAATGAAAACACTACAAAATGACACAACACCAGTTTAGAACAATAGGAAATATTTATCTAAACAAAACAAGACCAAAACGACAAAAATCTGACATACACAAGTCAAGTTATGAATTTTAAAAGATTAAACTCAAAAATAGCACTTAGAAACACAAAATGCTTCGATGAGGTGTTAACACGTCATCGTGACGGAGCCGTTCCCAACAAGATGACACCAGTGGCGCCGGACACGGAGTCACGTAGACCCCCAAGTACAGTACCTTTGGTAAAGAGTGAAAACAAGTCGATGCTCGAAGCCGGGGATCGCGTCTGTGCGAAACGTTGAATCCGTGCACTTCGAGCGGCGTCGGTCACGACATGGTGCGATGACTTCCACGGAGTCGTGGACTTCAGCGGGGCTGCAGAGGCGTCGGGCCTGCGAAGGTCGTCGCGTTCCAGCGAAGATCACGGAGTCGGTTGCAGGCGGCGTCACCGGATTCAGCAGCGCGTCGGTCCGAAGTCGTCCGAAGTTGATTTTCTTGGATTTCCACCAGCTTTCCTTTCAAAGGCCCAGACACTGGATAGGGCACTACTTGTCAGAGCAGGAGTCTTTCCAGGGACTCCAGGTGCTGGCAGAGAGAAGTCTTTGCTGTCCCTGAGACTTCAAACAACAGGAGGCAAGCTCTAAATCAAGCCCTTGGAGATTTCTTCACAAGATGGAAAGCACACAAAGTCCAGTCTTCGCCCTCTTACTCTGGCAGAAGCAGCAACTGCAGGATAGCTCCACAAAGCACAGTCACTGGCAGGGCAGCTCTTCGTCCTCAACTCTTCAGCTCTTCTCCAGGCAGAGGTTCCTCTTGTTTCCAGAAGTGTCCTAAAGTCTGTGGTTTTTGGGTGCCCTTCTTATACCCAGTTTCTCCTTTGAAGTACGCCTACTTCAAAGTAAAGTCTCTTTTGAATGTGAAATCCTGCCTTTCCCAGGCCAGGCCCCAGACACTCACCAGGGGGTGGCAGATGGCATTGTGTGAGGACAGGCACAGCCCTTTCAGGTGTAAGTGGCCACTCCTCCCCTCCCTCCTAGCACAGATGGCTCATCAGGAAATGCAGACTACACCCCAGCTCCCTTTGTGTCACTGTCTAGTGTGAGGTGCAACCAGCCCAACTGTCAAACTGACCCAGACAGGGAATCCACAAACAGGCAGAGTCACAGAAATGGTATAAGCAAGAAAATGCTCACTTTCTAAAAGTGGCATTTTCAAACACACAATCTTAAAATCAACTTTACTAAAAGATGTATTTTAAATTGTGAGCTCAGAGACCCCAAACTCCACATGTCCATCCGTTCCCAAAGGGAATCTACACTTTAATCAGATTTAAAGGTAGCCCCCATGTTAACCTACGAGAGGGACAGGCCTTGCAACAGTGAAAAACGAATTTAGCAATATTTCACTGTCAGGACATATAAAACACATTACTATATGTCCCACCTTAACCATACACTGCACCCTGCCCATGGGGCTACCCAGGGCCTACCTTAGGGGTGTCTTACATGTAAGAAAAGGGAAGGTTTAGGCCTCGCAAGTGGGTACACTTGCCAAGTCGAATTTACAGTTAAAACTGCACACACAAACACTGCAACAGCAGGTCTGAGACATGATTACAGAGCTACTCATGTGGGTGGCAAAACCAGTGCTGCAGGCCCACTAGTAGCATTTGATTTACAGGCCCTGGCCCCTCCAGTGCACTTTACTAGGGACTTACTAGTAAATCAAATATGCCAATCATGGATAAACCAATCAACAATACAATTTACACAGAGAGCATATGCACTTTAGCACTGGTTAGCAGTGGTAAAGTGCTCAGAGTTCAAAAGCCAACAGCGACAGGTCAGAAAAAATAGGAGTCAGGAGGCAAAAAGATTGAGGATGACCCTGCGTAAGCAAAAAAGTCCAACACGACCCCCTACCAGCCTAAAGCCAGGGGAGAACAATCAATACCTTGATGTACTTCCCTGATTGGGGCGATAGAACAAGGACCCAGGCCCACAACAGCAGGTGCATGTTCCAGTTCTACGCCTTCCTGACTCCAGTCGGATCCCTCTGTCCATACTCTCAAGGCCCACTAAGTTAACCCATGGGGAACCCTTCTCCACATCTGCAGATACCATCTGTGCAGCACCTAACTTTACTTTGCTCACAGATGTATCCCAATGGGCAGATAGCACCACCAGGGCCAACACAGTGGTATTCGCCACTCCACGCCTGGGGTGTGACTCTCGTCCCCCGCCAGGGGCAACTCTGTCCACCAGGACAGCAAGCCACAGTAGCCCCGGACAACTGTCAGAGATGAGAGCCCGACCTCAGGACTCTCCAACCACTGTGACTGTGGAGAGTGGGGGGCGGTAGCCCCAGGTGCCTGACACCCTTTGACCACTCTCTCTTCCACCAGGTCAGGGATGACAACCTGACCCTGGTCCTCCCCCCTGGGGGTCTGTAACCTCCCTGCAGGAGCGGCACCCCCAGAGTCCAAAATTGTCAGGGTGCTTGTAGAACCAGTCCTGCACAATTCTCCCACCAGTACAGGGATGTAAACCTGCAACTGGTCCTCCAGCCTGGGGTCTGTACCTTCGGGTTGACCAGGGCCAGGGGAGAGGCTTCCCTCCCCCTGCCCTCCCTTCTGGGGTCCTGCACCCCCCCCGAACAAGGAGTGCCCACCCCAGGAGATAACATGGTAGGGGCACTGTTAGCAGTAGCCCCTTCCTCCAGGTCAGGGGGGACACCCTGAACATGGCCTTCAAATCCAGGGTCTGTACCCTTAGATTGCACTGGGGCCAGGTGTGAGCCCATCTGACAGAGTCTGGATTCCCCCCAACCCAGAAATGGTCTCACCAAGGTCATTCCTGGGGGGCTCTGCTCTCAGAGGTCCCTGACCCTCCAGGTTCTCCACAGGGATCCGCAACCCCCTTTCAACCCTCTGTCTGGACTTCTGCACCCCATCACTAGGAGTGGTACTGCCAAACACCAGAACTGGTGGGACGCTGGCTACAGCTGCCCCCCCCAAGTTCTCCTGACACTGTGGGATCTCCCTCTACAGATGGCCCTACGGTACAGGCTAGGCTCCCCTCCTGGTGTTCCCTCATGGAACCCTCCAGAAGCTGGGACCGGATCTCGAGCACCTTGGGCCTCAGCCCATTCCCTCTCCTCGGAGACTGGACATGGGGTCCCTCACCCATCCCACTACACTGGGACCTACCTGGGACACTACAATCCTTTCCTACCTCACCTGGTTGGGAAATACCTAGAACACTCCTCTCAGGAGCACCTCCAAATGTCTCTTCAGACTCTCTGGTACTCACCCAGAGGTTTGCCTCCAGTGTAAGTTACCTGGGGTCAGAGAACTCACACTCCACCTGGTGTTGGTGTAGCTCTGGAAAATAAGGACTAGACATATGCTCTCCAGCAATTACATCACTCAGCCCCTCACATGAATTAACCAAAGTACCCTTCACCCAACCATCCAGTGACTCTGCTTTGAAAAAGCATCCTACATCACCCTCCTGATACTGGTGAGACAGTACTTGACTGTCCCTGACACTCAACCCACACTCTTCTGGGATGTCTTCGCACTCCATAAGCAGGACTTCTACCTGGGGGGAACCCCTCTCCCTGTCACTCTCACCTAGAGTCAATAGAGTGTCCCTCCCCACCAGTAGGAATATGACTCCCAAAGCCAGTTCCCCAATCCACCTCAGGGACCTTGTGCATCACTGGGGTTACCTCATACCACTTAACCTCCTGGTGTGTGTTAACTCCCTCCTTCAAGTAGGGCACCATGTCTCTGGGCATGTGCACTTCTTCTTCAGCACTGGATGTAAAATAGTTGCTGCCACCATTCCAGCTGGACTCAGCCCTCATGACTTCCAGCTCCTTCATTTTGAGCTCATAAGCCCAAATCCTCTTTTTGATCTCTAAGTCCCTCCTCCTTCCTTCCAACTCCTTCTCCCTTTGCATCCTCAATTCCTTGAACTTCAACCGGTGAGCCCTCTCTGCCTGTCTGTCCTGTAACTCTTCAGGAGTCAGACCCTTGGGTGACACCCTGCTACCCCTCCTGGGAACCCTCCTCCCAGGCGTAACAGGTACCTCCACTAGACCACTCTGTATCCTCTGCACTTCCCCACCCACATCCTCCTCCTCTGTGTGCCCTCCAGCCTCCTTGACTGTCACCCAGGCCCTCTGTGCCTTTTGCAGCTCCCACTCCCTGGTGGAGCTCTCAGTGGGACAGTCAAGATCTTTAAGTAACTGTTTCAATTGAGCAACTGAGTACTCCTTCAGTTTCTCTATTTCAAACACAGCTCCAGCTGTTGCATCTCCAGATTGAGACATGATGGTCACAAGTGCAAAGTTCCAAAGGCAGAAAATAAGTTCCCAATGAAGTAAAAAGAATTTGTCAAGGGATCAGAAAAATCATGGAAGTAGATCAAAAAGGAGTCCTTAAGAGAAAAAGCAAAAGATCACCAAACAAGTAGTATGTGGTCACGTAGTGGTCTGCACTCAAAATAATAGTGTACACTTAATCACTGTATGTCAAGTACAAATACAATTCCAAATCCCAACCACTGATCACCAATGTTAGAAATGGGGTCTTTGGTTGACAGTCAGGTTACCCCCTGTTCAAGCAAGGACCCTCACTGTAGTCAGGGTAAAAGAGAATCATCCTCAGCTAACCCCTGCTTACCCCCTTGGTAGCTTGGCAGAGCAGTAGGCTTACCTTCAGAGTGCTAGGTGTAAAGTATTTGTACCAACACACCATGTAACTTAATGAAAACACTACAAAATAACACAACACCAGCTTAGAAAAATAGGAAATATTTATCTAAAAACAAGACCAAAACGACCAAGATCCGACATACACAAGTCACGTTATGAATTTTTAAAGATTAAACTCAAAAAGAGCACTTAGAAACACAAAATGCTTCGATGAGGTGTTAACACAGCGTCGTGACGGAGTCGTTCCCAACAAGCCGGCACCAGCGGTGCCGGACACGGAGTTGCGTAGACCCCAAGTACAGTACCTTTGGTGAAGAGTGGAAACAAGTCGATGTGCAAAATAGGGGATCGCGGCATCTGTGCGAAACGTTGAATCCGCGCACTTCGAGCGGCATCGGTCACGACGTGGTGCAGCGACTTCCACGGAGTCGCGGACTTCAGCGGGGCTGCAGCGGCGTCGGGCCTGCGAAGGTCATCGCATTCCAGCGAAGATCACGGAGTCGGTTGCAGGCGGCGTCACCGGATTCAGCAGCTGCGTCTGTCTGAAGTCGTCCGAAGTCGATTTCCTTGGATTTCCACCAACTTTCCTTTCAAGGGCCCAGGGACTGGAGAGGGCACCACTTGTCAGAGCAGGAGTCTCTCCAGAGACTCCAGGTGCTGGCAGAGAGAAGTCGTTGCTGTCCCTGAGACTTCAAACAACAGGAGGCAAGCTCTAAATCAAGCCCTTGGAGATTTCTTCACAAGATGGAAGGCACACAAAGTCCAGTCTTTGCCCTCTTACTCTGGCAGAAGCACCAACTGCAGGATAGCTCCACAAAGCACAGTCACAGGCAGGGCAGCTCTTCCTCTTCAGCTCTTCTCCAGGCAGAGGTACCTCTTGTTTCCAGAAGTGTTCTAAAGTCTGTGGATTTGGGTGTCCTTCTTATACCCAGTTTCTCCTTTGCAGTAGGCCAACTTCAAAGTAAAGTCTCTTTTGAATGTGAAATCCTGCCTTTCCCAGGCCAGGCCCCAAACACTCACCAGGGGGTCGCAGACGGCATTGTGTTAGGACAGCCACAGCGCTTTCAGGTGTAAGTGACCACTCCTCCCCTCCCTCCTAGCACAGATGGCTCATCAGGAAATGCAGACTACACCCCAGCTCCCTTTGTGTCACTGTCTAGTGTGAGGTGCAACCAGCCCAACTGGCAAACTAACAGGGAATCCACAAACAGGCAGAGTCACAGAAATGGTATAAGCAAGAAAATGCTAATTTTCTAAAAGTGGCATTTTCAAACACACAATCTTAAAATCAACTTTACTAAAAGATGTATTTTAAATTGTGAGCTCAGAGACCCCAAACTCCACATGTCCATCCGCTCCCAAAGGGAATCTACACTTTAATCAGATTTAAAGGTAGCCCCCATGTTAACCTATAAGAGGGACAGGCCTTGCAACAGTGAAAAACGAATTTAGCAATATATCACTGTCAGGACATATAAAACACATTACTATATGTCCCACCTTAACCATACACTGCACCCTGCCCTTGGGGCTACCTAGGGCCTACCTTAGGGGTGTCTTACACATAAGAAAAGGGAAGGTTTAGGCCTGGCAAGTGGGTACACTTGCCAAGTCGAACTTACAGTTAAAACTGCACACACAGACACTGCAACGGCAGGTCTGAGACATGATTACAGAGCTACTCATGTGGGTGGCACAACCAGTGCTGCAGGCCCACTAGTAGCATTTGATTTACAGGCCCTGGCACCTCCAGTGCACTTTACTAGGGACTTACTAGTAAATCAAATATGCCAATCATGGATCAACAATACAGTTTACACAGAGAGCATATGCACTTTAGCACTGGTTAGCAGTGGTAAAGTGCTCAGAGTTCAAAAGCCAACAGCAACAGGTCAGATAAAATAGGAGGCAGGAGGCAAAAAGATTGGGTATGACCCTGCATAAGCAAAAAAGTCAAACACTAAGGCAGCAAAAGCATTCTTGTATTGTTGTTTTCATTTTTATTTGAATTTGTTCAGTCATTGTAGCTGTTGCTTTGCCTTCAGTTTGACGTTTTGAAACGTGTGTGGATTTGCTCTCTTGACTTGTGTTGTAGTCAGTGGTTGTTGGCAGACTCTTGTTCCTCTTTTTTTATTTTTTGTTTTGAGCTAAAAGGTTCCTTAGTTTTTTAATACATTTTTCCTAAACATGATTTGCACTCAGTGATGCACCATTAACGAAAGACAGCGGAAGGGTCCTCATTTTGGAGAACTTAAAAGTTTGTACGCAGGTGCCCGGTGGGAAAGTAAGAAAAACAAAGCTTTAGATTTTTGGGTCTTGTCTGTGTGCCTTTTGTTCGATTGTGGGCCACGTTGGTGCTCTTCCCCTGGTTTTCCATTGTTTGCAGAATTTTGGCTCAAGTTTGGATATAAACTCTTTGAATTTTTTTGGCTGGAGAAGATTAAGGGCCAGATGTAGGAAACTACAATTTTGCGTCTTGCAAATTGCGAGTCTGACCAACTCGCAATTTGCAACTCGCATAACTGTATGCAGAAAGGTGTCTCAGACACCTTCTGCGACTCGCTATGGGGTCGCAAAGACCCACCTCATCAATATTCATGAGGTGGGTCGCAGTTTGCGACCCCATAGCGAGTCCCTGCACTCACAGGGATGGTGGCCTGCTGTAGTCAGCAGACCTCCATGTCTGTGACTGCTTTGTAAATAAAGCAGTGTTTTTTTTTCATTTTGCAGCCCGTTTTCCTTAAAGGAAAACGAGCTGCAAAATGAAAACTAAACCGAAACCATTTGGTTTCGTTTTTTTCAGAGTAGGCAGGGTCCATAGGGCCACTGCCTGCTCTGAAAAAATATTTTTTTCGGCATTCACAAAGGGGAAGGGGTCCCATCGGGACCCCTTCCCTTTTGCGAATGAGTTACCACCAGTGTGACACTGGTGGTAACTGCAAGTTGGTTTGCGACCGCATTCGCGGTCACAAAGCAACTCTGAATGGCGATGCGGTCGCAAATAGGAAGGGAACACCCCTTCCTATTTGCGAGTCGCATCCCCAAATTGCGAGTCGGTACCGACTCGCAATTTGGGGATGAGCATCGCGTTCGGCCTTTTGCATGCCGCAAACTGCGTTTTTCGCAGTTTGCGACATGCAAAAGGCTTCGTACATCTGGCCCTACGTGTGATTATGTGTGATCGTCACTAACTTTTTTGGGCCAGGGACTCTGGCATTCTTGCTTCCATGTGCGCTTTAGCTGAAAGTTAAGTATATGTTTAATTTATGTATAATGGTAGCATGGTTACTATACTATACAGGTGCCACTGGGAAAGTACAGCCCTGCCCTAGCTTTGATACTACCTCATTAAATTATGCATTTTGTGTCAGTTATATGCCAGAATTTGAGGCTTAGAGCTTCTCCCAGCGGTATGGAAAACTTTACTCAAGGTGGAATCGGATTGGATCAAGTATATGAATGTATTTATAGCCTGTTGAAAGTCATCCCCTTTTGTTTCCGGGGGGGTGTCCCTGCTCATCCTGCTGGGTCTCTCTGCTCCCCACTTTCAGCCTTTCAGCTTCCTTCCATCCTCCTCCAGGTGCTCTAAATTCAAACGCCTCTGCACCAATAGCTTGCTGCCTTTAGCTGCAGCCAGCAGGCATCAGGAGGGCTACAGGGGAGGGGTTCGTTGAGGTCAGAGTGGGAACACACTGAGCAACCCTGCAAGCTGCACCTAGACCTAGCTGTGTCGCTTCCGTAAGGCCCGGGGCTCTCTCTCTGGCAGCTGATTAAAGCCGCCACACTTGCCCTCACAGATCACCTGACTTAGCACCTTGCAGTTGGAGTACCAAAGGGGCAGCGGGTTGGCGTCTGGTGCTTTCGGCGACCGACACGGTCACAGAGGCCGACTCCGTCTATGCCTCAGAACACAACAGTACACAACCTACGGACTATAATTTACTATATTTTTCTAAATTGGTTTGGAATTTTTCCTGTGTTGTGCCTTCACTTTGCTACTGTTTGTGTGCTGCATAAATATTTTACACATTGCCTCCAAGTACATCTGTTGTGCCAATCACCAGTGGATTAAGCACAAATTAATTTAGTGACTTTTGTGGTTCACACTGACAAGGATTGTGTGTGTTTCCTGCATGGGGCTTCCAACCCCTTCAACCAATAACCCTAATTTCTTGCAGTTGGGAAATGACATCTATAATTTAGTTAATAAATAAGCAGTTTACTCTAGTCCTCTTTGTTAATGAAAAAAGTATTGCAGTAGAATTAGGATGCGAGGCATAGTTGTGAATCTAGTCCTGTGTGAGTTTCCTAAAATTCAGTAGCTAAACCTGAATTTGTAAAGACAGAGTTATATGTAAAACACGGGAGAAACATATAAAAGAAGGTAAATCTGCAGTTTGTACAGGATTTTTTCGGATGATAACGTGAGAGCTTCCAGTTTGTTTCTCAGTTACTGTATCATTTATATCAGGCATCATGTAGTTGTGGCTTCCAGCTGGCGAACCTAGAACATTTTTGATGTTAGGGAAAAAACCCGGAGTGCATACTGTTCAGCCATGTCTGCTGTCACTTACTGCACTGCAGCACGTAGCAGGTGGCCTTGCAGCTGCAGTCACTGCTCTGTGACAGCTGTTGGCTAATTAGGTGTCTGAGGACCTGCGTGCTTGCCCGGTGGCTGAACTCTGACAACGCGCTCTCGCGGGCCAATAATGAAATCAGAGGACTGCATGATTTATCAAAATACAGTCATGATTCGGCTATGGAGACAAGTTGTCCTGCCGAATAATGGATTTGCTTTGCCAATGATAGTGCAGTTACAGCTGCGGCTGTTGTCAAAATACACAGGACCCTGTAAGTCTTCAGCTATGTTCTGTAAAAGATAAATTATTCTTTCAGGCTAATGTTTTAAATTGTAAAACTGTGGATCACAATAAAAGATTTAAGATCATTTATACAAGCGTGGAAAGGAAGCCATGATCACCAACTGTGGTGTGGCCCAGATCACTTCTTTTCACTCAAACCTTCCTTATTTTGGTGAAGAAACCGTAGCCCAGATTTTCTACTTAGATGGGTGCTCGTGTGATGTGGCACACGGCGGTGGCACCATTAATCAACGTTCTTATTAAAATATGTGAACTAAAAGGTTAATGCGAGCACAATGTCAAATGACTTTCCATCTGATAGAGGTGAAAACATGATAATGAATTGAAGGAGGGCATAATTGGGCTGGCAATGCACAAACAGTCCGCTGATTTCACTCAAAGTCAGAGCTATTGAAATAGCACGATAGCAAGTAAAAACAATGTTCATGCAGCTAATCCCAGCCCCAAATGTAACATGTAATTTCTGTAATATTGAGGCGTGGCTCGCGGGATGGAAAAAGGGTCAGGGTGGTGCCGCACGTGGCTGGACCCAGCCCCCAAAATGTTTGTAAAAAAATAAAACGTACCTTTTCTCCGTGCCGCGCTGTTCCAACCACTCTGCTTCGCTCTGGAGGGGCCCGCGGAGAGAGAGACCCGGTCTAGTCTCTCCGCGGGCCGTTCGGGACGCAGGAAGTGGCGCAGGAGGCGCCCTATTGGTAGCCAGGTAAGTGGGGGAGGGCTTAGGACAGGGTTTAAAAGGGGGGTGGAGGGGTGGGGTCGGTCTCTGTCCGCGCCAACGGTGGGAGTTAGGCGTAGGCGTTTCTTGGAGAGTCCAGTTACGGCAGGAGGTGCGCGAGGCAATTCGGAGGGAAGGTAGGCCAGGCAGGGCAATAGCAACCCCGCGGCCATTGTCGGAAGGCGGCGCCGGCGGTTTGAGCCCCCGCGGGGAGCTGTACGCAGCTCAGGTAGCGGGAAGCCAACAGTTGCGAGCGGCCACGTGGGGCACGCTCGCAAACCGCGGAAGCGCGGTTTTCACGGCAGCAGGGGACCGGGCTCCCGCTCGGTAGGCCGGCGAAGGGGCCGGGGGGGCCCAGGACACGTGCAGCCGGCAACAGGCCAGGGAGGCACAAAAAATATATATATATATAGATATATAAAGGACAAATTACATATTGATAATAGGGTAACCTGAACAATTCAGGTTGGGATCTAGCGTGAGGCATTGACTACTGGACACAGCACCAATCTCAGGTTGAGGAAAAGGGCACTTCAAAAAAAAAAAAAAAAAAAAAAAAAAATTTTTCCTTTTGCTGTTATACTTAACAGAGACAAGGGGCCTTTTAAAAAAAAAAAAAAAAAAAAAAAAAAAATAATAATAAGAATAAAATATAGAACAGGAGAATTCTTGCGATAAGGCTGCCATGGCAACCAGTCATGATGCAGAGGCGGTCAGGGCGGCGCTACGCGTTCTTGGGGAGGCTGGCCGGGCGGACCTGCTTAGGCCAGGGGTTTTAGATCAGGCATGGGTGGGAATGTCACGTCCGACGAGGGCCGCGTCCAGCCGGGTTGCGGCGGCAATTGCGGCATGCGAGTCGCAGGACTCGGACGGGGATCCAGCGGACCCCGGCGACGTGGTAGGTACCCACCAAAAGCTCCGCAGCATGCATAGCCCATTGATGTTTAGTGGGGAGGCGCAAGGCACACAAGATCCACGGCCAGGGGACGCAGAAGCAGGCGGCGCACCATTAGGGGCGGCACTTCAGGGAGAGGCAGGGCTGACCCCCGACAAGGGGGAACAGGGACGCGGGGGAGTAGATTCTGAGCAGCCCCGGCCCGGCCCTAGCGGAGAGGCCGCGCCATTAGATTTGTCATTCCACAAGGATGAGGGCCACAGCTTGGGGGCCTCAGGGGCCCCAGCAAGGAAAAAAGGTAAATACGCGGGAAAGGTAAAAGGGGGGGTGGCCAGAGCCAAGACAGCCACCCGTCAGGCCAGAAGTGCACAAAACACGGTAACAGACGGGGCGGGGCCCACAGGGGCCCCCGACCCACCCTCACAAGGACAATGGGACCAGGCGGAGGCCTGGGACCTGGAGGCCAGGTTCCGAGAACAGCGCAGGGCTGTTTTGGAGACAGAGGCCAGGTGGGCACAGCTGTGCAGGGAAAGAGAAGAGGAGAGCGCGCGCAGTGAAGCGGGCATAAGGGCCAATACATTTAGGGAAGAAAAACGGGCACAACCGCCAGGGGCAGCTGGGGGCACCTGGGTTTGGGTTCCGCAGGTAGAAACGAATCAGAGACAAGAGGCTGGTGCGGCCGAGGGGATAGTTGGCGCGGGGAACCCTGGTGACGCACACGGTCATGGGGACAGCAGAAACACAATGCCAGCGACGGAGGTTGGCAGAAAAAGGGCCACGCCAACTGGGCGCAGCACGGCCCAATCACGTTGGAACGAAGCACTGGAAGGGTCAGCAGCGGCCTTTTCCACCCCGGGGGAGCGCGGGAGACGCGGAATTGGTGTGCGCCATGCGGGCACGGAGGAGTCAGAAACGGCTCCGACCAAAACTAGAGGCTACGCCCAACATTCGGGCTACTGGGGAGGAGATGATTGCTTGGAACTGGATTACGAGGATGAAGGGGATGAATGGGAGGATGGTGAGATTCGGGATACGGTGAGCGCCATCCCGAGAGGGGGAGGGCGAGGGCGCAGAGGCGGCGCAACCTCTTCTTCGTTTTATGCTTTACAGGAGACGATCATAACTGATGGGCCTACGGGAGGTCGGCAAGCCGCACCGCGGGGTAGGAACCCAAGGAGAGTTCCGAGGAGCATTGGAGAGAATGCAGGAGGTAAGAAATGGTGGTCAGTATGGGGGGAGGCTGGGGGGACGCCAAAGGAGACAAGTACGAGTAGATCTATTGGCGTAGGGGAAGGTTCAGTTTTAGACACACCACCTCCTATACCAGGTCAAGGAACGGGGGATAGCACAGGAAAAGGAAGCGCTGCGCCAGTTGACACAACAGATAGCAGCAAGACGGCGGGGGCGGAAGCAGCAGCAGAAAAGGAAGGGGGAGGGCTCAAGAAACGCCTTCCATATATGGGGTTAGCTATGCCACTTGGGTCACACATATCCGAAAAAACAAAAACTAAGATATGGAAACACGAATACGTAGACGTTTTCAAACTGCTGCATAGGGATATACAGGCCAAGGAGGGCTCCAAGGAGGAGGAATGGGAATTGGCGCGCAGGCCCAGGGTCCCCATCACGATGGACAATTGGACGTCCGCCTTTTTGATATTCGCCAGTATTTACTGCGAAAAATACCCGGATAGGGCAATCGCACTTTTTAAGTACATGGACATTATCAGAAAGGCTCAAATGCATTTTGGAGGTTTTGCATGGCTCAGTTACGATGAGGAGTTTAGAGCCCGGGTGAGTGTAAATCCCGAAAAGCCCTGGGGGGATGTAGACTCAGAGCTGTGGATGCAATGGATGGCATCGGCTCAGACGGCGGCTTCCACGCATACGGCGAGCGGTTTACCAGTTCTATATAAACCCTTTCAGGCGCGCCCCGTCCCGGGGGGGGCGGGTGCAAACACAAAACATACAGGTTCAACTTCTGGGGCATGCTGGAATTTCAACAAAGGTTTTTGCTCCAGAGCGCAGTGTAGGTTTAAGCATGACTGCTCCAAGTGTGGGGGCCGTCACCCGGTTATACAATGCTTCACCCTCTCTAGCCCCGCAGAACAGTGGAGAGCGTCAAGAGGCAGGGGATCGCATGGCGCTCCTGCGCCAAAAGGGTCCTACACCAGTTAAACTGGATTTCTTGCTGCCCTGGTTGCGCATATATCCAGACACGGACAAAGCGCGAATATTAGAGTGGGGTTTTAGGGAAGGTTTTAGAGTAGGTTATCAGGGTCCTAGAGAAAGAAGGTGGGCAGACAACTTGCGGTCTGCCAGAGAACAGCCTCAGATAGTGCGCGACAAATTGGCGAAAGAGGTAGGCCTGGGTAGAATAGCCGGCCCATTTTTCGAATGGCCAAGCGACTCGCTGATGATATCTCCTTTAGGAGTGGTGCCCAAGAAAGCGCAGGGAGAGTTTCGTCTGATTCACCACCTGTCATGGCCCGAAGGCACGTCAGTTAACGATTTCATTGCACAAGAGGATTCACGGGTAGAATATGCGTCAGTAGACGATGCAGTGAAGTTAGTACTGAAGTGCGGACGAAATGCAGAATTGGGAAAATGCGACATCCAATCAGCTTTCAGACTGCTTCCTATCCACCCAGCGGATTTCGACCTGCTGGGCATGCAGCTCGATGGTGCCATATATGTGGATAGGGTTTTACCCATGGGTTGTGCGATATCCTGCGCGCTTTTTGAGACTTTCAGTACGTTTTTACAATGGGTTTTCGTACGATCAAGTGGGCATCGTTTGGTGACTCACTATTTGGACGATTTTCTATTTGTGGGAACAGCCTCCTCAGGGCAGTGCGAGCAGGCTTTAGGCAGTTTTCAGAAATTGACCCAGCAGGCAGGAGTACCTTTGGCCCCAGAGAAGACTGAAGGTCCGCTGCAGACCTTGACATTTTTGGGCATAGAATTGGATACAAGGGAGTTGGTGGCCAGATTACCTGTATCAAAGGTGAAGGAAATATTGGCTTTCCTAGCTGAGGTGCGGACACTACGTAAGATAGATTTACGGACGGCGCAAAGGCTCCTAGGATATCTCAATTTTGCGTGTAGAGTAGTGAGGGGAGGTAGGATTTTTTGTAGGCGTTTGGGGCTGGCCATGTCTGGTGCAGTGCTTCCACACCATAGAATTCGGGTATCGCTAGCCTTGCGGGAGGACATCAGAATTTGGGAGACATTTTTGAAGGATTTCAATGGGGTGCCAATGTCTTTCGGCGAGCAAGACACGGTGTGGCAGGTGCAAATTTTTTCAGATGCAGCGGGAGCAACAGGTTTCGGGCTATACTGGGATGGGAGGTGGTGTGCGGAGACATGGCCGGTAAGTTGGCTGCAACAGGGGAGAAGTATCGCATTTCTGGAATTCTTTCCTCTGCTAGTGGCACTGGCGGTGTGGGGACAGGAACTAGTCAACAGGACGGTGATATTTCAAATCGACAACATGGCTGTGGTGGAGCTAGTCAACAGACAGAGAGCGAGGGATCTTAGAGTTTTGCGCTTGTTGCGCCAGTTTATGTTGAAATGTTTATCCTTGAATGTTATATTTAAAGCGGTGCATATTCTTGGGGTTCACAACGAGATTGCAGACTCCCTATCTCGTTCACAGTGGCAGCGTTTTCGCGAACTGGCACCTGGAGCGGAACGGAGCAAGACCATGGTCCCGGCAGACATTTGGGAGTGGGGGGCATGATGATCACAGGGCTGGTGGAGATGTCATTAGCGGTGTCTACACGGAGAAGTTACAGGCTGGCATGGTTGGAGTTTCAATCTTTTGAGCCGTGTGGAGTGAATTTCTGGGCGCAGGGTTCGCAGGTTTTAGAAGCAAGGGCGTTACGTTTTGTGCTTTTTTTGATCAAGGAGGGTTTATCTCCGGCTACTATAGGGGGAAAACTAGCAGGCGTTTCTTTTTATGGGAAACTGTTTTTTGGTTTTGATCCTGCAAGGAATGATTTGTTGGGGAAAATGTTGAAAGGTTGGGGCAGGTTTAGGTCCGGCGGGAATAGACCAGCGAGAGCACCCATCACATTCGAAATATTGCTGGAACTGCTACAGGTGCTACCGGTGTGTTGCACGGACGAGTATGAAGGGGGTTTGTTTCGTTTGTGCATGGTGTGGATGTTTTTCGGCGCTTTTCGAGTTTCGGAACTGTTGGGGGTGGGAAAAGAGATTGGAGTGAGAAGGAAGGAGGTGTGCTTGCATAAGGACAGGCTGGGGATATGGCTCAGAAGGTCAAAAACGGATCAGCTTGGCAAGGGCAAGTGGGTATGGCTGGAAAAAGGGGGCGTGGAAGTGGCATGCCCGGTAGTGGAATGGATCAGTTTCAAGTCAAGATGCCCCGGGGCAGGTGAGTCAGGGGTTTTCAGTCATGCATCAGGGCGGAAGATGACCAGCTATCAGCTGCTGCAAGTGATGAGAACGGCACTTGGACGGATAGGGCGGTGTTCAGGGGAATATGGTACGCATTCATTTAGGATTGGCGCGGCGACGGCGGCAGCTCATTTAGGTTGGGATTGGGCCAAGATTAAGGCAATAGGGAGATGGAAATCTAGGTGCTGTGAGAGGTATGTCAGGCCCTGAAGATAACAGGGCAGAGGGTGGGAGGGGTGTGCTAGCGCAACAATACAGTTTTTACAGTGTTTTTTCCTTGCAGGGTGTGTGGCTGGGCCGCAAGCGGACAAGATGACGACGTGGTTGGTCGGCCATTCGTTCATTCATTGGGCGGCAAAATTTGCGGAGAAGCAAGTTTACGGCAGATCATTGGGACTGCCCAGCAGACAGCATGAAGTGCTTTGGTGGGGCAAGAGTGGTATGAGATGGGGCAGTCTGCTACCATTTATCACAGGTAACTTGCCGCAGTGGGGATGCCCGGACCTTTTGTTGATCCATCTGGGCGAGAATGACTTAGTGAAGCTATCGGGGCTCACTCTGATTCAGATGATGCAGAGAGATTTGGAACTCTTGAAACAGAAACTATGTGGAACATGCTTGGTATGGACGGAATTTGTGCCAAGAAGGGCTTGGAGAGGGGCTATTAACCACGGAGCCATTGAGCGGGCTCGGAAGAAGTTAAATAGAGCCATGAGAGTTTTCTGTTGGGCACAGGGGATAAAGGTTTTAAGGCATGAGGACATAAAAGAGCAAGAGAAGGCCTTGTTTCGTGACGATGGGGTTCATTTATCCCAGATAGGGAATGCTTTCTACATAACAGAGCTGAGGATGATCTTAGAAAGTGTGTGGGGGGTGAATTTGAGCATTAGACAACAAAATTAAGAAATGATGGAAGAAGGAGTTTAAAGGGGGATGTAGAAGTGCATAGGGTAGGGATATAAGTTTTTCTTTGGGGGGGTGGGGGCAGCAAAACGCCTCATGGGTTTTGCTGGGTGGCAGGAGATGGGGGAGGGTGGAGAGCCAGATGCGGGCTTGTCCACCCTTCCAGGGGGAAAAACAAGGAGTTGAAGGATCAGAACGGGGGGGTAGGTTTACAAGCTAGGAAGGATTGGGAGGAATAAGGGAGCGTATACGGTAGGAGAATTGAAGGGAACTATTTGAGGAAAGAATGAAGGGAAAGGAGTACAAGTTAAGGTCTGGTTAAAAGTTTGATGTGCAGTTAAAATGTTAATTGATGTTTGTGTTTAAATCCTGTCCTAAATAAATGACCTTTTACACTAAAAAGGAGTGTCACTGTATGTTTGTCCCGATGGAGGGGCCCGCGGAGAGAGAGACCCGGTCTAGTCTCTCCGCGGGCCGTTCGGGACGCAGGAAGTGGCGCAGGAGGCGCCCTATTGGTAGCCAGGTAAGTGGGGGAGGGCTTAGGACAGGGTTTAAAAGGGGGGTGGAGGGGTGGGGTCGGTCTCTGTCCGCGCCAACGGTGGGAGTTAGGCGTAGGCGTTTCTTGACCACCCACCCACCCAGCTGAGAAGAAAAGGGGTTTTGGGATGGCATATATTAGCTTCAAGGTAGAATAGGGGGGTAGTTTTGGGTTTTTAGTTGTCATTTAGGGCAGGTGAGGTAGGTTGTGTGGTGGCAGGAGATGGGGGAGGGTGGAGAGCCAGATGCGGGCTTGTCCACCCTTCCAGGGGGAAAAACAAGGAGTTGAAGGATCAGAACGGGGGGGGTAGGTTTACAAGCTAGGAAGGATTGGGAGGAATAAGGGAGCGTATACGGTAGGAGAATTGAAGGGAACTATTTGAGGAAAGAATGAAGGGAAAGGAGTACAAGTTAAGGTCTGGTTAAAAGTTTGATGTGCAGTTAAAATGTTAATTGATGTTTGTGTTTAAATCCTGTCCTAAATAAATGACCTTTTACACTAAAAAGGAGTGTCACTGTATGTTTGTCCCGATGTCTTACAGGCACAGGCTCTCTGCCTGCGCCTCGTCTAATCATACTGCTGCTTTCATGCTGTTGGCGATACGATTGGACGGAGATCCCAGCCAGGGCACCCCCAGGAAGACTGCTCTCCCCAATCCGGCACTGCATTGCTGGGTTGGTCAGAGCCTACTGCGTATGTATGTTTGGCCGCCCTGAGATGGCCGGTCAAACATACATGCACACTGAGGGGGGACTCCGCCCCTGGTAATATTACTCATCCTAACTTTTGCAATTGTTTCATTTTTTTTCTTGATTACAAAGATAGCGTCTGTACACCTTTTCCCTCTTTCTCTTTTTAATGTTGTTCTCTTTGACTACTTAGGGTTATTTGCTAGTTTTCTTTTCCTCCTTCCCTTTTTTTAGTGGGAATGTTTCTTTTAGGTCTGACTAGAGAGAACTTCAGCTCTTTGCAGACCTCAAATTCGGAAGATGACTTTGAGTCAGCCCTCTTCAGCCATTAACTTGTTTACATTTTGCCCCCTTCTAACATTGGTTTCATTCATTGTCAGTGATGTTTTGGTTGCAGCCCACAGCATTTCACATACCTGTACATTTTTGCTGCAGTTCTAACTTAAACTGGGGGTAGTGCAAAAACGTTTGTTTTTTTCTTTATTTTGATATATTTCCTTTTTTAAGTACAAACAATTGTTTTATAAAAATGCAGGGTGGTTGCTGCTCTTTCCAATGATAAAGGTATGCTGATGTCACATCAAATGAAAATCAGACTGTATCATTAAGTATTGGGCATTGCATCCACCACAAAATGGAGGAAGTAGTCTTTTTGACCCATGGAGGGTCGGGTGCATGAAGTCCACTGTACATTGGGGAAAATAGCTAAAAAAAAAGAAGTGGAGGGGCAGCCCACCTAGTCATTGGTTTGTGTTCACAATTCAGAACAGGTGCAACACTCCTTCTATCCTCCCAACCTCCGGCGGTGGATAGGCTGTGTTTATTCCCATTCTCCCCACATGGTGCAGAACGCCCACTAGACACCAGGGAAAAATGGTAAAGAAAATGAATGTGAGAGAACAACACATCCAGGCATTGTGTGATGTCCCCCACCCAAGAATTGGCCCAATAGTCTTCCTGCCCCCTCACCTCCCCAGGAAGCAGATTAGGGGTTTGCCCTCAATATGCCCACTGGGGAAAAAGCTAGCTATTTACAAGGGAAATACGGTCCAAAAAGAGAGTAGGTGGGTGCGGCACACCTAGGCATCGTACCTTTCTCCAGAATCGGCCCAAAACATTCTTTCTGCCCGCCAGGTGAGTTACCTCCAAAATGCCCACGGTGGGGACAAAAACCCAATAAACACCAGGGTCTATTTTTTATTTTTATTTTTTTATATGAGGTGGGATGTCCTGGCCTGGCATTGAGCCTAAACCCCGCTCCTAAAGCCCAGATGTTCTGCTTTCCTGGAGGCTAACACATCCCCATGCCAATAGCAAGTGAAAGGAAATTTAGATTTTTCTTAGCAAGTTGTAACATATGGGCCAACAAAGTGCTGACAAATCAGAGTTTCCTCTCACTTGTATGTTGAATGACTGCACTATTAAGGCTCTAGTTCAGCCGTCAACCAGGGAACATTACAACCTTGGTGATTTGTGAAACCTAGGCACAAATCCAGAGTGCTGTGGCTTACATGTATCCCGCTAATTTTTCTTACCCAGATTGCCCTAAGAACCTCCAATACTGGCTAAAAGCTCATGTTTATGTGCAGAAAATTCCAGAATGTGTAAGGACCTATAAAATACCTAACACCAAATGTTTCAACAGTTCTCCCGATTAACACAAGTCCTCACTTGTGGCAGGTGCTAGGCCCACCCACATAAGTGGGGGAATATATTTATTGGGAGAAAAGTGGGAATGCTCTATCATAGGATTATTTGTGGTTTCCCTCAGATTCCAGAACTTTTCCTCACAGAAATGTGAGTAAAATGCATAGTTTTAGCCAATTGGCCATATTTAGAGTTTGGTGGCTGGGATAATCTGTCGAAATGTGGTAGATATCCAGTCTGCCATATGACTAGTGCCTGAGACTATAATGCACTTCTAAAAAGGTAGACAGGACAGCTGCTAACTTTGTGACAGAGTACCCTGTCTGACAAACCATAAATCAAGTTAAATGTTGGAGATTTGCAGGGCTTTGAGGGTAAGAAAACATAGTGGGATCTGCACAAGTCACACCACAGTGGACTCCCCTGCATGTCTAGTTTGCTAAAATGTCTATGTTTCATAGGTTTCATGTGGGTAGCTGCCAAGTCAGATGCCAATTCTGCAGCTATCCACATTGCCAAAATGGCCAATTTTTCATGCCAAAAATTTGATGGGTCAGCATCGCTCTTTGGGACCTTTCCTTTCTAGGCCCAAGAAACAAGTAAATAATCATTTTTATCTGGACAAGAGCAGGGACATAGAGTAGGTGAAGATGTATTATTACCAACTGGATTTCTCTCCATTTTTGCCTTCCAAATGCAAGCCAGTGTACAGGAAGAACACATTTTTCAAAATGCCCTCTGAATCACATGGTATTGCTAACCCAAATTCAGAGGTATACAAATAACCACTGTTCCTAAAGTAAGGCCCATATTTATAGGAAAATGACGGAGCGTGACGCTGTGCCAAAATTGGCAGCGCTGCGTTCCGTCATTTTCACAACGCAGGTATGTGCATATTTAATTGAATATGGCGCATTCCTGTGTTGTCCCCTGCTCTGACGCTAAATTAAGCTGCCAGCGCTAACGCAGGCATCCTTGCACCATCCTGCAATGATGTCTGCATTGAGGGGTGTGATTGTTTATGTGTGGGAAGGTCACTAATGGTGATGTGGCACTTGTGTGTGTGCTGCAAAATGCAGCACACACAGAAGTGCAATAGCGTAATTTTCAAGTGGTTGTTTATGTGCAGGAGGGGACACCTCGCACATGAACAATTGTATCTGGCATTTTGCTCTTTCTATGCGTGCTGCAGAATGCAGTTCAGATAAACAAATCAAAAAACGAGGAGGAATAAAAGTTTTCCTCCTTGTTGGGCCTTGCTAATGCTACCCCGGGGGTGGCGTTAGGTTTGGCACTGCCTCAGGTTTACAAAAATGTGTGAATTTGAGGCAGCTGCAAAATGCAATGTGTGTTGCTGTGGCACGCCCATAGCAATACCCATTGCACGCCCGTTCCACGCAAAGGGCTGCATGTGAAGGGGTAGTATTTACAAGGTGGTGTTAAGCCACAAAAAGTGGCTTAACGCAACCTTGTAAATACTGTGCAAGGCATAGTGCCACCGTAGCATCACGAAAAGTGAAGCTCCAGTGGCGCTAGGGGCTCATAAATATGCCCCTTAGTATCTCTTTCATATTTCAAAGATACATAGGTTTCCTTCAGACCCATTTTTCATTCATCAGATTTTGCAATGAAAACTTATTACAAGCTACAGCTCGGTTGTTGGCTCTGGATATTATTGGACAACCAACAAACACTATGGGCCTAATTTACGTGGCCTGTGGTGCAGGCCACCCTGCACTCCTGGGAAACAGCAGAAAGGTGCAGTATCTACAAGATTTAATGCATTTCTGTCCTCTTTTCCTGCGCTGACATACAAATTGCTGCCTCGTGCCAATATAGGCACTCTTGCAACATGGTGCTTGTGTGTGAACACCCCAAGCAACACCCATGGAATGCCCCTTTCACGCAGTGTAATCCATGAAATGGATCCATATTTCAAGGCTATGAAAAGCCGTGCAGGGTGGCTTTGCGTGGCCTTTTAAATATGGGCTGGCACACTGCATCACCAGAGCTTCACTCTCCGGTAGCGCAGGGTGCCTCTGAGGCCTTATATATTCATGTGACCAGAACGGTCTTATGGATGTAATCGTATCTTTTTTTTGTAAGTAAGACAATAGAACAATGAAATTACAGATGAAGGTATTGGCACTGTTAGAAATGGGGTCTTTGGTTGGCAGTCAGGTTACCCCTGTCCAAGCAAGGATCCTCACTCTAGTCAAAGTAAGTCACACACAATCCAAATTATCCTGTGCCCACCCGCTGGTAGCTTGGCACTGAGCAGTCAGGCTTAACTTAGAAGGCAATGTGTAAAGTATTTGTGAAATAAATCATGCAATATCACAGTATAGAACCACAAAAATACACCACACAGTGTTCAGAAAAGTATATAATAATTATCTGGTTAAATGCAAGTCAAAACTATCAAGATTTGATAAGTACACATTTTGAAATATCACTTCAGAAAATAATAAAAAGAGTCTTTAGTCTTCAAAAACCAACAAGTGTCTCTTGGAAGCACAAAGTACCTGGCTTGCGTTCAAATTCTCCGCAAGGGACAGCAGAGGGGGGAGACGCGTGGAAAACGGGGTGGTGTGCGTTGGTTTCTCTGGGAGCACACAGACGATGCGTTGATAATTTTCCATGCAGGGAAGGCTTTGCGTTGATTTCTGGGGCGCTGACTTGGATCCTCTTTGGGTTGCGGGGTATTTAATATGCCCCGGGGACAATGCAGAGAAATCCTGGGCGTGCAGGATGAAGTCACAGGAGCTGCGTCGATCCGGTGGGCGATGCAGGAAAATATCTGTCACACAGCAGGTGCTGTGTCGATTCTTCTAGCAGGAAGTTGGGCTGCGTCATTCTGGCTTGGCTATGCGTCAATGCAGAGGGTCTTGCGTCAAAGCACTGGTGCTGCATTGATCTCCTCTCGGGGAGCCGGGCTGCGTCATTCCGGTTCGGCTTTCAGTGAGTTTCTCACTGCGATGCAGTCTGTGCATCGTTTCTGGCAGGCTGTGCATTGAATTTTCGCTGCACAAGGACTTCTTTGCAGGATGAAGTCTTTTTGGTCCTGAGACTTCAAGGAACAGGAGGCAAGCTCTATCCAAGCCCTTGGAGAGCACTTCTCAGCAGAGCCAGAGGGCAGCCATGCAGCAGGGCAACAGCAGGGCAACAGCAGGGCAGCAGTCCTTTGCAGAAAAGCAGTCAGGTGAGTCCTTTGGGCAGCCAGGCAGTTCCTCTTGGCAGGTTGCAGGTTCTGGTTCAGAGTTTCCTCACCAGTGGTATCTTGTCCAGAAGTGTCTGAGTTGGTAGGGTCAGAGGCCCTCTTTAAATACCCAAATCTGCCTTTGAAATGGGGGAGACTTCAAAGAGTGGCTTAGAAGTACACAAGGTCCCATTTCAGTTCCATTCTGTCTGCCAGGGTCCCAGTAGGGGGCTTGGCAGTCCATTGTGTGGTGGGCAGGCCACTGTCCTTTCAAATGTAAGTGTCAGGCCCTCCACCCTGCCAGCCCAGGAAGACCCATTCAGTATGTAGATGTGTGCAGGATTGACTGAGCAGCCTGTGTTTGGGGTTGTCTGGGTGAAATGCACAAGAGAGCTGTCAACTAACCTAGCCAGACGTGGATTGTTAGGCACAGGAGGATTTAAATGCAGAAAAATGCTCACTTTCTAAAAGTGGCATTTCTAAAATAGTAATATTAAATCCAACTTCACCAATGAGCAGGATTTTATATTACCATTCTGGCCATACTAAATATGACCTTGTTACTCCTTTCAGATCAGAATCTACCACTCAAACTGTATATGAGGGTAGCCCTAATGTTAGCCTATGAAAGGAGCAGGCCTCACAGCAGTGTACAATGAATTTAGGAGCTCTACACTACCAGGACATATATACTACACATGTATATGTCCTGCCTTTTACCTACATAGCACCCTGCCCTATTGGTTGCCTAGGGCCTAGCTTAGGGGTGACTTATATGAAGATGAAGGGGTGTTTAAGGCTTGGCAAGTACTTTTAAATGCCAAGTCGAATTGGCAGTGAAACTGCACACACAGGCCTTGCAATGGCAGGCCTGAGACATGGTTAAGGGGCTACTTATGTTGGTGGCACAATCAGTTCTGCAAGCCCACTAGTGGCATTTAATCTACAGGCCCTGGCACTATAGTGCACTTTACTGGAGACTTACAAGTAGATTAAATAAGCCAATTGGGTATGAACCAATGCCACCATGTTTTAAGGGAGAGGGCATATGCACTTTAGCACTGGTTAACAGTGGTAAAGTGTGCAGAGTCCTAAAACCAGCAAAACAGTGTCCAAAAAGTGGAGGAAGGCAGGCAAAAAGTTAGGGGTGACCACCCTAAGGCTGTGAGTTCTAACAGGCACCGACAGTTATTATTCACTATATATTTTCAATTTTTTAAATTTCAACACTTACTTTCTTGCTGAATTCAGAATTTTGTCTACTTTTCGGAAATGTGTAGATTTCTGGGTTCACTCATGAGTTTCACACCTGTGTCCACTGCAAATTGCAAGTAGGCTGAAATGAAAAACACAATGGGCAACCAGATAAAAAATGTTTTAAAAAGGAAACGAATATTTTAAGAAATTGCTTTCTATTACAAGTCTGCTTATTCCTGAAAGCTGGGAGCATTGTGATCTCACCGCAGAAAATTGCTTTTTTGATCTTATTTTTAGAAAAAAAACATGCTTTCTTGCACAGCCATTTTTTCCACTATCCCTACGCCCCAAATAAAAATGTTGCTATATTCTGTTTCGGTTGTTTTCGTGTTTCCTTTCAGGGGAATTTACAACCCTGCGATACCTTTAAAATCTCCAAGATGTGGGAAAAAAGGACACAAATTTGACTAAGGTGCATTTTGTGGGAAAAAAAGTTATTAAAGTTTAAGCGCTAAGGGCCCGATGTAGCAATCTTCCAAATTGCGACTTGCAATTTGCGAGTCCCAGTGACTCGCAAATTGCAACTCGCAATTTGGAATGCAGAAAGGTGTCTCAGACACATTCTGCGAGTCGCTATGGGGTCGCAAAGACCCACCTCATTAATATTAATGAGGTGGGTCGCAATTTGCGACCCCATAGCGATACAGGGCACTCACGGGGATGGTGGTCTGCTGGGAACAGCAGACCACCATGTCCGTGACTGCTTTTAAATAAAGCAGTTTTTTTTTTTTCAAAGTGCAACCCGTTTTCCTTAAAGGAAAACGAGCTGCACTTTGAAAAAAAAAACGAAACCTTTAGTTTCGGTATTTTTCAGGGCAGGCAGTGGTCCATTGGACCACTGCCTGCCCTGAAAAATTATTTTTTGTGCCAGACACAAAGGGGAAGGGGTCCCATGGGGACCCCTTCCCGTTTGCGCCTGGGTTACCATCCACTTCAAGTGGATGGTAACTGCGCTTTCATTTGCGACCGCAATCGCGGTCGCAATTGAAAATGCATACCATTTCGACTCGCAAATAAGAAGGGAACACCCCTTTCTATTTGCGACTCGGAAATGCATTTTGCGAGTCGGTTCCGACTCGCAAAATGCATTTCTACATTGCAAAGTGGCTTTAGCGACTCGCAAACGGCGATTTTCGCCGTTTGCGAGTCGCTAAACCTTTGCTACATCTGGCCCTAAGTGCCCTAAACATCAATAAAATGATTCTGCACTGGGGAGGGAAGGGCTTCAGGAGCTAAGGGGTTAAAGGATATCACTAACCCTCCTTTGTCCTGCACATTATGCTTTAAGGTCCTTGTAATCCAACCTTGTCCCCTCCTATAATCTTTTACTGATATTTTTCATTTAAACGCAAATGTGACTCCACTATTGAAAATCAAGGACTTTGCTACCCTTGCAGCTAAGGCTACTCTTTATAATACCTCTAATAAAGAAAGAAAATAAGCATTTCTTGTCACACTGCTTTGATTATTGACACTGCATTTTTTGATGCAAAAGCGTCGCAAACTTGCAAATTACAATTGTATTTTTGTAAGTTTGTGCTGTTATTGCATCAAAAGGAGGAGCAAATGTGGTGCTAAAAAAGTATAAATATGGGACTTGGTTCTTTATTCCCATTATAAGTTCTAAAATCCGCACACATTGAAGATCACTTTATTAATTTGCCCAAATTAATAAAAAAGTAGGCGGTAAATAATTTGCACCCAAAGTGGCTTGTTGAATCATGGCCATAGGCTTTTAGAGGAAAATTTTGAATGCACGCTAGTCAAATTCTTTCTGCAAGTGTTCTCTGAGGTACAACGTCAAAAAATCCAACGTAATTTTTGCAGACAGTTGCGGCAGCTATCATGTACATAATTACATTTAATATTTTAAATCCTTGATTAACAGTGCCTTGAGAATAAGGAAAGTTGATGCCATCCAGGAAACCTGGGTTTGATTATTGGCACAGCAGATTGATACATTTTCATTGCACCTTGTGGAAAACTAATCAGAATTCACAGAATGGTAGGCTTTTCAATGTTAATAAGTTGGGAGATAACACCCCCTTCAAGTCTCAGATATTAGATCAATTTTCTTAAGTCCCAGAGATGTACACATTAGCACAAAGGGTGGGTTGTTCAGCACCATTATAGGTGATAAAATAGTGGGTTTAAAGGGAGGGCTTTTGCAAGATGCACAAATTCCCAAAGAGTAGGGGCCCAAATTACAAAATACCTTTGTGGTCCCAATGCCTGCAAGTTGCAAAATAAAACGTCGGACCCCTCCCGTTTACCCTACCATGCATACCTGTCCAGGAGCATCAGGTAGAATTGCCACAATGATCTGGAACATTGTGGATATTTCCATGGCACCAGTAATAACCATTTGCAAAAGGATGCAAACAGGTATTCAGCACTTGTCCCAACATTGACAAGATTTGATCAAGGAAGAGAGACTAGTTTAGCAAGAAAAAAAGAAATAGGAACCGTTAAACCAGCATGAAGGAGCTTATGGGTTAACAGCATCCTATTAACACTGGTCTTATGAATGGGCTTCAAATAGGACCATCACCTTAATAACTATAAAAAAACGTATTCTTATTAAGTGTTAAGAACAGAGTAGAAAGTATGCAGAAAGTCTTTTGTTAGACTTGATATCCACACTCAAGATTCTCTGTTAACTAGCGAGGTTTGCTAGAATGTCTTTAGATCATTGATTTCCTTTTATTGCCTAAACTTCAGATTCATTTTTTTTTTTTTCAAAAATAAGATTTTGATTTTGAAAATAATAAAAATAATGATCTGCCTCACCATGGCGTGCGGGTCATTTTCGCTTTTTTCACTGCCTCTTACCACCAGATTTGCCTTGGCAGTGACGGAAAGTGAAAAAATTGCATATGTTTGCCCACTCTAACTGGAGGAGTGGACATATGGTAAAACCTCGAATGAGCCTTAAACTGTCGGGCCATCGGAGGTGTATGTCAGCAGCAGAGCTAGAGTAATTGACATACTGAAAAATTGTATGATTCTTAATGAGCTGGGCAGAGGCTCCTAAATATTGATCATTAATGTGCTTGGTAGTGTTTTTTGGTGTACACATACATTTCTAGATCAGAAATTATCCAAACAAGGTGGTATTATGCACTTGATGACTTGCTTAGATACGTTAATATTTTATCCAAAATTCAATGGTATTATTTAAAAACACCAACAGAAAAGGGGGTATTTTAGGTGCAGAGCAGGATAACACATTTGGGTTAATAACTTAGGATAATAACTTAGGATGATCACCTCCTGAATTGACAACAATCTTATGACAATGGTTAAAAATTAAAATGAAGTACTGTCTCCACTGAAGACACCATCAAGGGGGGGGTCCTTCAGATGGAAAGGTGACTTTTCTAGAGGCAGAGCCAGAATGCTGTGTAGGTGGTGGACACTCCGCTGGTCTCACATGCCACCCCAGTCTGCAAGTATCCAGCGATAGTGCATGTATGACCCAAAGAGTTTCTTTCATTAATCAAAATAATAATATTTGTATCTAGCAATTCAAACCATAGAAGCTCTATTAATGAGAGCTTTGAATAACAGATGTTATTATTATCTCGTTTAGTGGTACCTAATTCACTTACCTTGGAGGCTATCTTGCAGGAATTTGAATTCAAGACCTACAGAGTACTGCAAATCTCTGAGAAGCGAGCAACATTCCTAGCAATTACTTTAAAAGTAATGTTTTACACACGTTATTAGTATGAGATTTTAAAATACGTTGCAAAGCAGATCATTTTAAAGGCTGTGCACTGGATGATTTGAATCCAAGGAAGCTCCCATTGCGATGCTGGGATGTGATCTAACTTCAAAGCCCCAGACACACTGCCATGTATTGAAATCTCTGTAGGTTGGAGATGCTCAGAGATGGCAGTACGATCTGTTGCAAAAGCTTTAACTGAAAAAACATGAAGATCTCTTGAATTGACGTGGACAACTAATGAAAAATGACTGTCCTAAAATTTAAATGTTTTACTTCAATTTCCGGGCCCACGTGATCCCATGATCACAGGCCACAGCCAATGATTCCACAGGGAGTTTTTCCCTTCAATCAAGGCAAATCAGGTTATGTGGTCTCAGTGGAGCAATGACTGTTGTCAGCATGAGAATTACTTCAGGACAGGTAGGTGCAGAACAGCTCATTCCATCACATGTCCATCCTTAAAATGACCTCTGATGGGCTGCAAGAAGGACATTTCACGTCTGTGTCAATCTCCAAGCTTTCAAACCCATTTCTACATCAAATTCAAACTAATACACTCTTAAAAATGGAACATATACAGGTATCTGGCATTTTAATTAAATATGCCCGGTGATAGGACACAGCATACCACAAATAGAGACTTTCAGTAAGTATCTGAAATGTGGCATCTTCTACCAGGTTCATACAAATACCCGGATTGCAAGTATGCTAGTAAGCATGATTTATGTGCTAACTCCCATTTTCTGCCTGAAACAGTATTTGAAGTCTGGTGCAAACTGTTCCCAGTGCTGAAATTTGCATCCACAATTTGTGGTGGATAAAACCAGTATACTAGTCCAGTGTGTTTTACTGCTAATGAGTACATTCATATGAAAACTCTAAGGCCTCGATTACGAGCATGGTGCTAAAAACCACCAAACTTGCACATATGGTAAATATTGATTCCACGGGGTTCCCTAAATAAAACGTGTAAAATAACACTGATTATAAAAGTTTATCGTGAACCACAGAATCGTTATTTAGTGCATGTGTTACATACAGAATGCATGTTATTTATGTTGGTAGGTTAATGAAAGGAGGCTTTTTTGTTAATGCAAGCCTGGTCTAACTAACTTAGTAGCTCAAACTTTGCATCAAAAACTAAGGTTGTTTGCGGGTGATCCTCCCATTTCACACCCATGTAAGGCCACCTCCTGCAAAGTGGTGAAAAGTAGCACAAAGTGCTATTGGCACTGAAAAAAGGATATTTTTCCAGTGAAAAATACTTTTTGCGCTGGAAAGTAAATACCCTTCCAATAGTTTGCACCACTTCATGTCAATTTGTAAGACTTTGTGCTGGGGCAGTGTTAATATATTTGCTCTGTGGTTCAGGGGTGGCTCCTCCCTTATGGTGGAGGAGGCCCCCACTAATGAAAATGCCCCTAGATGAAAAATAAAATGGTAAGAAACTTTATTACCATTTTATTTTTCATTAACTCTGCAATCCTGCATCCTGAGCTGAGTGTCAGGACGGGTGGGGCCTGCTGAGTTATGTAGCAGCAGCAGGGAGGAGTGGTGGGCTGCCTGTGCTCTTTGTTTAACCCCTTAGCTGCTGGGCCTTTTCCCCCCCAGTGCTGAGCCCTTTTTTAGCTATTTGGGGTAGTTCGCGCTTAGGCCTTCATAACTTTTTGTCCACATAAGCTAACCACGCCAAATTTGCGTCCTTTTTTTCCAACATCCTAGGGATTCTAATGGTACCCAGAGTTTGTGGTTTCCCCTGGAGGAGACCAAGAAAATAGCCAAAATACAGTTAAAATTTCGTTTTGTCCCAAAAAATGGGAAAAAAGGGCTGCAGAAGAAGGCTTTTGGTTTTTTCCCTGAAAATGCCATCAACAAAGGGTTTCTGGTGCTGAAATCACTATCTTCCCACCTTTCAGGAACGGGCAGACTTGAATCAGAAAACCACATTTTTCAACACAAATTTGGCATTTTACTGGGACATACCCCATTTTTACTATTTTTGGTGCTTTCAGCCTCCTTCCAGTTAGTGACAGGAATGGGTGTGAAACCAATGCTGGATCCCGGAATGCTAAACATTTCTGAAAACTAAAAAAAATTCTGAATTCAGCAAGGGGTCATTTGTGCAGATCCTACAAGGTTTTCCTACAGAAAATAACAGCTGAAATAAACAAATATTGAAATTGAGCTGAAAACAACAGCCATTTTTCTTTATGTTTTACTCTGTAACTTTTTCCTGCGATGTCAGATTTCCAAAAGCAATATACCGTTTTGTCTGCTGGACTCTTCTGGTTGCGGGGATATAAAGGGCTTGTAGGTTCATCAAGAACCCTAGGTACCCAGAGCCAATAAATGAGCTGCACCCTGCAGTTGGTTTTCATTCTATACTGGGTATACAGCAATTCATTTGCTGAAATATGAAGAGTGAAAAATAGGTATCAAGAAAACCTTTGCATTTCCAAAATGGGCTCAAGATAAGGTTTTGAGGAGCAGTAGTTATTTGCACATCTCTGAATTCCGGGGTGCCCATACTAGCATGTGAATTGCAGGGCATTTCTCAAACAGACGTTTTTTTACACACTCTCTTATATTTGGAAGGAAAAAATGTAGAGAAAGATAAGGGCAATAACACTTGTTTTGCTATTCTATGTTCCCCCAAGTCTCCCGATAAAAATGATACCTCACTTGTGTGGGTAGGCCTAGCGCCCGCAACAGGAAATGCCCCAAAACACAACGTGGACACATCCCATTTTTTTGACAGAAAACAGAGCTGTTTTTTGCAAAGTGCCTACCTGTAGATTTTGGCCTCTAGCTCAGCCGGCACCTAGGGAAACCTACCAACCCTATGCATTTTTGAAAACTAGAGACCTAGGGGAATCCAAGAGGGGGTGACTTGTGGGGCTCTGACCAGGTTCTGTTACCCAGAATCCTTTGCAAACCTCAAAACGTGGCTAAAAAAACAAATTTTCCTTTCATTTCGGTGACAGAAAGTTCTGGAATCTGAGAGGAGCCACAAATTTCCTTCCACCCAGCGTTCCCCCAAGTCTCCCGATAAAAATGATACCTCACTTGTGTGGGTAGGCCTAGCGCCCGCGACAGGAGATGCCCCAAAACACAACGTGGACACATCAAATTTTTTGACAGAATACAGAGCTGTTTTTTGCAAAGTGCCTACCTGTAGATTTTGGCCTCTAGCTCAGCCGGCACATAGGAAACCTACCAAACCTGTGCATTTTTTAAAACTAGAGACCTAGGGGAATCCAAGATGGGGTGACTTGTGGGGCTCTGACCAGGTTCTGTTACCCAGAATCCTTTGCAAACCTCAAAAAGTGGCTAAAAAAACAAGTTTTCCTCACATTTCGGTGACAGAAAGTTCTGGAATCTGGGAGGAGCCACAAATTTCCTTCCACCCAGCGTTCCCCCAAGTCTCCCGATAAAAATGACACCTCACTTGTGTGGGTAGGCCTAGCGCCCGCGACAGGAAATGCCCCAAAACACAACGTGGTCACATTTTTTGACAGAATTCAGAGCTGTTTTTTGCAAAGTGCCTACCTGTAGATTTTGGCCTCTAGCTCAGCCGGCACATAGGAAACCTACCAAACCTGTGCATTTTTTAAAACTAGAGACCTAGGGGAATCCAAGATGGGGTGACTTGTGGGGCTCTGACCAGGTTCTGTTACCCAGAATCCTTTGCAAACCTCAAAAAGTGGCTAAAAAAACAAGTTTTCCTCACATTTCGGTGACAGAAAGTTCTGGAATCTGAGAGGAGCCACAAATTTCCTTCCACCCAGCGTTCCCCCAAGTCTCCCGATAAAAATGATACCTCACTTGTGTGGGTAGGCCTAGTGCCCGCGACAGGAAATGCCCCAAAACACAACGTGGACACATCACATTTTTTGACAGAATACAGAGCTGTTTTTTGCAAAGTGCCTACCTGTAGATTTTGGCCTCTAGCTCAGCCGGCACATAGGGAAACCTACCAAACCAGCGCATTTTTGAAAACTAGAAACCCAGGGGAATCCAAGATGAGGTGACTTGTGGGGCTCTGACCAGGTTCTGTTACCCAGAATCCTTTGCAAACCTCAAAATGTGGCAAAAATAACACGTTTTCCTCACATTTCGGTGACAGAAAGTTCTGGAATCTGAGAGGAGCCACAAATTTCCTTCCACCCAGCGTTCCCCCAAGTCTCCCGATAAATATGATACCTCACTTGTGTGGGTAGGCCTGGTGCCCGCGACAGGAATAGATCACACAACGGTCAATGTTGGTCCTTACGTGAGGCAGCTGTTGACCCTGGGCTGATCCATTCCTGACGCAGGCACTAGGTGTAGGCACTCAAGTGGGGTAGTGTTTTTATCAGGACAGGTGAGGAATCACTGGGTGGTAGGAATTTTGTGGATCCCAGCATATTCCTGTAGTTTGTGTGACAGAAATGCGAGAAAAATAGAGTTTTTATTCAACATTTCAGCTTTGCAGGGTATTCTGGGTAAGAAAACTTTGGGGAATCCCCACAAGTCACACCTCTGTGGACTCCCCCGAATGTCTAGTTTCCAGAAATGTTTGGGTTTAGTGTGTTTCTCTATATGGCCGCCGAATCCAGGACCAAAAACACAGGTGCCTGCCTTACAAAACCAGTTTGTTTTGCCATAGATAATTTTGATGTCTCCACAATATGATTTGGGTGGTGGAATTTGGGGCTGAACTAAATTGGGGAGCTCCCAAGAGTGCGCTCTCTCTCTCTCTGCTTGCCGCCGCATTCACCTGCTCTCGGGGTTGGGCTAACCCACTATTACCCAGTTGCACAAACAGCTTGCGAAGGGACAGCAGGACTCTCCTCATCAACTCCCTCATAATGCACTGGAAGAGGAGTTATCGAATGGGACTCCTCCGACTGAAAAATCACTCCCAGAGTCTGCGCCATTGTCCTATCCATCAGATGCTGTCTCAGTATCTGATGTCTCAGTCTCTGATCCTATGTCAGAGCGGTCCTCTGTAACCCGAGTGCAGGCAGCAGTCATCCATCAAGATGCCATCTCTGCTATTGGCTAAACTGTTGCTCTAAAACACTAGCCTACGTAGACAGTCACAAAATCGATGGTGTGTGTGAGATACGTGCAACAGTAGAGGCCACCTTACCTGCGCTTCTTCCCTCAATCAGCACGTTCTTTCAAGACACTCAAAAAACACCTTGTCACATACCATTCATCACAGTCTTTAGCACCTCCTGCGCCCAGTCCAACAATCATTATTGGTTCTCCCACTCCCTCCTCCTAGGATTCCCTCATTACCACCCAGCAAAAGTGCCCTTCATCTCTCCATAGCCTCCCTCCACCCCGCACATACATTTCATTGGTATTATAGCACAGGTAATGGCTGACTTTACTAATGTACTCAGCTATTTACATAAAATACAGATTTGCTCTTTGCAGTAGGCATATAAACCTTCTGCGCTTCTTTATGGCACTAAAACTGCCACTAGACAAGTCTGACCCTTTTCCCCCCAGGGAAACCACACACATATTGACAAAAGTGATATATATATGACAGCCAACCACCTGAAACTCAACTCAAGCAAAACCGAAATAATCCTCTTTGGCCCACACAAAAACACCTGGGACCCCTCATGGTGGCCCACCACGCTAGGCCCTGCACCCACCCCCGCCAACCACGCACGCAACCTCGGCATCATCCTAGACTCCTCCCTCTCGATGACCCAACAAAGCAACGCTCTCACCTCCTCATGCTTCCACACACTCCGTATACTGAAAAAAACATTCAAATGGATCCCCACAGAGACCAGAAAAACTGTCACTCACGCACTCATCAGCAGCAGACTTGATTACGGAAATGCCGGCACCACTCTAAAACTCAAGCGCAAACTACACGCATCCAGAACTCAGCAGCACGACTCATTCTCGACCTCCCCGGACACGAAGACATCTCTCCACACCTCAAATCCCTCCACTGGCTCCCCATTGACAAAAGGATCACCTTCAAGATCCTCATCCTCGCACACAAATCACTCCACAACACAGGCCCTGCCTACCTCAACGAGAGTCACCTTCCACACCCCTACACGAAACCTCCGCTCAGCTGACTTCTCTCTCGCCTCTGTCCCCCGCATCAAACACACCACCACCGGGGGCAGATCCTTCTCCTACCTTGCACCCAAAACCTGGAACGCCCTCCCAACCCACCTTCGCAAGACCCAAAACCTACTTCTTTTCAGGAAGGGCCTCAAAACCTGGCTTTTCGAACAGTGAACCTCCCAGCCCCTTTCCCTCCCCCTGCACCCCCCCAGCGCCTTGAGACCCTCACGGGTGAGTAGCGCGCTTTATAAATCTCTTTGATTGATTGATATATATAGATCTATCTATATATATATATATATATATATTCACTATAGCAATGCTCACAGCTGGGCTCCTGGAGGCCCGAGAGAGGTGGTGCGTAGAGAACCGGCAGAGCACTCCGGTTAAAAATAGAAACAATGAAGAAGCTTCCAAGGAAGAACGCACACTCGGGAAATCCCAGAACTCAAATAGAGTAATTTATTTCACACACTACGCGTTTCGGCTGTCTAGCAGCCTTGATCACGTGTAACATACCACCAGTGTACATTTAGTTAAATACCCCTTGAATATAAACATAGAAATAGGACTACACATTACAAAAGTTATACAAACAGTGGAAATAAAAAAGGGGAGTAAATAATTCATACATTAAGACCATTGCAGGAATAAATATATTAATAAAGCAGTACTTTTTCATATATTAAAATAATTGCAATATTTCATAAGTAATAAGTAAAGGAATGATAATAATAAGAAAACATTCGGTTTTCAACCAAGTGCATTAACATTGCCTAACTGGCTCCCAATTAGTACTCAATAAATAACATAAATAAATAAATATATATAAATCTAAGTTATTATATGTATCCGTTTTAACAAATTAACCGCATAGATATTATTTAATACATCTTACAATATTTTATTTTAATGAATTTAATATTCTTAATAGTTGTAGATGTCTAGAATTATACACGATCAATTGTATCGGCATACTCAATTGCATATAAATGTCTTCACAGTTACATATAAATATATAAATATAAGTATAAATATAAATATAAGTAAGAATATAAGTATAGATAAGAGCCAGTCAATTTTTACGTTGTAAATTTCAAGTTACATCTATTCCGCACTTCCAAATGTACTTCTTCAATGCACTAGCATCTAAAGTTATTCATTTAACATTCCTTAAATTACTCCCTAAGATGATTCTAACCATATTTTCTCCCAATCTACATAACCACATGTTCTACACAAGTTTTCAAATATCCGATATCCCTGACACCTCGTGACTGAATACATGCACTTAGTATTCCAAAATCGGGAATCCGTCCGGACTCCTCCATTCTGAAAGAATAAAATAGAATTGAAAAATAGAAAATTGGTTAAATATTAAAAGTATTAAAAATACATACTTTCAATGAAAAGCTACCACTCAAATACGAGCATTAATCCAAATAACTAAAAGCTCCCATCCCATGTAATAATCCTAAAAATAATCATCAAAAAAGATGAGTGGTAAGCTCTTCACTCATATTCAATCCATGAGGTGTCTTAGTTTCTAAATCAAGAATATATTTGGATTCTTTTATACGTAAGGTCAACTCTCTATTACCTCCTCTATGATACGCGGGTATATGTTCAATACCAAAGTAGGTCAACACAGTAGCATCAGAATTATGATACTCCTCAAAATGTCTTGCTACCGGATAATGGGGATTTTTTGATGTAATAGCCCGCATATGTTCAAGAATACGCTTCTTCACTACATGTTTTGTACTTCCCACATACCACAAATGACACGGGCATTCCAATACATAAATCGTAAAAGGAGTACTGCAAGTGAGAAACTGCTTAATGGGTCTATTTGTCCCTGGTCTTTTTATGGGGTACTCTTTTCTTGCCACACTATTACGACAGGCTTTACAATGACCACAGGGAAAAAATCCCTGTAAATTATGCTCCTTAACATGAGATAACGGAGAAATATCATTAGATCTCAACATATCATGAAGATTACGGCCTCTTCTGTATGTAATCGAAGGCCATCTCTGAATCTCCTTACCAATAACAGGATCACTTTTCAAAATGTTCCATTGTTTGGAGATAATCTTTTTAATCTTTGTGGTGTCCTCATTAAAAGTTAAAATTAATCGAGTATCATCCTTCTCCTGTTTTTCAGTTACTGCCGTATTATCAAAGAGAGTCTGAATTCTCTCAACTTTCTTGATTTTTTCTGTGGCCTTTTTAATTATCCACCCCGGGTAACCTCTTTGTTTGAATCTTCTAATCATCTCTACCTGTTCTCGTTCAAATGCCTCATCTGTGTTACTTATTCTTTTAGCCCTCAGTAGTTCTCCATACGGAATACTCCATTTAAGTTTATCTGGATGTCCACTAGCAGCATGCAATAAACTGTTTCCTGCTGTAGCCTTACGAAAGAGTTCAGTATATATCATCCCATTCTTAATCTCAATCTTTGTATCTAGAAATTCAATATACACCTTACTAATATTGTAAGTTAAACTAATATTGAGATTATTATCATTAAGTTTAGTGATAAACTTAATAGCCTCTTTCTCAGAACCTTTCCAGATAATAAATAAATCATCAATATATCTGAGCCACTGTATAGCCTGATGTATTTCAGGATACTTCTCTTCATCCTTGAAAACATGTTCTTCCCAAAGGCCCAAAAATAAACAGGCAAAACTGGGGGCAAAACAAGTTCCCATAGCAGTCCCCAAAATTTGTTTGTATAGTTGACCATTGAATAAAAAAATATTATTAGTCAGACAGTACGTAATCATTTCAATGATCATATCCGTATGTGCCAGGTATCTTAACGATCTAGTATGTAAAAAATGTCTGCATGCCTGTATGCCTTTCTCATGATCAATAATGGTATAAAGGGAATTTACATCAAGAGATATAAGTAAAAAATCTTCTTCCCAAATAATACCCTCCAATTTGCCTAAAAAGTCCTTTGTATCCTGGACATAAGAGGGTAAATTCATGACAAAATCTCTTAGAAAAAAATCCACATATTTGGATATATTTTCCAGAGCATTACCACAAGATGATACTATAGGTCTTCCCGGAGGGTTGAGTCTATCCTTATGAATTTTCGGGAGAATATACAATACAGGTAACTTGGGAAAATCCTTTTTCAGGAAACAGTACTCCTCCCACACTAATAGACCCTTATCCTTCCACTCTGTTAGGAGACGCCATATATTAGTGATACTATTAGAATATACTTCTTTAGTTACAACTTTATAAAAGTGTGTATTACTCAATTGACGCATAACTTCGTCAATATATTTCTGCCTTTTCCAGAGTACTATATTGCCTCCTTTATCTGCTGGACAAATAATAGTATCACTGTCTTCCACTAATAATCTAATGGTCTCACTCTGATTAAATGTCATATTGTTATTATTTCTTGGTCTGAACCATGTTCGATGCCGGAAATGTGTCAGACCACGCACTGTCATGTCATAAAAAGTATCTATATTATCATGCATCATATTTGGCAAAAATGTCGATTTGGGTTTGAAACCGGAAGGAACTACTCGATCATAAACAACACCCAGCTCTTCCAAATTTTGATATAGATTCTTTTCATTAATTGGTGTTATACAGTCCTGTTCCAACTCATGCAGAATTAACAATGTATCCACATCGCTAATAGATAGAACATGTTTGTCACTATCCTTATTCACATCAGGTTCCAAACTATTGCAAATGTTCCCTTTCAGTTTAAACCATTTTTTTAGTTTTAATTTTCTAACAAATTTAAACAGGTCAATTCGGGTTTCAGCATAATTAAAACGTGTAGTTGGACAAAAAGAGAGACCCAAACTCAATGTTCTTTTATCATCTTCAGTTAAAAAGTGATCTGATAGATTAACAATAGTTTTATTCACCGTTTCCATATCCATTAGATCACCATGTTGAAGCCACTTGTTATTTTTCTCAATTACTCTTAATTTGGGTCTCTTCTTAGTCCGGTCTCTAATTCTCTGTCTCCTCTTTTGACTCCTGCTCGTCTTCCTCGTCGTCCTGTTGATCTGCCCCTGTAATTTTGTCCCTCTCCCTTCTGTTTGTATGGTACTTGCCTGCCACGACGCAGCAGGCGATACTCGTCTAAAAAAGTAGCCGGTTTGTTGGTAACTTCGACACTAGACGGTTCACTTTCCGTTGAACTTAAAGAGTCAATCTCTTGTACACTTTCCAGTTCACTTTCAGAGGTTGAGGGCTGGGCCATAGATATTGGGGAATTGCTACCTGATTTGTACAGATGATCGTATTTTCTACTAAAAGTTAGAATTCTACCGCTTTCATAATCTCCAATGTCTCTATGGAGTTTTTGTTGTTTCTTAATTTTTATATCGTCTTCATATTTCTTCAATTTAACCTTCATAAGTTCAAAAAAGCGAGAGATACTTTCTTTGTCTGTTTCAGATCTGCTGGTCAAATCATCTTTTATTTTTTTAATGTCCAATAACAGGATCTCACGATCACGCCAAGCATATTTGACCAAAATTTCCAACATATGTTTAGAACTAATTGCAGAATTATCCGCCCATTCTTTTAACATTTCAGGATTTGGAGACTCATAGACTGGTGTAATAAAGATTCTTAGTCCTCTTGGGACCATATCCTGATCAATATAATTTTGTAAAGAAGTGGCTTCCCACCATTTCGAAATTTCCTGTTTACACAATTTTTCCAGCTTATGTAGGGATGTATTCAGATCATTATTACCACCCTGATCAATCACAGACAATTTATTTCTTATGGCAGTTTTAGAGAATAATACCTGAGCAGCCATTTTCCTTTCACTATCAATGTCATCATCCATCTTGTTGACTAGAGTATACGAATCCAAATATATACAAAAAGACACTACTATTACTAAGATATAAATACTCTATTGAGACTGAGAAGACCCCTGGAAAAATACCAGTTCCTCTTGCCGGAACCTTACAAGCATTGAAGAAGTACATTTGGAAGTGCGGAATAGATGTAACTTGAAATTTACAACGTAAAAATTGACTGGCTCTTATCTATACTTATATTCTTACTTATATTTATATTTATACTTATATTTATATATTTATATGTAACTGTGAAGACATTTATATGCAATTGAGTATGCCGATACAATTGATCGTGTATAATTCTAGACATCTACAACTATTAAGAATATTAAATTCATTAAAATAAAATATTGTAAGATGTATTAAATAATATCTATGCGGTTAATTTGTTAAAACGGATACATATAATAACTTAGATTTATATATATTTATTTATTTATGTTATTTATTGAGTACTAATTGGGAGCCAGTTAGGCAATGTTAATGCACTTGGTTGAAAACCGAATGTTTTCTTATTATTATCATTCCTTTACTTATTACTTATGAAATATTGCAATTATTTTAATATATGAAAAAGTACTGCTTTATTAATATATTTATTCCTGCAATGGTCTTAATGTATGAATTATTTACTCCCCTTTTTTATTTCCACTGTTTGTATAACTTTTGTAATGTGTAGTCCTATTTCTATGTTTATATTCAAGGGGTATTTAACTAAATGTACACTGGTGGTATGTTACACGTGATCAAGGCTGCTAGACAGCCGAAACGCGTAGTGTGTGAAATAAATTACTCTATTTGAGTTCTGGGATTTCCCGAGTGTGCGTTCTTCCTTGGAAGCTTCTTCATTGTTTCTATTTTTAACCGGAGTGCTCTGCCGGTTCTCTACGCACCACCTCTCTCGGGCCTCCAGGAGCCCAGCTGTGAGCATTGCTATAGTGAATGGATTGTTTGGGGCTCCATTTGGCCGGCCGTTAACCTACTTTGGATCGCTGTATTTTTCACGGCATTGGAGAGCTGCTTTCTGCAGTTTGGAATGAATATGATGTAACTGCAACTCCCGTTGATGACTCTTTTGTTTTTGTTTTGTTTTTTCACTGTTCTTGAAATCGACTGAAAACAAATGCACTTGGATCGGATGTCCATTACGATGTTAAAGTAGCGGAGCGGCTACACAAACGGTAATGGTGTTTATATTACTAACCGGAGTTTTGTGCCGACCTGTCTCGCATTATTCATCTCGGGCATTCAGGAGCCCAGCTGCGAGTATCGGTGCAATTAATGGATTGTTTGAGGCTCTCTCTGGCCGGCCGTTAACCCGGTTTGAATCGCAGTATTTTTTATGATACTGAAGAGCTGCTTTCTGCGTTTTGGAACGAACACAGTGCAATTACAAGTCTTATTGGTGAATTTTTGACTTTTCTACTGCTCTTGAAATTGACTAACAATACATGTATTTGGATTAAATATTCACTACGATGCTAGAGCAGCATAGCGTCTTCACAAAAGGTACTTCGTTTGTTGACTGCACAGCCTAATTAAGTTGGTGTACCAACGCTGAGATTCTGTTTATTCATTCTGAATTGTTTCAGCTGCTTCTGACACAGGACCGGGTAACGAATTGAGAGTTTCTAGTTCTTTGATGACATGGAGATATTTAAAACATTGCAATTATAAACGGCGTATTTTGCAAACGATGTTTTTTTTTTAAATAATTGGTCATCGATAAAGGAAAAACTTCATCACCAATTCTCTCATTTTCTCATCTATTTTATTTATCTCCTGAACGTATTTCTCCTCCCTTACAACGGAGTTTTTTGCTCATGGTCGGGAATTATTGAACTGTGTAACCAGCTGTATGACAGTTACGGAGTAACGTGGGATTATTGTGCAACTGTAGGAGTACCATATTGTTTTCACAACATTCCTATTTTTATATTGGGAGTCCAAATTCGAAATTATATCTCAATCGAATTGAAATGTGAAGTGCTATGAAGCCGTATATAGTGGCATTGGAATATATTATCTAAAATGAACATATTTTGAGTCCCTCCAGGAATTGCGGTACTGTTTAAAGTACTCCATTAACGTGATACAGAAAATTGATATTTTTGGTCCTTTTTTCTTGTGCATGATATTTTTTATGCTTGTAAGGTTCCGGCAAGAGGAACTGGTATTTTTCCAGGGGTCTTCTCAGTCTCAATAGAGTATTTATATCTTAGTAATAGTAGTGTCTTTTTGTATATATTTGGATTCGTATACTCTAGTCAACAAGATGGATGATGACATTGATAGTGAAAGGAAAATGGCTGCTCAGGTATTATTCTCTAAAACTGCCATAAGAAATAAATTGTCTGTGATTGATCAGGGTGGTAATAATGATCTGAATACATCCCTACATAAGCTGGAAAAATTGTGTAAACAGGAAATTTCGAAATGGTGGGAAGCCACTTCTTTACAAAATTATATTGATCAGGATATGGTCCCAAGAGGACTAAGAATCTTTATTACACCAGTCTATGAGTCTCCAAATCCTGAAATGTTAAAAGAATGGGCGGATAATTCTGCAATTAGTTCTAAACATATGTTGGAAATTTTGGTCAAATATGCTTGGCGTGATCGTGAGATCCTGTTATTGGACATTAAAAAAATAAAAGATGATTTGACCAGCAGATCTGAAACAGACAAAGAAAGTATCTCTCGCTTTTTTGAACTTATGAAGGTTAAATTGAAGAAATATGAAGACGATATAAAAATTAAGAAACAACAAAAACTCCATAGAGACATTGGAGATTATGAAAGCGGTAGAATTCTAACTTTTAGTAGAAAATACGATCATCTGTACAAATCAGGTAGCAATTCCCCAATATCTATGGCCCAGCCCTCAACCTCTGAAAGTGAACTGGAAAGTGTACAAGAGATTGACTCTTTAAGTTCAACGGAAAGTGAACCGTCTAGTGTCGAAGTTACCAACAAACCGGCTACTTTTTTAGACGAGTATCGCCTGCTGCGTCGTGGCAGGCAAGTACCATACAAACAGAAGGGAGAGGGACAAAATTACAGGGGCAGATCAACAGGACGACGAGGAAGACGAGCAGGAGTCAAAAGAGGAGACAGAGAATTAGAGACCGGACTAAGAAGAGACCCAAATTAAGAGTAATTGAGAAAAATAACAAGTGGCTTCAACATGGTGATCTAATGGATATGGAAACGGTGAATAAAACTATTGTTAATCTATCAGATCACTTTTTAACTGAAGATGATAAAAGAACATTGAGTTTGGGTCTCTCTTTTTGTCCAACTACACGTTTTAATTATGCTGAAACCCGAATTGACCTGTTTAAATTTGTTAGAAAATTAAAACTAAAAAAATGGTTTAAACTGAAAGGGAACATTTGCAATAGTTTGGAACCTGATGTGAATAAGGATAGTGACAAACATGTTCTATCTATTAGCGATGTGGATACATTGTTAATTCTGCATGAGTTGGAACAGGACTGTATAACACCAATTAATGAAAAGAATCTATATCAAAATTTGGAAGAGCTGGGTGTTGTTTATGATCGAGTAGTTCCTTCCGGTTTCAAACCCAAATCGACATTTTTGCCAAATATGATGCATGATAATATAGATACTTTTTATGACATGACAGTGCGTGGTCTGACACATTTCCGGCATCGAACATGGTTCAGACCAAGAAATAATAACAATATGACATTTAATCAGAGTGAGACCATTAGATTATTAGTGGAAGACAGTGATACTATTATTTGTCCAGCAGATAAAGGAGGCAATATAGTACTCTGGAAAAGGCAGAAATATATTGACGAAGTTATGCGTCAATTGAGTAATACACACTTTTATAAAGTTGTAACTAAAGAAGTATATTCTAATAGTATCACTAATATATGGCGTCTCCTAACAGAGTGGAAGGATAAGGGTCTATTAGTGTGGGAGGAGTACTGTTTCCTGAAAAAGGATTTTCCCAAGTTACCTGTATTGTATATTCTCCCGAAAATTCATAAGGATAGACTCAACCCTCCGGGAAGACCTATAGTATCATCTTGTGGTAATGCTCTGGAAAATATATCCAAATATGTGGATTTTTTTCTAAGAGATTTTGTCATGAATTTACCCTCTTATGTCCAGGATACAAAGGACTTTTTAGGCAAATTGGAGGGTATTATTTGGGAAGAAGATTTTTTACTTATATCTCTTGATGTAAATTCCCTTTATACCATTATTGATCATGAGAAAGGCATACAGGCATGCAGACATTTTTTACATACTAGATCGTTAAGATACCTGGCACATACGGATATGATCATTGAAATGATTACGTACTGTCTGACTAATAATATTTTTTTATTCAATGGTCAACTATACAAACAAATTTTGGGGACTGCTATGGGAACTTGTTTTGCCCCCAGTTTTGCCTGTTTATTTTTGGGCCTTTGGGAAGAACATGTTTTCAAGGATGAAGAGAAGTATCCTGAAATACATCAGGCTATACAGTGGCTCAGATATATTGATGATTTATTTATTATCTGGAAAGGTTCTGAGAAAGAGGCTATTAAGTTTATCACTAAACTTAATGATAATAATCTCAATATTAGTTTAACTTACAATATTAGTAAGGTGTATATTGAATTTCTAGATACAAAGATTGAGATTAAGAATGGGATGATATATACTGAACTCTTTCGTAAGGCTACAGCAGGAAACAGTTTATTGCATGCTGCTAGTGGACATCCAGATAAACTTAAATGGAGTATTCCGTATGGAGAACTACTGAGGGCTAAAAGAATAAGTAACACAGATGAGGCATTTGAACGAGAACAGGTAGAGATGATTAGAAGATTCAAACAAAGAGGTTACCCGGGATGGATAATTAAAAAGGCCACAGAAAAAATCAAGAAAGTTGAGAGAATTCAGACTCTCTTTGATAATACGGCAGTAACTGAAAAACAGGAGAAGGATGATACTCGATTAATTTTAACTTTTAATGAGGACACCACAAAGATTAAAAAGATTATCTCCAAACAATGGAACATTTTGAAAAGTGATCCTGTTATTGGTAAGGAGATTCAGAGATGGCCTTCGATTACATACAGAAGAGGCCGTAATCTTCATGATATGTTGAGATCTAATGATATTTCTCCGTTATCTCATGTTAAGGAGCATAATTTACAGGGATTTTTTCCCTGTGGTCATTGTAAAGCCTGTCGTAATAGTGTGGCAAGAAAAGAGTACCCCATAAAAAGACCAGGGACAAATAGACCCATTAAGCAGTTTCTCACTTGCAGTACTCCTTTTACGATTTATGTATTGGAATGCCCGTGTCATTTGTGGTATGTGGGAAGTACAAAACATGTAGTGAAGAAGCGTATTCTTGAACATATGCGGGCTATTACATCAAAAAATCCCCATTATCCGGTAGCAAGACATTTTGAGGAGTATCATAATTCTGATGCTACTGTGTTGACCTACTTTGGTATTGAACATATACCCGCGTATCATAGAGGAGGTAATAGAGAGTTGACCTTACGTATAAAAGAATCCAAATATATTCTTGATTTAGAAACTAAGACACCTCATGGATTGAATATGAGTGAAGAGCTTACCACTCATCTTTTTTGATGATTATTTTTAGGATTATTACATGGGATGGGAGCTTTTAGTTATTTGGATTAATGCTCGTATTTGAGTGGTAGCTTTTCATTGAAAGTATGTATTTTTAATACTTTTAATATTTAACCAATTTTCTATTTTTCAATTCTATTTTATTCTTTCAGAATGGAGGAGTCCGGACGGATTCCCGATTTTGGAATACTAAGTGCATGTATTCAGTCACGAGGTGTCAGGGATATCGGATATTTGAAAACTTGTGTAGAACATGTGGTTATGTAGATTGGGAGAAAATATGGTTAGAATCATCTTAGGGAGTAATTTAAGGAATGTTAAATGAATAACTTTAGATGCTAGTGCATTGAAGAAGTACATTTGGAAGTGCGGAATAGATGTAACTTGAAATTTACAACGTAAAAATTGACTGGCTCTTATCTATACTTATATTCTTACTTATATTTATATTTATACTTATATTTATATATTTATATGTAACTGTGAAGACATTTATATGCAATTGAGTATGCCGATACAATTGATCGTGTATAATTCTAGACATCTACAACTATTAAGAATATTAAATTCATTAAAATAAAATATTGTAAGATGTATTAAATAATATCTATGCGGTTAATTTGTTAAAACGGATACATATAATAACTTAGATTTATATATATTTATTTATTTATGTTATTTATTGAGTACTAATTGGGAGCCAGTTAGGCAATGTTAATGCACTTGGTTGAAAACCGAATGTTTTCTTATTATTATCATTCCTTTACTTATTACTTATGAAATATTGCAATTATTTTAATATATGAAAAAGTACTGCTTTATTAATATATTTATTCCTGCAATGGTCTTAATGTATGAATTATTTACTCCCCTTTTTTATTTCCACTGTTTGTATAACTTTTGTAATGTGTAGTCCTATTTCTATGTTTATATTCAAGGGGTATTTAACTAAATGTACACTGGTGGTATGTTACACGTGATCAAGGCTGCTAGACAGCCGAAACGCGTAGTGTGTGAAATAAATTACTCTATTTGAGTTCTGGGATTTCCCGAGTGTGCGTTCTTCCTTGGAAGCTTCTTCATTGTTTCTATATATATATATATTTATACATAGATATATCTATAGATATATCCATGTACATAGATATATCTACATAGATATATCTATATATATAGATCTATATATAGTTCTATATTTTTTTAGTTGTTGTATGGTTTCTTGGGGGGCAAAATGGCCCCCAATGAAACCCTACAACATCTAAAAAAAAAATATCGCCCCCACAGGGGGTCACCCTGCCCACGGGCGACCCCCTGTCTTTTTATTTTATTCATTTTTTTTTTTTTTTTTTAAATCCCCTGGGGGGGGGGGGGGGTGCAATCGCATCCTCCCCCCCCCCCCCCCAGGGGGCACCTACCTTTTTTTTTTTTTAATTATGCCCCGGGGGGGGGGGGGTGGCCCGTTTTCTGAGGGGGCCGACCCCCCCAAGTGAAATCCCTGGCGTCTAGTGGTGTTTCCTGGCCCCTGATCGCAGCACGGCGCGCTGACGTCACAAAGGGGTGGGTGGGGGGCGGGGGGGAGACTCGGAAGCTTCCGTGTCTCCCGGGGAATGGAAAAAAAAATAATAATCCTCGGGTGCGACGCACCCGAGGATTTATTAATACCCTTCCTGTTGTCGGCCACTGGTCGTGACCCGCACCAGGGAGGGAGTGTGGTCGTCGGCCAGTGGCCGACGCCCGCACTAAAAAGGTTAAAGTGCACATGTACCTTTGGCCAGCTGTCTTGCGACGGCCAGCCCAGTATCTGTGTTGTGTTATAGTCGCGTGCTTCACATCTACACGCGAATAGCAATATAATGGTGGGGGCAAAACGTAAGGGAGAATGTTGAATGTAAATGGCAGATAGCCATTAGCTGGGAAAGCATTGAGATGGGCACTGGAGAGGACACAGGGGACGTGTGAATGGTAGCGGGGGTGGTGAGTGTACGTGAGCGGGTGTGCTGGTGGGTGTGCTGGTGCGGGACATAGTGGCTGTAGAGGTAGTGCATGCAGGTGTGAGTGTAGACGGGACAGGGAGGGAGGAGGGAGACGAGGAGGAGGAGGACACAGTGGAGGCAGTGGATGTTGGTGTGTCTGTATGTGTGTGATGCTTGCGTGAGTGCCTGTGGGATGTGTGGTGCTTATGTTTGCCTGAGCTTCCCTTGTGTGGTGAGGTGTGTGCAGGCTGGTCTGATGGTGTGCTTGGGATAGGCAGAGGTACAGGGGACTGGGTCTGGGTGGAGGAAGTTAGAGGGGGGAGGCTAGACACAGGGACAATGGCTGCCATCAGTGCTGAGGCCAGAGTTTGAAAGGTTTGGTGAAGGGAAGCCTGACCAGAATGAATACCCTCCAGGAATGCATTGGTTTGTTGCAACTCCCTTTCTACACCCTGGATGGCATTCAAAATGGTAGACTGCCCAACAGTGAGGGACCTGAGGAGGTCAATGGCCTCCTCACTGAGGGCAGCAGAGGTGACAGGGGCAGGGGCTGAGGTGCCTGGGGCGAAGGTGATGCCCACCCTCCCGGGTGAGCGGGCACGGGGCGATGGCCGAGGGGCTGCTGGGAGGGCGGTGCTGGTAGGGGGGTGGTGGCTGTACCTGTAGAAGTGGGGGGCACAGATGTTGCTGCCACCACAAGGGAGCTCCCATCGGAGGACGAGTCCGTGTCGCTGGTTTCAGCTCCTGTCACCGCCGAGGTGCTCCCCTCTCCCTCCGTCCCACTGGTGTATTCAGAGTCTGTAGTGTGGCCCTCCATGGCCATGTGGGATGCAGCTCGCTCATGCTCCGGTGCCACTGCTCCTCCGCCTGATGATGCTAATGCACACAAGAACAGGGAGACCACAAAACGGGGGGGGAACAGAAGGAAGATATGTTGAGTGCATGGCTTACCGCTACCGTTGGCGGACAAGACAGACACAGAAGCCCCCTGCACTACGTCACGCTGTTGGGCTCTACAGTGCAATTCCTGGGAAATGGCCTACAAGGCTATGGACGACATCTGCACACATAGATGACACAGGTGCATGAATAGCTGTACTTTGCTCTCTACAGAGGTGGGGTGGGGGGCCACAGGGCCATGCCTTACGAAGGGGCCTACCCTACGGAACTCGCCCTGGCCTAGGGAAACCCACAGCCCTCCTCCCCCACCCAGACACCTCCACTGCGCGCAAAGTCAGCTGAATGAGAGTGTACTCACCGCCTTGTGTCTGCTGTGATGCCTTCAAGCGCCCATCCAACTCCGGGTAGGCCACCGCCAGGATCCGGAACATCAGGGGGGTCATGGTTCGACGGGCACCCCTCCCACGTTGGGAGGCCATCCCCAGTTGAGCCTCCGCCGTCTTCTTGCTCCAGCGGCGAATGTCCTCCCATCTTTTCCAGCAGTGGGTGCTCCGTCTGTGGTGGACCCCCAGGGTCCGGATGTCCTTGGCGATGGCACACCAAATATCCTTCTTCTGGTGGATGCTGACCTACATGAAATATACAGGGGAAGAAGAGAAGTCAATACCAACTGCGACGTCAAAGTGAGTGGCCCCCATCCCTACCCTTGGCATGTGGCACATGCACCCAGCGTCTTTCATGCACTTAGAACTCTGCCCCCTTCCTTCTTACAACCAGCCCTCTCTACACAAGCATAGCCCATACAACATGCTCCCTGTGTACTTACCTGTTGGTCTGGAGGACCGGAAAGTAGCGTGTACTGGGGGAGGACCCCATCCACGAGCTTCTCCAACTCCTCCGATGTGAAGGCAGGGGCCCTTTCCCCAGAAGCACGAGCCATTGTCTCTTCCAGACCGAGGTCACAGCAGCACTTGCAGTGTAGGTCCTCTCCTGTCGAAGATCAGGTATCGAGTGATTCAACAGATAGAAAATGGCGGTCACGTCCCCGGAGGTGCGTACCGTCACCGCCGGCGTACATCGCCATTGGCTCCTGGGACCCATAGGGTCCAATGTTAACCAATGCAGCATTGCGCCGCGGTCTTTGACCACCTACCGCGACGGTGTACAACGCCAGCGCAGTTACCTCACATCCCATTGTCCCACTTTACAGGTCAGGCAGCCGCCATTTCAGGGGCCCACATGGCCTAATTACCAACTGTGTCACACATACCTAGGCCTACTCTCAACACACATACAGGCCACATTTTGTGTATGAATGGTGTTCTGTGTAGACAGTGGGTACATACCTCTGAGTTGTTAGACTCTATGCTCGCTGTTGTCCTTCATAGGCACCGTCCGCTGGGACATGTGAGGAGATGGTGGAATCCTCCGGTGTACCGACCGCTGGTGGACCTGTCGACAATGGAGGAAAGAAATTAGATTATTACCTACAGCTTTGACCGTGCCACAATCCAGGAACTGTGTACACAGTTGGAGCCTGACCTGATGTCAGCAATCCGCCATCCCACAGGAATCGCCCCTCAAGTGCAGGTGCTATCAGTGCTCCATTTCCTTGCAAGTGGGTCATTTCAAACAACTGTGGCCATGGCATCAGGGATGTCCCAGCCTATGTTTTCCAACGTATTGTCCAGAGTGTTGTCTGCCCTGCTGAAACACATGCAGAGCTACATCGTTTTCCCTCATGTGGAGGATTTGCCTACAGTGAAAGGTGACTTCCATGCCCTGGGACATATCCCCAACATCATAGGTGCCATTGATGGGACCCATGTGGCTTTGGTCCCCCCCCACAGGAGTGAACAGGTGTACAGAAACCAGAAGAGTTATCATTCCATGAATGTACAGATGGTGTGTTTGGCAGACCAGTACATCTCCCATGTGAATGCCATGTTCCCTGGCTCAGTGCATGACGCCTACATCCTGCGGAATAGCAGCATCCCTTATGTGATGGGTCAACTCCAGAGGCACCGTGTGTGGCTATTAGGTGACTCTGGTTACCCCAACCTGTCATGGCTACTGACCCCAGTGAGGAATCCCAGGACAAGGGCAGAGGAACGCTACAATGAGGCACATGGGCGAACTAGGAGGGTGATCGAGAGGACCTTCGGCCTCCTGAAGGCCAGGTTCCGGTGCCTCCATATGACAGGTGGATCCCTATTCTACTCACCAAAGAAGGTGTGCCAGATCATCGTGGCCTGCTGTATGCTTCATAACTTGGCTTTGCGACGACAGGTGCCTTTTCTGCAGGAGGATGGTCCAGATGGTGGTGTTGTGGCAGCTGTGGAGCCTGTGGACAGTGATGAGGAGGAAGCAGAGGAAGAAGACATGCAGAACAGGGACTCAGTCATCCAGCAATATTTCCAGTGACACACAGGTGAGAATACATTCCTGCCTACTACATGTACTTTTACACTTCTACCTCTATCCTGTCTGTCGTTTTCACCCACTGTATGGTCACTGAGTTGTCACTTTCCCTTACGGTTTCACAGGTGTGGGTCCCAACGTGTGTCATCTGCTTAGATTCCACAGGGACTAGAGCTGTGTGACATAGGTATGTTGGCATTACTATTTCCTGAACATTTTGTCACTGTAATTGAAAATACACTATTTCGAAATCACAGACAGACTCCAGATCTTTTGGTGCTTTAGGTGTGTTTATTTAAATACAATATATTGGAGGGGGAAGTTAAATGGTGAGGGGTGATGGCGAAGGAAAGTCCATGGCAGAGTCCAGTCTATTAGTCTCACAGGTGCATTGCCCATATGGGCATAGGAAGTGGAGCTGGGGCAGTTTCAATATGGACAGGGTGACAAAGTGGGACAGTGGGATGACAATCAGGGTGGTCTCATTTCTTGGCGGGGGTCTTGGCATCGTGCTCTGTCTTGTTCCTGGATCTCAGGGACCGTTTGCGGGGTGGTTCTCCGTCTGCAGGGGGTGGGGCGCTGGTGTGGTGGTCCTGTGGTGGTGCCTCCTGTACACTAGCGCCGGCAGAGGTGGTGGGCAGTTCATCGTCCATGCTAGTGTCAGGGGCCCCTTGTAGTGCCACAGTGTCCCTCCTGGTGTTGAGTACTTCCTTCACCACCCCTACGATGGTGCCCAGGGCGGAGCTGATGGTTCTGAGTTCCTCCCTGAACCCCAAATACTGTTCCTCCTGCATGCGCTGGGTCTCCTGAAACTTGGCCAGTACCGTTGCCATCGTCTCCTGGGAGTGGTGGTATGCTCCCATGATCGAGGAGAGGGACTCGTGGAGAGTGGGTTCCCATGGCCTGTCCGCCCCCTGTCGCACAGCAGCCCTCCCAGTTCCCCTGTGTTCCTGGGCCTTGGTCCCCTGAACCGTGTGCCCACTGCCACTGCCCCCAGGTCCCTGTTGTTGTTGGGGTGGTGGGTTATCCTGGGTTCCCTGTAGTGGTGGACACACAGCTGATTGAAGTGTCCTGGGGACGGAGGTATGGGCCCGCTGGGGGGGTGCTGTGCTGGTGTTTCCAGAGGGGGTAAGGTCTGTGGTGGCCTGTGCCTGTGTGAGGGGAACCGACTGTCCCGAGGCCCCGATGGTCCGGGCTGGTCATCTAGATCCAGGTGGACAGAGGTGCTGTCATCACTGTGGGCCTCTTCTGTGGGTGAAGTGGAGATGTCTGGACCCTCCTGTCTGGTGACGTTGGGTAGTGGTCCTGCAGGGGTGTAAAGGCATGATTATTGCATCTGTGTGTGTCATGGTGTGCAATGGGTGGGTGAGCGTGTACCCCAGTGCTGGCATTCCTGTGTGGGGGCTTGTGTGATGATGGTTTAGGGGGGTGTATGGGTATGTGCAGTGGGCATGCTTTAGTGATGGGTGTCCATGCGTTGGTGTTGCATGCAGGGCTAGGTGTTGGGATGTGTGGTTTGTGATATTGGTACATTTGTGAGGAGTTGGAGTGATAGGGGTGGGGGCGAGGGTGGGGGTATGTGATAGCATGCAGGTAGGGTGGGGGATATGGTAGTTAAAGCTTTGACTTACCAGAGTCCATTCCTCCACCGACTCCTGCGAGGCCCTCAGGATGCAGAATGGCCAAGACCTGCTCCTCCCATTCTGTTAGTTGTGGGTGAGGAGGTGGGGGTCTGCCGCCAGTCCGCTGAACTGCCTGGTGGTGTCTTGAGACCACAGAACGCACCTTCCCCCGTAGGTCGTTCCACCTCTTCCTGATGTTCTCCCGATTTCTTGGGTGTTGTCCCACTGAGTTGACCCTGTCGACTATTCTTCGCATCTTCCTTGCAATTGAGGTGTGCTGCACCTGTGCTCCAAATAGCTGTGGCTCTACCCGGACAATTTCCTCCACCATGACCCTGAGCTCCTCCTCCGAGAACCTGGGGTGTCTTTGCCGTGCCATGGGGTGGTGTAGGTGATGTGTGGGGTGGTGTGTGTGGTGATAAGTGTGGTGATATGTAGTGGTGTGTGGTGTTTTGTGCATGGAAGTTGTGTGGGTGATTGTGTTTGTGGATGTTGGTGTCTCTCTCTGGCCTTCTCTCTGTAATACTGGTCGTAGGGGTTTGTGGGTGATGTGGGTGTGTGTTTTATATTGTATTGGGTGTGTGGGAGTGGTGTGTGTATGTGTATCAGGTGTGTGTATTTTGAATTGTCCAATGTGGCTGTGTTTTGTAAGTGTGTGTGTATTTTGAGCGCGGCGGTGTGTACCGCCAATGGAATACCGCGGTTGAAAGACCGCCGCGTGGATTCATGTGTCGTGATAGTGTGGGCGTATTTCTGTTGGCGTGACGGTGGAGGTTTTGTTTTCGCCAGTTTATCACTGACCTTTGGTGTGGCAGACTTGTGTGGGTGTTTGAATTTTTTCGGATTCCGAGATGTGGGTCATAATAGCTGTGGCGGATTTCCGCGGCCGCGGCGGTGTGTTGGCGGTCTTCTGCACGGCGGTAAGCGGCTTTTACCGCCAATGTTGTGATGAGGGCCAATGTTTTCAAAGAGCAGGTTTTGTAAGGACCTGCACTGCTTTGATTGGAAAGAGAATGTACCTGGTCAGCGCTGTTGAATACTTTTGAGTGGAGAGTAGTGCTTCATTTGTGCTTGTTGTTTTCCGGTGCAGAGAACCAGCACTTATTTTTGAGGGCTCGGCGCTTAATTTTCAGCCTCAAGCATTTATTGCGAGCAAAAGACACATTTGGGAAAGACGAAGGAAGAGAAAAACGAAAAAGCGTCACAAAGCGAGAGAGCAGAAAGCTGCAAGAGTGAGCTGAAGGGGTAAGGAGTGGCTGTAAATGGATTGAAGAGGCCCAAGATGGCTTCAAGATTACGCTGCCTCAGTATTCCGGGTTCGCCCATTTAATTGCAGCAGCCGCATATTTAAGAGGAGGGCTTTGGGCACCATCACGTTTTTATTTACAAATTAAGCACTGGGAGAGTAGCACAAATTCTTAATAATAACAAGTACTCTGGGATAGTGAGTGGAAGCATGTCAGCATTTCCACTTAAAGTACAGCTTTAAGAGAACCAGTGCATTTATTTTGGAAATTGGCACATCTAAAATATAAATGACCTGAAGACTAATGCCCTGGAGCAAGCAGCACTTTTTCTAATATTCACCCACCTCGAATGAGCCATGCAGACAAATGTCACTCACTCCCTTCTTTTGCCTGCAGCTCTGCAGTATTTTCGAAGAGGTGTCATGAGAAGGCAGCAGCACAGACACCATGCCTGTTGTATGCTGTAGCCAGCCTCAGCCTTTGTCTGCAGCTCCAGATATGCTGCTAGTGTTTTGCCTCCGACCTCCGGAGGCTGAGCGCAGCCCTTGTCACCTTTCCTCTGAGGCAGGCCTTTAAGCAGGATCTGGAGATACGAGCAAAGGAGTGGCGACTCGTCGCTCAGGCTTGGTCATAGAGTTGCTGCCAAACTTGAACCTCGATTCTCCTCAAGAGAACTAATCTCCTAACTCACTGGAGGATTGGAAACACACTGGGCCTGGGCACCGGGGAAAAACACACACACAGGGCACATCCCAGCCCAAAAATCGGTCACCTGCAACGTTGTTTTGTTCCCGCACAAATGGGAAAAATGTCGCCCATTTGTGCGGGAAGCAGCCCAATCTGGCAACACTGGTGCTGGCTGGTGACGTAGTACTTCTCAGCGTCACAGTAATAGAAACAAAGGCAGGACTGCAACAGCAGCCATATTTGAGTCAGGCAGCATCACAGTAAGGGAAACTAAGAAAGGCTGTAAACGGAGTCCATATTTAAGTCAGGCAATTGTAATTCAAACATTTGGCGGCCATATTTAAGTCAGGCAATTGTAATTAAAACATTTGGCGGCCATATTTAAGTCAGGCAATTGTTGTTAAGTCAATTGGAAGATTGCCACCATATCAGACTTTATGAACATAGTAACTACTAAGAGATTTTTTATGTTATCAAAAAAAGAAAAAAAAAAAAGAAAATAGATTATTTTCCAAGCTATATTTCTGGTTATATTTTTCAGCATTATTTTTGTTGGTGATAAATATTTCCACAGTTCGAGGAAGGAATCTTATTATTTGTTTGGGAAATGTGTGCACAATCGTTTTCGCTCACCCCTCCAGTTCCCTTTCTACCTAAGGCTGGGGAACCTAATATGAAATGGAATGACTGGAAAGACTATTTTTTAAATTACATTGCTGCAATAGAAGATGAAAGTTAAGAGGAGTTCTCTTTTGTTTGGAAAAAATGCATTCTGTTACATTGTTTGGGACCTGAAGGACAGAGAGTATTCACCCAAATGGAAAAAAAACAGAGGGCGAGTGAAGACACGGATGTCTTCAGGCACGCTTTGGAAGACTTAAATGCAAATTATCAACAGGTTATGTGTGCAGTTGTGGACAGATACAATTTTTTTCAACGCAAGCAAAGTAAATATGAGTCAGTAGAAGATTATGCATTTGCTTAAAGAAACTAGCAATAACGTGCAAGTTTGAACAGCTACATGATGAACTGATCCGAGATCAAATCATTATACATTCTAATAATGCTGGAGTACAAGAGAAACTGTGGGTGTGTGGTGATGCTCCTTTGAATGAGATTATTGCTATTGTCAAGAAAGCAGAGTTATCCAGACGATGTGCTAAAGCAGCTTTAAGTAATGGGAAGGATAGTGATGTGGTTTGTAAAGTGATGCAGGAAGAAAAAAAGAAATATTTCAGTAACAATGGTTCTACATATAAATTGGGCTCCAAGAAAAGTCAACAAGGGAAGGTTACCTGTTATAGATGTGGTAACAAAGGACATTATGTGAGGGACAAGTGCTGTCCAGCGTCCAACTCGAAGTGTGCAGTTTGTGGAGTTGTAGGGAATTTTGCCAAAGTGTGCAGAAGGAAGATGAATGAATCTACTGTGAAAAGTGTGGATTTTGAATAAGAAAACCATACTGATGGATGTGAGTCTGATGATGGTGATTGTACTCTAAGTATAGACAATTTCATTTTAGGTACCTATGAACTACATAGCAAGTCAGTCTGTGATATCAAAATTGGTGCTATCCAGATACAAGCAGTGGCAGATTCTGTGTCACCTTTCACAATTATCTGTAATTAAGTTTGGAAGGAAATATTTGCTGATTTATATGGAAGTGTTCTGTCACCATTGTGTGTGCAACCTGTTACCTTTAGAGGAGAAAAAATTCCCACGGTGGGTTCAGTGGAGTTGATGTTTGAGTTTAAAGGCAGGAAGACACCTGGTACCTTGTTGGTGACAGAGAAGGGACCTTCCATCTTAGGATGGAAAGACCAAGAACAATAAGCTTTGGGAGTCGTATTAAACCCTAATAGTGTCACACAAGTACTTTCTTTAGAAGAACCAGGTAAACTCTTAGAAGTAGAGTTATTGAAAAAATTGCCTCAAGTGTTTTCTGGTAAAGTAGGAGAATTGTTGAAGTTTAAGCACAAAATTGTACTTAAAGATGGGGTTATCCTTGTTTCCCACAAAGTAAGAAACATACCTTTAAGTGTAAGAGAAGCTGTCATGAATGAATTAGATAGATTGGAGAGGGATGGTATAATAGAGTCTATTGAGAGTGCGGAGTGGTTAGCACCCTTAGTGGCAGCTGGTAAGGCCAGTGCACAGATTAGGCTCTGTGTGGATTTGAGGGAGCTTAACAAGTGCATTGTAATTGATAAATTCCCTTTACCCAAAATTGAAGAGCTTTTATCCAAATCGAAGGGTTGTCAATGGTTTTCTACCATAGACCTCAAGTCAGCGTACCATCAAATCTGTTTACATCAGTCTAGTAAGAAATTGACATAATTTATAACACCTTTTGGGTGTTATAGATTAGTTTGCATGGCATTTGGTTTGGCTTCTGCTGCAGCAGTGTTCCAACCACTTATGCACAGGTTATTAGGAGACATGGTAGGGGTTACTTATTTCCAAGATGACATACTCATCGTGGGGAAAGATAGGTGTGAACATGATACAAGACTGATGTTGGTTATGGAAAGGCTGGCAGAGAATGGGGTTACGGCTGAATTGAGCAAGTGGAATATTGCTAAAGAATCTGTTACGTATTTAGGACATGTTGTAAGTAAACAAGGCATCCTTCCAAAGGATAGTATACTATCAGTGATTAGAGATGCTCCAGCTCCAAAGTCCAAGGATGATGTCAGATCCTTTTTAGGTTTAGTTGAGTTCTACGCGAGATTTGTGGAACATTTTTCTACTAAGACCTATCATTTGAGACAAATGATAAAGGAGAGACAAGAATTTGTGTGGAATTCTGAATTGAATGAGGACTTTGAGCAAATAAAAAGAGAAATTTGTTCAGCTCTTCCCTTGCAACGATTTGACAGCAAAGAGAAGAGCATTCTCACGGTTGATGCTAGTTGAAAATGCCTTGGGGTGGCGTTAACACAAGTGTCAGCTAAAGGGTCTGAAAATGTCATTGCCTTTAACTCGCGTGCCTTATCCCCTTCAGAAGAGAAATTCTCTGTTATTGAAAATAAAGTACTGGCAGTAGTTTGGCGTATGGAGAAATTTAGGCATTACTTGTGGGGAACGGATTTTGTATTGAGGACGGATCATAAACCTTTGGTGAAATTTCTGACTTCAAATGGCATTCCTAAAGCGACACCTCACATAGTTAGATAATCATTACAATTATTGGATTATGTTTATGAAGTAGAATACCTACTTTGCATAAGGAATAAGGTGGCTGATTACCTAAGCCGTTCTCTACTACTGTTAGAAATGGGGTCTTTGGTTGGCAGTCAGGTTACCCCCTGTCCAAGCAAGGACCCTCACTCTAGTCAGGGTAAGTCACACACAATCCAAATTATCCTGTGCCCACCCTCTGGTAGCTTGGCACTGAGCAGTCAGGCTTAACTTAGAAGGCAATGTGTAAAGTATTTGTGCAATAAAACATACAATAACACAATATAGCACCACAAAAATACACCACACAGTGTTTAGAAAAATATATAATATTTATCTGGATATTTGCAGGTCAAAACGATAAAAGATGCAATAAGAAATTGTAGAGATATCACTGAAAAGTGATATGAAGTGTCTTAAGTCTTTAAAAAGCAAACAAGGTCTCTTTCAAGCACAAAGTATCTGGTTTGGAGTGAAAAATCTCCGCAAAGGGCCGCAGAGGAGGAGATGCGTGGAAAATGGTGTGTGTGTCGGTTTCGCCCCCTCACACACGGACTTGCATTGTTATTTTTCACGCGGGGAAGTCGTTGTGTCGATTTGCGGCGCGCGGACAGTCTCCTCTGTGGGTCGCGGGGTTTTCAGACGCCCCGGGGTCTGTGCGTGGAATCCTGGGCTTGTTGTCCGGCTGCGCATCGTTCCGGTGGGCTGTGCGTGGAATTTTCTCCCTCGCGGCAGGTGCTGCATCGATTTCCTCTCTGGAAGTCAGGCGGCGTTGTCCAGACGGGCCGTGCGTCGAATTTTCGGTCACACCGCAGGCGCCGTGTCGATCTTTTCCGTGCAAAGTCGAGCGGCATCGCCCCGGGTCGGTGTGCAGTGAATTTTTCATCGCGGAGCAAGCTGTGCGTCTAATTTTTCACCGCACAAGGAGTCTAGTTGAAAGAGAGAAGTCTTTTTGGTCCTGAGACTTCAGGGAACAGGAGGCAAGCTCTATCCAAGCCCTTGGAGAGCACTTCTGCAGCAGGGCAAGAGTTCAGCAAGGCAGCAGGGCAACAGCAAGGCAGCAGTCCTCTGTAGAAAGCAGTCAGGTGAATCCTTTAGGCAGCCAGGCAGTTCTTCTTGTCAGGGTGCAGGTTCTGGATCAGGTTTCTTCTCCAGCAAGTGTCTGAGGTGGTAGGGCAGAGGCCCTATTTTATACCCAAATGTGCCTTTGAAGTGGGGGAGACTTCAAAGAGTGGCTTAGAAGTGCACCAAGTCCCCTTTCAGTTCAATCCTGTCTGCCAGGGTCCCAGTAGGGGGTGTGGCAGTCCTTTGTGTGAGAGCAGGCCCTCCACCCTCCCAGCCCAGGAAGACCCATTCAAAATGCAGATGTATGCAAGTTAGGCTGAGTACCCTGTGTTTGGGGTGTGTCTGAGTGAATGCACAAGGAGCTGTCAACTAAACCCAGCCAGACGTGGATTGTAAGGCACAGAAAGATTTAAGTGCAGAGAAATGCTCACTTTCTAAAAGTGGCATTTCTAAAATAGTAATATTAAATCCAACTTCACCAGTCAGCAGGAGTTTTCATTACCATTCTGGCCATACTAAATATGACCTTCCTACTCCTTTCAGATCAGCAGCTACCACTTCAACAATGTATGAGGGCAGCCCCAATGTTAGCCTATGAAGGGAGCAGGCCTCACAGTAGTGTAAAAATGAATTTAGGAGTTTTACACTACCAGGACATGTAAACTACACAGGTACATGTCCTGCCTTTTACCCACACAGCACCCTGCTCTAGGGGTTACCTAGGGCACACATTAGAGGTGACTTGTATGTAGAAAAAGGGGAGTTTTAGGCTTGGCAAGTACTTTTAAATGCCAAGTCGAAGTGGCAGTGAAACTGCACACACAGGCCTTGCAATGGCAGTCCTGAGACAAGGTGAAGGGGCTACTAAAGTGGGTGGCACAACCAGTGCTGCAGGCCCACTAGTAGCATTTAATCTACAGGCCCCAGGCACATATAGTGCGCTCTACTAGGGTCTTACAAGTAAATCAAATAGCCAATCATGGATAAACCAATCAACAGTGCAATTTACACAGTGCGCATATGCACTTTAACACTGGTTAGAAGTGGTAAAGTGCCTAGAGTTCAAAAGCCAACAACAACAGGTAAAAGAAATAGGAGGAAGGAGGCAAAAAGTTTGGGGATGACCCTGTAAAAAGGCCAGGTCCAACAGCTACCATTTCAAGCGACGGACAATTGCGAATGGAATGAGTATAGTGTTGCTATTGCTAATATTGTTGAAGATGATCAAGCTGAATGGGAGGGTAATGTCATTATTGAGATGGAATGGATTTCCGCTTACAATAATGATGAGGTTTTGCAAAAAATTATGGGGTGTGTCCGTAATGAGTGGCCTTGCAAGAACAAAATGACTCAAAATCTTGTCGAATGGTGAGAGTTCTGGGATGAGTTGACCAATAATGATGACAATTTTCTCATGAGAGGGGAAAAAATGGTACCACCTGAAGTGCTTCATGAAAATATTCTAGCAATAACACATGAAGGTCATCTAGGAATTGTTAAGTCAAAGAAAAGGGTGAAAATGTCATTTTGGTGGCCTGGTATAGATGCAGAAGTGGAAAGAATGATGCGAAATTGCAGCACGTGTGCTAATGCAGACAAATACTTAAAAACTTTCAGACCAGATTTAGGAATGAATTCATGCCGGAGAATCCGTGGGAGGATGTTGCGATTTACATTTTGGGTCCTACATCTAAATCCTTAAATAACCACTATAACGAAACTAAGTATGTAATAGTTTTGTTAGATCTTTAATCTGAGTGGCCTGAATACAAAGTGTGTGAGAAGTGTGACTCATCCACTGTGATTTCTTCTTTCGAGTGTGTTTTTTAGGGAAGGTATACCCAGATCTATTTTGAGTGACAATGGGCCGCAATTTGTGTCTGAGAAGTGGAAGGAGTTTCTAACCAGGAATGGTGTTAAAGAGAAACATACTCCTGTATATCATCCAGCAGGAAATGGTGCTGTGGAACGCTTCACCCGGTTGATAATGGGTTCTATTCAAGCAGCCATAAGTGCAGGAAAGGATTGGGAAAAGGAGCATGCATGCATGATGTGAGCTTATAGAATCACACCAACGGTTACAGGATATAATAGGTGGTCATTCTGACCTCGGCGGTAAAAGGCGCCTACCGCCGGTCAGAAATCCTCCATAATCCCGCTGCGGTCGCGGAAACCCGCCACGGTCATTCTGACCCGCAGAAGGCAAACCTCCGAAAATCCGACAGCCACAACAGACCGCCAGACCAGCGGTCGGCGGAAAAGTGGAGGTGACAAAACCTCCACCGTCACGCCAACAGAAATACGCCCATGCCATTACGACCCACGAATCCACGCGGCGGTCTTTCAAACGCGGTATTCCATTGGCGGGACACACCGCCGCGGTCAGAATACACACAAACGAACAAAACTCAGCCACATTGGCCGATTTGAATACCACACACCTGATACACATACACACACCACTCCCACACACACAATACAATATAAAACACACACCCACATCACCCACAAACCCCTACGACCAAAAATTCTGAAAGAAGGCCAGAGCGAGACACCACCATCCACAAACTAGCAGCCACAGCCACTCCACACCATCACCCACACACTATCCACACACAAAACAACACACACCACCACACTCAACACACTTAACTACACATACTCCACCCCACACATCATACACACCACCCCATGGCACCCCAAAGACACCCCCGCTTCTCAGACGAAGAACTCAGGGTCATGGTGGAGGAAATCGTTCGGGTAGAGCCCCAGCTGTTCGGCACACAGATCCAATACACCAGCATTGCCCGGAGGACGGAGCTATGGCAGAGGATTGTCGACAGGGTCAACGCTGTGGGACAGCACCCCAGAAATCGGGAAGACATCAGGAAGCGATGGAACGACCTACGGGGGAAGGTGCGTTCCATGGTATCCAGGCACAACATCGCCGTGCAGAAGACTGGCGGAGGACCCCCACCTCAACCCCCACAATTTACAACATGGGAGGAGGAAGTCTTGAACATCCTGCATCCTGACGGCCTCGCAGGAGTCGGCGGAGGAATGGATACTGGTAAGTTGAAGCTTCACTACTGCTTCCCCCCCACCTGCATGCCAAATCATACCCCAACCCTCACCCCCATCCTCGAACCCCACCCTCACCCCCACCCCCATCCTCACCCCCACCCTCACCCCCACCCCCATCCTCACCCCCACCCCCATCCTCACCCCCACCACCATCCTCACCCCCACCCCCAGCACACCTATTCCCTGCCAATGTCTCACCATCACAACCCACACATCCAAAAACCTAGGCCTGCATGCGTCCACTAAGCATGGACACCCATCACCAAAGCATGCCCAATGCATATACACATCCCCCCCACAAGCCACCCTCACCAAAGCACCCACACACGAATGCCAGCACTTGGGGACACGGGAACCCACAGATACACCCATATGCCACACATTGAAACTATAACCATACCTCTATACCCCTGCAGGACCCGACCGTCAACACACCGCCGCGGAGGGCCCAGAATTCTCCACACCCCCCACCCAAGAGGCCGTCAGCGATGACAGCAGCTCTGTCGACCTGGACACCGATGACCAGCCCGGACCATCGGGGACCTCTGGACAGTCGGTTCCCCTCACACAGGCCCAGGCCACTACAGACCCAAACCCCTCTGGGAACACCAGCACAGCTCCCACCCAGCGGGCCCATGCCTCTGTCTCCAGGGCGCGTCAATCTGCGGTGTGTCTACCACTACAGGGCACCCAGGATAACCCACCACCCCAACAACAACAGGGACCTGGGGGCAGTGGTAGTGGGCACACCGGCCAGGGGGCAGAGGCCCAGGGAAACAGGGCAACTCGGAGGGCAGCTGTGCGACAGGGGGGGGACGGGCCCAGGGAACCCACTCTCCACGAGGCCCTCACCACCATCATGGGAGCATACAACCGCTCCCAGGAGACGATGGCAACGGTACTGGCCCGGTTCCAGGAGATCCAGGTACTGCAGGAGGAACACTATCGGGGGTACAGGGAGGACATCAGAGCCCTCACCTCCACCCTGGTTACCATGGTAGGGCTGCTGCAGGACCTCATCAACACCAGGACGGACACTCAACAACACCCAAGGGCCCCTGCCACTAACCTGGACCAAGAACAGCCAACCACCTCCGCCGGCGCTAGTGGACAGGAGGCCCCCGCACAGCAGCAGCCCACCAGACCCCCACCTCCTGCAGGAGAAGAACCACCCCGCAAGAGGGCCCTGAGATCTCGCAAGAAGACAGAGTAGGATGTCAAGACCCCCGCCAGCAAAGGATACCACCTGATGTCATCCCACTGTCCCACATTGTCACCCTGTCCATCCTTCAACTGCCCATGCTCCATCTCTCCACAGGCCTCTGGACAATGCACCTGTGTGACTGTTACTCTGGACTCTGCCATGGACATTCCTTCACCATAGCCCCCACCCACTTGAAACCACCCATCCCATTTTGAGCACTTAAATAAACACCTATTTTGCACAAAACTATCTGGAGTCTGGCTGTGATTTCAATATATTGTAATTGACATGACAGTGCAAATATGTCCTTGTACATAGTGAAGTCAACAAACAGCTGCCACAAAGCTGTAGTCCATGGGGAAACGAAGCACAGGACTCGTAGTGGGGACCCCAGATCTGAAATAGGGAGGGAAAAGCCACAACTCAGTCATCATACACTGGGGCAAATAGACAGGCAGCAGAGATGCAGGAGAGTAGTTCACATTTACTAAATTATCTTTGAATTGTTACCTGTGTCCTATTGGAAGTACTGTTCAATGATTCTGTCCCTGTTGTCTGTTTCAGCCCCGTCGTCTTCCTCCTCGTCACTCTCCTCAGGTTCCACCGCTGCCACAACACCACCGTCTCGACCATCCTCCTGCAGGAAAGGCACCTGGCGGCGCAAAGCCAGGTTGTGAAGCATGCAGCAGGCCACGATGATGTGACACACCTTCTTAGGTGAGTACATTAGGGATCCACCTGTCATATGCAGGCACCGAAACCTGGCCTTTAGGAGGCCAAAGGTGCGTTCGATCACCCTCCTAGTACGCCCATGGGCCTCATTGTACCGTTCCTCTGCCCTGGTCCGGGGATTCCTTACTGGGGTCAGTAGCCACGACAGGTTGGGGTACCCAGAGTCCCCCAATAGCCATACACGGTGTCTCTCTAGCTGTTCCATCACGTAAGGGATGCTGCTATTCCTCAGGATGTAGGCGTCATGCACTGACCCTGGGAATTTGGCATTTACATGCGAGATGTACTGGTCAGCCAAACACACCACCTGGATGTTCATTGAATGGTAACTTTTTCTGTTCCTGTACACCTGCTCCCTGTCTCTTGGGGGAACCAAAGCCACATGGGTCCCATCAATGGCACCAATGACGTTGGGAATATGTCCAAGGGTGTAGAAATCACCCTTCACTGCAGCCAATTCGCCCACCTCAGGGAAAATGATGTAGCTCCTCACGTATTTCATCAGGGCAGACAACACTCTGGATAACACCTTCGAAAACATGGGCTGAGACATCCCAGAAGCAATTCCCACTGTTGTCTGAAATGAACCACTTGCCAAGAAATGGAGTACTGACAGGACCTGCACCAGAGGGGGAATCCCTGTGGGTTGGCGGATGGGGGACATCAGGTCGGGCTCCATCTGGGCACACAGTTCATGTATAGTGGCACGGTTAAGACGGTAGGTCAGGATAATGTGGCGTTCTTCCATTGTCGACAGGTCCACCAGCGGTCGGTACACGGGAGGATTCATCCGTCTCCTCGCCAAACCCAGCGGACGGTGCCTAGGAAGGACAACATGGAGCACACAGTCAAGCAACCCACAGGTACGTACTCACAGCTAGCACAGTAAACGATTCCCTATGCAGTGAATGGCGTGTCTGAGTGGCTATGCAAGGCCTAGGCCTGTGTGACGCAGTTGAAATTGAGCCATGTGGACCCTCGAAATGGCGGCTGCCTGACCTGTGAAGTGTGACAATGGGATGTGAGGTCAATGCGCTGGCGTGGCACACCGCGGCGGGCGGCGGGTGAAGACCGCGGCGCGAAGCCGCATTGGTTAACATTGAAGCCTATGGGTTTCAGGAGCCAATGGCGAAGGGCGCCGGCGGTGGCGGTACGCACCGCCGCGGTACGCACCGCCGCGGACGTGACCGCCATTTTCTATCTACTTATCCACTTGCGACTTGAACTTTCACAGGAGAGGACCTATACTGCAAGTGTTGCTGTGACCTTGGTCTGGAAGGGACAATGGCTGCTGCGCCTGGGGAAAGGGCCCCTGCCTTCACTGGAGAGGAGTTGGAGAAACTTGTGGATGGGGTCCTCCCCCAGTATGCGCTACTCTACGGTCCTCCAGACCAACAAGTGAGTTTAATTCAATCTGGATTTGGGGCCACTGGCTGGCTTGGGGGCCTGGCGGGGGGCCTGGCGGGGAATGTTGGGGCTGGCGGGGGGCCTGGTGGGGATGGGGGGCATGTTGGGGCTGGCGTGGGGCCTGGCGGGGGGCCTGGCGGGGATGGGGGGCATGTTGGGGCTGGCGGGGGGCCTGGCGGGGGGCCTGGCGGGGATGGGGGGCATGTTGGGGCTGGCGGGGGGCCTGGCGGGGGGCCTGGCGGGGATGGGGGGCATGTTGGGCCTGGTGGGGGGCCTGGCGGGGGGCCTGGCGGGGATGGGGGGCATGTTGGGGCTGGCGGGGGGCATGGCGGGGGGCCTGGCGGGGATGGGGGGCATGTTGGGGCTGGCGGGGGGCATGGCGGGGGGCCTGGCGGGGATGGGGGGCATGTTGGGGCTGGCGGGGGGCCTGGCGGGGATGGGGGGGCATGTTGGGGCTGGCGGGGGGCCTGGCGGGGATGGGGGGGCATGTTGGGGCTGGCGGGGGGCCTGGCGGGGGGCCTGGCGGGGATGGGGGGCATGTTGGGCCTGGTGGGGGGCCTGGCGGGGGGCCTGGCGGGGATGGGGGGCATGTTGGGGCTGGCGGGGATGGGGGGCATGTTGGGGCTGGCGGGGGGCCTGGCGGGAATGGGGGGGCATGTTGGGGCTGGCGGGGGGCCTGGCGGGGATGGGGGGCATGTTGGGGCTGGCGGGGGGCCTGGCGGGGATGGGGGGGCATGTTGGGCCTGGTGGGGGGCATGGCGGGGGGCCTGGCGGGGATAGGGGGCGTTGGGCCACTGGCAACGAAAATGCAGACAAACTTGAACGTGGTATTTCTCCCTCCCTGTACGTGTCACATAGGTCCGCGCCCATGAGAAGATCGGGATTTGGCGTGCCATCGCCAAGGAAGTCCGGACCCTGGGGGTCCACCATCGACGGGGCACCCACTGCCGCAAGAGGTGGGAGGACATCCGCCGCGGGACCAAGAAGACCGCCGAGTCTCTGGTGGGGATGGCCTCCCAACTTAGGCGGGGTGCCTGCCGTCAACTGACCCCCCTGATGTTCCGGATGCTGGCGGTGGCCTACCCTGATTTGGATGGGCGCGTGAGGGCAGCACAGCAGACACAATGGGGTGAGTACAAGCATTATCTACTCTGTTGTCGCGCAGTGGAGGTGTCTGGGTGGGGGAGGAGGGCTGTGGGTCCCCCTAGGCCAGGGCGATATCTGTAGGCTGGGCACCCCCGTAAGCCCCTGTGTCCCCAGCCACCACCCTCAGTAGTTTGTCAGTACAGCCATCCCTGGGCCGTGTCATCCATGGGTGCAGTTGTCAACTCTAGGCGTGTAGGGCATGTTCCACGGAATGCGTAGCGGACCCCAAGTGCGCAACTTAGTGCAGGGGGCATCTGTGTCTGTCATGTCCGCTAACTGTACCGGAGATCCATGTACTCAATATCCCTTTATTTCTCTCTCCCCCCCCCTTTTTGTTTGTCTTTCTGTGCTTGTGTGCATCAGCATCATCAGGCGGAGGAGAAGTGGCATCAGGGCAGGAGGGAGCTGCATCTCACATGGCCCAGGAGGGCCATGCCACAGAGTCAGACTGGACCAGTGAGACGGAGGGCGAGGGGAGCTCCACAACGGGGACGACTGGACCCTGCAGCGACACGGACACGTCCTCGGAAGGGAGCTCCCTTGCGGGGGTGGCACCATCCGTGCCCCCCGCCATTACAGGTACAGCCGCCACCCAGCGCACCATCTCCGCCCTCCCAGCAGCCCCTCAGCGTTCGCCCCGTGCCCGCTCTGCCAGGAAGCCGGGCATCTCCTTCGCCCCAGGCACCTCAGGCCCTGCCCCTGTTACCCCCGCTGCCCTCAGTGAGGAGGTCATTGACCTCCTCCGAACGCTCATTGTTGGGCAGACTACCCTTTTGAATGCCATCCAGGGGGTGGAGAGGGAGGTTCATCGCAGCAATGCGTACCTGGAGGGCATTCATTCGGGTCAGGCTGCCCATCAGCGATCGTTCCAGGCTCTGGCCTCAGCACTGACGGCAGCCATTGTCCCTGTCTCCTGCCTCCCTCTACTAACTCCCTCCTCCCAGTCTCCTGTTCCTCTGCCTGTCCCACCCACACCATCAGACCAGCCTGCACACACCTCAACACCCAAGAGAAGCTCATCCAAACATAAGCACCACAGATCACGCAGACATTCACACACGCAACATTCCGATGCAGACATGCCAACAGTCACTACCACCTCTGTGACCCCCACCTCCTCGTCTCCCTCCTCCCTCCCTGTGACGTCTACACTCACACCTCCATTCACCTCACCATCAGCCAGTGTTTCCATCACCAGCACACCCTCCAGTCCAGTCCGCACACGTGCAGTCACCACCCCCACTGCCATTTACACGTCCCCTGTGTCCTCTCCCACTGTGTCTGTCACCCCCTCTTCCACACCACACAAACGCAGCCACCCACCCACCCGACAGCCATCCACCTCACGACAGCCTATCCCTCCTGCACCTGCACCCAAAGACAGCAAACGTGACTCACCTACAACCACATCCTCTCCCTCCACTCCCATTCCCACTGTACCTACCACTCTCCATTGTCCCAAGAAACTCTTCCTCGCCACTGCTAACTTCTTTCCTGACCCTGAGCCCCCCCCTCCTTCTCGTCGGGGTAAGAAGAGCACCTCAGCCACCACCAGCCCTGCAGCCCCCTTGACAAGGGTGCAGGGGTATTGGAGCCCACCAGCCCGCATGTCTGGATCTTCACCCAGCAGCAAGGGGACAGCCAGCCCACCCCCTGGGAAGAGGAGCAGAAGGCGGAAGGGGCGCCGCAGGAGCCCGGCTTCTACATCCCCCCCGGACACCACCCAGAGACAGTCACCAGCCACAGCTCCAAAGGGAGGAAAGGGCCACAGACTCCCGACTAAGGAGGGCAAGGGCAGCAAGTCGGAGAGGTCAGGCAGCAGGCCTGCTGCCCAGGAGGAGCCCACCACCCCCATAGCCGCTGCCCAGGGAGGACCCAGCCCAGCTGGCCAGGAGGGCCCCACCATCCACAGCCCAGGTGGGCATTGAAGGAGCACCATCCCCGCTGCCCAGGAGGGCACCACCAGGCAATGAGCAGTTGGCCATAGACCGGCCGCCGTCTCAAGCCCCGCTGAACTGGGCCCCGCCGTCTCAAGACCCGCTAAACTGGGCCCCGCCGTCTCAAGAACCGCTGAACTGGGCCCCGCCGTCTCAAGAACCGCTGAACTGGGCCCCGCCGTCTCCAGCACCGCTCCGCTGGGCCCCGCCGTCTCAAGAACCGCTGAACTGGGCCCCGCCGTCTCAAGAACCGCTGAACTGGGCCCCGCCGTCTCAAGCACCGCTCCGCTGGGCCCCACCGTCTCAAGAACCGCTGAACTGGGCCCGCCGTCTCAAGAACCGCTGAACTGGGCCCCGCCGTCTCAAGCACCGCTCCGCTGGGCCCCGCCGTCTCAAGAACCGCTGAACTGGGCCCCGCCGTCTCAAGAACCGCTGAACTGGGCCCCGCCGTCTCCAGCACCGCTCCGCTGGGCCCCGCCGTCTCAAGAACCGCTGAACTGGGCCCCGCCGTCTCAAGAACCGCTGAACTGGGCCCCGCCGTCTCCAGCACCGCTCCGCTGGGCCCCGCCGTCTCAAGAACCGCTGAACTGGGCCCCGCCGTCTCAAGCACCGCTCCGCTGGGCCCCGCCGTCTCAAGAACCGCTGAACTGGGCCCCGCCGTCTCAAGAACCGCTGAACTGGGCCCCGCCGTCTCCAGCACCGCTCCGCTGGGCCCCGCCGTCTCAAGAACCGCTGAACTGGGCCCCGCCGTCTCAAGAACCGCTGAACTGGGCCCCGCCGTCTCCAGCACCGCTCCGCTGGGCCCCGCCGTCTCAAGAACCGCTGAACTGGGCCCTGGCCGTCTCCAGCACCGCTCCGCTGGGCCCCGCCGTCTCAAGAACCGCTGAACTGGGCCCCGCCGTCTCAAGCACCGCTCCGCTGGGCCCCGCCGTCTCAAGAACCGCTGAACTGGGCCCCGCCGTCTCAAGAACCGCTGAACTGGGCCCCGCCGTCTCCAGCACCGCTCCGCTGGGCCCCGCCGTCTCAAGAACCGCTGAACTGGGCCCCGCCGTCTCAAGAACCGCTGAACTGGGCCCCGCCGTCTCAAGCACCGCTCCGCTGGGCCCCGCCGTCTCCAGCACCGCTGAACTGGGCCCGCCGTCTCAGGAACCGCTGAACTGGGCCCCGCCGTCTCCAGCACCGCTGAACTGGGCCCCGCCGTCTCAAGAACCGCTGAACTGGGCCCCGCCGTCTCAAGAAGTGCTGAACTGGGCCCCGCCGTCTCCAGCACCGCTCCGCTGGGCCCGCCGTCTCCAGCACCGCTCCGCTGGGCCCGCCGTCTCAAGAACCGCTGAACTGGGCCCCGCCGTCTCCAGCACCGCTCCGCTGGGCCCCGCCGTCTCAAGAACCGCTGAACTGGGCCCTTCAAGGCAAGACCCGCTGAACTGGGCCCTTCAAGGCAAGAAGCGCTGAACTGGGCCCTTCAAGGCAAGAAGCGCTGAACTGGGCCCTTCCAGGCAAGAACCGCTGGCCTTTTGGCAGACGTGGCAGGGCAGGATCTGTCTCGGGCAGGGCTGCAGGATGTCCTCTGGCCAACATGCCTCCTCCAGTGGCAGTGGGGTCTGTATGGACTGTGGCTTTGCACTCCCCAGGATGGCCCAGTGGGCAGGCCACCCACTGTATGGACTGTATGGACTGTGGCTTTGCACTCCCCAGGATGGCCCAGTGGACAGGCCACCCACTGTATGGACTGTATGGACTGTGGCTTTGCACTCCCCAGGATGGCCCAGTGGGCAGGCCACCCACTGTATGGACTGTATGGACTGTGGCTTTGCACTCCCCAGGATGGCCCAGTGGTCATGGAGTCCCCTCGTGGATCTGGCGTCGTGTACTCAAGTGGCTGAGGTGCCCCCCATTCCCTTCCCCCTGAGGTGCCTGTCCAATTTTCTTTCTGATGCCCCTGCAGTGTTCTCTCCGTGGAGTTCTTGTCGTGGGACTGGGCCTTGCCCCTTTGCACAGGACCCCTGTGGTCCACGGACAGTGGTTGGACTACATTTAGTAGCTGTATATATTTTGTACATAGTTTATTTATTTATTGGGATTACTGGTGTCCATATTTCAATATATCTGCCCGTTTATGATCTCTTCTTTTGGTCTTTGCATTATTTCGGGGGGGGGGGGGTTTGTGGGTTGTGACAGTGATCTGTGGGAATGCATTGATGTGTGTGTTGTAGTGGGTATGGGTGGGTGGGTGTGTGCCGGTAATCTTTTCCCTCCCCTGTGTCGTAGGTGCAGTACTCACCGATGTCTTCCGCGCCGCCGGGCGTGCTCCTGGTACATGAGCAGGTATAGGAGTGCGGGGATGACCTGCAACTCGGGTTCCATACTGCCGGAATCTCGCGTGGAGTGCGTAGAGGTGAGCGTTTTCCCGTTCGTAGTCTGTTTCCGCCGTGTTTTTATCGGCGGTGCTCCCGCCCCGGAAAAGGTGGCGGATTGGTGGGTCGTGATAGGGTGGGCGGTACATTGTCTGCCGCCTGGCTGTTGGCGGGGACCGCCGCGCTGTTTGTTTGTTCCGCCGTGGCGGGCGGAGTGTTAATGCGGCGGGCTGTGTTGGCGGTTCCCGCCAGGGTCAGAATTGCATATTTTGGACTGCCGGCCTGTTGGCGGCTTGGCCGCCGCATTATCACCGACCGCCAGGGTCAGAATGAGGGCCATAGTCCTTTCAAAATATTAAGAGGCAGAGGACCGTTCACTAAAGATAACTGAGCCTGGTTAAAATTTAAGATTCAGAGTAAGTGGCCTCCTGCCATGGTCAAATGCAATATTTTGAAAGCACGTGAAGCATATAGTAAATATTATGATCATAGTCACATGGCTGTGGAAGTCAAACTAAAACAGGGAGACTGGGTCAAGGTAAAATTAATGTGTAAAACACGGAAAGGAGACAGCAAATTCTCTGAACCACTCCAAGTAAAAAAAAATATTCAAGTATTCCGCGTTATTGAGTGATGGGAAGATATGGCATTGTAGTAAGTTGGCCAAGTGTAGTGACAGGATGAAGTGTTCTGGTGTGAGTGCATGGAAAAAACCTTATGCTGATTTAGACTTGTTTGGGTCAAAGGTGGAAAATAATTATCAGAGTAATTATGAACATCTGCAATCAGCACAAGAACAGGGATGATAGATGTGGGCTCTCTTCAATTTCTACATCCTCAGTAACCCAAAATGAGTTGTCACCTGCACTTGGAGCACAAGAACAAGTACCAAACAGGTCTTGTGATAATAATCATAAAGAAATTGCCTCAAGTGGCTATGCTTAGTGGAAGAGTAGTAGAATTGCCAAAGAAATTTCAGGATTTTGTGTTGGACTCATAATGGACAATATTGTATTTTTTATGATCTATAATTGTCAAGCTGAATTTAAGTTTGTTACATATATTTGTTGTTATTAAAGGGGAAGGGTGTGTTGTGTTATAGTCGGGTGCTTGATGTCTGCACAGGACTAGGAATAGAATGGTGGGGGCAGAACGTAGGGGAGAATGTCGAATGTAAATGGCAGATTGCCATTAGCTGGGAAAGCATTGAGACGGGCACTGACTTACCTGGAATAAAGGTCATGCTTAACACTACTTGGACTATGGGGGTCATTTTGACCTCGGCGGTCTTTTTTCAAGACCGCAGAGGGACTGCCGTGCGGAAGACCGCCAGTGGTGGCGGTTTGCCGCTCGGCCTATTATGACCGTTGGCAGCTCTCCGTCCTTTTACAGACGGAGAGCCGCCAACAGCCATACTGGCGGGCGGTGGGGAAGTGGAGGTTGCGGTGCTCTGTTGGCGGTGTGGTGTCGGCGGAGCAGCCCCCATGGCTCCCGTCTCCTCCCGGAGGACCGTCGGACCAGGTAAGTCGATCGTCCGTGAGGGGAGGGGGGTGGGGGGGTGTTGTGTGTTTTGTGCGTGCATCGGGGTGTGCGTGTGTGTATGTAGAGGGGGTGTGAGAGTGCGTGTATGCTTGCAGGGGTGTTGTGTGTATGGGAATGAGTACGTGTATGTCTGAATGTGGGTGTGCGTGTCTGACTGTGTGTGTGGATGTTGGCATGTATGTCGGTGTGTGTGCGTTTATGTGTGTTGGTGGTGCCTGCATGCGTGTCGTGTGTGTATGAGTGATGTTATGTTGGGGGTCGGGGTGGGGAGGGGGTCCTGCCACCTTTGGGGGTGGCAAGGGGGTAGGGGAGGGAGTCGGGTGGAGGTGGGGGGTGGGGAGACCCCTATCAGTGCCAGGGAAGGAATTCCCTGGCACTGATAGTGCTTACCGCCATGGATTTCACGGCGGTTCAAACCGCATGAAATCCATGGCGGTCAGCCGGGTCCAAATACCGCTGGCGGTATAGTGGCGGCCGCCGGGCTGGAGACCCTGGTCTCCAGCCCGGCGGTCATCTCCGCCCTGGCGGTCGGAACAGAGAACCGGCGGTTGACCATGGCGGTAACCGCCATGGTCATGATACACACGGTAAAGACTGCCAGCCTGTTGGCGGTCTTACCGCTGCTTCTCCGCCGTCCGCCAGGGTCGTAATGACCCCCTAAGTCTTTATTACAATGTGCACTTTAAACCTCTCAACCCAGCTGTCTTTGACAGCTGGGTTGAGAGCGAGCACAGGCACCCTGTGCCCTTTGGAGCGCTGAGGGAGCCAGCTGCAACCAGTCTTCGTGCTGCTCTCATGAAATGAGAGCAGTGTTAAGATTGGTTAGTGGAGTTGGCTGTGCCCAGGCTGGAGAAGCCAACATCGAACTGGAGCGATGAAGAGCAGCAAGGTAAGCTACTTTTCTTTTCTTTTAAATATATTTTATATGCGTTTATAATTTGTATGTATGCCCTTAATCACTGACATTCATTACATTACCATTTTAAAGTTAAATATTTTAACTTTAAAACGACAGTGTAATGCATGTCGGCATGCATGTGGTAACATAATTTGCCTACCCCACAACTCTCCATCCCCGGCAGCCCCCAGTACAGTGGTATCATCATTCTTCACAAATAGTGGGGGCCGGGCGGTACTCTTGTGCTCGGTGTATGTGTCTGAGCTAAATCATTGTTGCACTGTCTAACCACATAGAGGGGCATATTTATACTCCGTTTGCGCCGAATTTGCGTCGTTTTTTTCGACGCAAATTTGACGCAAAACTAACTCCATATTTATACTTTGGCGTTAGACGCGTCTAGCGCCAAAGTTCATGGAGTTAGCGTCATTTTTTGCGTGAACACCTTCCTTGCGTTAATGATATGCAAGGTAGGCGTTCCCGTCTTAAAAAATGACTCCGATGCATATGCGTCGTATTTATACTCCCGGGCAAAAATGGCGCCCGGGAGTGGGCGGGTCTAAAAAACCCGCATTAGTGCCGGATTTTAGCGCCTGGGTCAGGGCAGGCGTTAAGGGACCTGTGGGCTCAGAATGAGCCCAGAGGTGCCCTCCCCTGCCCCCAGGGACACCCCCTGCCACCCTTGCCCACCCCAGGAGGACACCCAAGGATGGAGGGACCCACCCCAGGGACATTAAGGTAAGTTCAGGTAAGTATTTTTTAAAAAAAAAAATTGTGGCATAGGGGGGCCTGATTTGTGCCCCCCTACATGCCACTATGCCCAATGACCATGCCCAGGGGACATATGTCCCCTGGGCATGGCCATTGGGCAAGGGGGCATGACTCCTGTCTTTGCTAAGACAGGAGTCATTTCAATGGGGGTTGGGAGTCGTAAAAAAATGGCGCAAATCGGGTTGAGGCGATTTTTTTGCCTCAGCCTGACTTGCACCATTTGTGGACGCCCATACTCCATTTTCCCCCTACGCCGGCGCTGCCTGGTGTACGTAGTTTTTTTTAACGCACACCAGACAGCGCCGGCGGCTAACGCCGGCTAACGTCATTCAATAAATAAGGCGCCCGCATGGCGCTTCAGAATGGCGTTAGCCGGCGCAAATTTTTTGGGCGCAAAACTGCGTTGGCGCAGTTTTGCGTCAAAAAGTATAAATATGGCCCTAAATGACATCTCATGAAACATTTATCCATCTCCGAATCCGATCACGTGCCCTGGGTTTGTTCTTTAAAGAGTTGCAAAATTAAGTTTAATTAGACGAATTATGTTATAATATTTTAGCTCCTCAGACAAAGCAATTTGGAGGAACTATTTCAAAGAAATCCTGAATGTAACTTCAGTATTCTACCTCACGTGAAGCCAGAGCTACAACCTCTAACGAAATACCAAATTAAAGGATATTCTCAAAAGCCACTGGATTTTGCGTTCCACCTGTTGAGATCTATGCATAGGAACCGTTTTTGGCAGACACTGCGGTGCCTGTTCTGCTCTGCTCTTCCTTGAACTCCCAGAAATCCCTTAATGTGACTTTAATTAACATAGTAGGCATTTTGCTACTGACGACTTTAGAAGTGCAACATAAAAGGCAGTCAAAATGTGATTGTACTAAACACATCTGATTGTAACCTTAACTAGGAACACGTTATTGCTGACTCCATAATAAAATACACATTTTAAAAATGCATACTTTTTATCTGCATTAAAATTGTATGCTTCTGAGTATATTTCTGTTTGTTGTAAACGTGTATGCTAACATGTACTCCCAAGATTCCCAGTTTGAGCACTCAAAATAGCTGCAGGACAAACCTATGCACTGCTTGTTGGTAAATCACCCGAATTCATTCACACTCGATAAAATACTCTTTTTAATTCTGTAGAAAACAAGGCATCGGAAAGACAAAACAGGATTCTGGTGAGACATGATGGTAAATGAATCAAAATGATGTATCTAAACAACTTATATTAGTTGTCAAACAAGAGGAGAGAAAACCACAGGTTTGTTTTCCATAATTTATTACGTGTTGTGAAATCCTAGGAGGGCTGCCAGCTAAAGGGGCTGTGTCAGCTACAGAAAGAGGTGTTTCTTGATTAAAAGAAAAAATATGAATATTAATCAAAATTAAACCAGAGAATTGCTAAAGAAATGCCTGCAAGCTCAATTTACTCACACTTAGGAATTTTACATGAGTTATCGTTCAGCCCTATTCACTATGCATGAATATTTACCAGCCTATCAATCGTTTTACATCAGATTCATAAATACTGCATGCATCCGTAGCTTTGTTCAAAGGAAATAGTTTTCATACACATCAGTACAGCAGAATGCATGCAGTTATGTTTTTACTAGTAGTGTATCTATTGCTTTAATCAGAGTTATAGAAATCTGAAGGTTATGAGTGGAAGTTGTGGAAGGCTGAGGAGATTTAAGGTGAAGATGCAAATCTTTGAATTAAACAAAAGTATGAAATAATGCAGTATGCAAGAACAAGGCTGCAATTACAATCCAGAGATGAATTGGGAAGCGTGAACACGTTTCCCTTCTCTTATGAAATTCAATTTAATTGTTACCTGTATTTGACTTTTGCTTTAGCTCTCCAATATGTCATTTATTTTTTCGCTAAAAGGGTGCAAAGTTAACTCCATATTTATATCTTTACACTAGACCAGTCTAGCATCAAAATATAGGGCTTATCGCTATATTGTGGATGCGACAAACTACCATGCGCTAATTAGATGCAAGGTAGGCGTTACCGTCCACAATATCACGCTAACCCCCTAACGCCTTATTTATACTCTGGTGCAAAAATGACGCGCACGGAGCAGGCGGACCCAAATAATGGTGTGAAGCACCATTATTTAATACCTGGGTCTGACCAGGCGTTAGAGGACCTGTGGACCCATTTCCATGGCTAAACACCAAGGAATGGGCCCACAGGTGCCCATCCCAAGGAACATCCCCCCACCCACACCAGAGGGATGCCATAGGATGGGGGACCCCATCCTGGGTAAGTAGAGGTAAGAATGTATATATATATCTATATATATATATATTTCAAGTGCCATTGGGGGCCCCTTACATGGGGTCCCCTGCCTGGCACTGGGTATGATGGCCATGACCAGGGGACACTAGTCCCCTATGCTGCCCATTGGGGTGATGGGCTACTTAGACAGGAATCATGTTTGGGTGGTAGTGCATTTGGAAATTACGCTAGGCTGGTTAGCGGAATATTTATTGCTGCTAACCAGCCTAGCGTCATTCATGGCCCACTAACACCTTTTCACCTCCCACCATCTTCCCCCAACTAGCTTCTTTTCTGTAGATGATAGCCTGTCCTTTGCGCCACCGTGCGAAATTCCATAAATATAGAGCCTGGCAGGAGCTCTGGAATGGCGCTAGCAGGCGCTATGAGTTTTGATGCAAGACTGCGCTAACACAGTCTTGCGTTAAAATCCATAACTATGGATCTTGGTATTCTACACAAAACAAGATTCACCAAGATGCGGCTGATACACAACTCGGTTTGAAAGACTCCACTGGGCCAGACATCCAATGCCTCAAACACTGCCCGGATGCAATCCAGATCTGGATGTGCCCTGCAAACCTAAGGCTCAGCCCAACCAAACAGAATTTCTGTTATTTGTCAAGAACAAAAGCCAGTTCAAACCTGTCTCAATGACATGAACAATCCTCATGGAACTGCCCTTGCTGCTCTGCACTATCTTCAAAACCAGCTGCATCATTTGCAAAGCAATTATGACCAGCACCCATGCTTATCTTGCAGACAAGCTCATCATCTCTGGTGATTCTCTGTAGACCCACAGCCTGGCACTATCAGACTGCAGACTCAAAGATGTAAAAAAAGAACAAACCTGGGAGAATGCCTTTTCCATCTATGCCACCAAGATCTAAAACAACATCCTCATATCCATCATTACTGCCCCAATGCTGCTCCATTTTAGGAGAGGTGAAGACACATGACTTTAAAGAACACCACATCAAAATGCATTAACAATCGACAAACCATCTTCCTCTTCTATCACTCGCTTACCTTTGACCCTCTATAGCGGTCTGTTGCCTTCTGGCTAATTTTGCACTATAGGAATATATAAATCCATGCATTCCATTACCTTTGCTTAAGTTCCTGTAGCCTAGAAAGAGACTTTAATCGTGCCTTTATTAACAAAATCTCACTTTGGATTCCTCTTCCTTAAATAACTATCTTCCCATTCCTCTACTATCTTTTCTCTCCATAATCTTGGAAAAGCATATCAATACTCAGACCACAGTGTACTTTGTAGCAAACAACTGTCTTGATTTGGTCCAAACCAAGTTTTGCCTGCTCCATAGTACAAACTTCGCTCTTCTGTTCTTCTGTAATGGGCTTTAATCACAGGTGGATCTGGGCAGAAGGGCTAACCTATTGATCCTGGATCTCTCTCAGTGTTTAATGGGGTGGATCACCCTCCCCTTTTCCCTCACCTTGCTGCTAACATTTCAGGCCATGTTCTCCTTTAGTTTCCTCAAAATGCCATTCATCTAGAAGATTAAATTCCAAAGTTAGTGCTCATGTGTGTAGAGTAATTGGGCATGATGTCAAAAGACGCCAATCTAAAGTTTTTACTACTTCTGTTTTTTCCATAGTTGTAGAGTTTTTGCAAGGTAAGTACCTATAAAGTTTCCTGTAACTCAAGAATGTATTAGAGCCACAGTAGAGTTAATTGTATCATGTCCTAGAAGCAACCTCATTTCAGTCTTGAAATGAAACACATTATCATTAGGTTGAGAACTGATTGAAGAGGTTCTTCAAAAGTTCAAAAAGTTCACTTACTTTCCTTTTGAACCTTCTAGTTTACCACAGGGCTTTCTATTGTGTTGACAATCTTACCAGCTCCTTTCCGCACTATGCATTTATTCTTAGGCTTAAATGGACATTCCTTAACAAAATGCCCCTCTTTTCAACAGTAGGGGTACTGACTGGTCCAACGTCGAAGTTCCTTCTCTTCTTTGATTAGGGATGAGCAAATGAACCCTATCTCCATGAGTTCACCAGGTTGTTCCATGGTTGAGACTCGTGCTAAGACTTTCAGCCTGTCAAACCTAGAATTAGGCTGCTCAGTGCATTGCAGATCTCCCTTTCTTTCGGTTAGTCTATGATCTAGTTGTAAAATCAAATGTATTAACTCAGACCAAGTTTTGGACTGAGAGTCAATTTGAGCTAGGATATCCTTAAGTTCCTCTTTTAGATCTTGATAAAATACAGCAGTTTTTTTTTACTTCTGTCCAAGCAGTTTTGGTGACCAGATGATTGACCTGCATCAAATATGTAACGAAATCCTTATTACCTTGTTTTAGTTCTAAGAGCTGTCTATCTGCTGAACGAGTTGCTGGTCTCTGGTCAAAAACATTTTCGAATTCTCTGATGAATACTTTCTAATTTTGTAGAGGCAATTAGAAAGGAAGGCAATATAGGATTGCAGATCAGGGAAAGCTGCTGGCCTAAAGGTAAAATGTAATTCCACTTATGTTGAGGAGATTTGCACCTTAGCTGTATCCCTGGAAAATGTTTCTGGCGCTGCTAACAAAATCTGCAGTGGTACGGTAACTGAGATGTTAGAGGGAGAGGCCACTGCAACCCCTGGGGGTCGCACCCTGTCCTGTGGCTGTGGTTTGTACTAATCTAGGAAACATCCCTAAATGAATGCCAAATTCCTATTTGGAGTCCCTCCATGTTACTATACCTTGTGTTCCAACTGAGCAACTTGATTTGCGAGTGTGGAACAGTTGCCTTGGACTCTTCCAATTCTCTTCGTTCTTGAACTAACCCTTTCATGATGTCATCTAGAGTGACAATTCTGAGTGTTGTACTAGATGGGAGGAACACAATCTGTGTGCTTATTATTCTTTCATGATACTTGTGGAGTTCCTCAGGGTTTGTACAAAATTAAGGAAGTCCTCATCCAGGCACCTTTAAATCTGAATACCTTAATGGCACAGACTATTCGAGTGGCCAGGTGAGGGTAGGGGTTTGGGGAAAGGAACAGTGAGGAGGACTATCTTGAAGAGTAAACTGAAAATGATCCACAATTGATTCTACCTTACCCATCCCTCTTTAATCTCTATAAGAGCCTATCTTTCTCAACCATCTGTGTTGGAACCTCCAAGCTGATGTTATGCGTGGAAATCAAGTAAAATGAGCTTCAGTGATTAAACATGAATACAAGGTTTTACAATCAATGGCACCATCTGCTTACATTTATTAACTCAGTGAAATTCAAGAACAAAGTACATGCCGCAAATATAGTCCTTGGTATTCGTGAGATCTGAGTTTGCAGTTCTGGAACAGTGGTGAATATCACCCTGTTGAGTTTAGAGTTTTGTTATAGGGTTTTCAACATAGTCTTTGTGAGGGTTGGGCTTAAACACAGAGGATAGTTTTTTAGTTTCCCCACAAAGTTCAAGGAAAGGGTTGCTTATTTGTCTTTCCCACATTTTAAAGTTTACTCCCAAAATTCAAGGAGTGATTGAGAACAATTTCAGGCCTCAAATGAAATCATCCTCCCAGAAGGAACATCAAAGAAAGCAGTCAAACTTACTCGTGCTAATGCGCGATTATACTGAGATCGGGCCAATGTCTCGGAGAAGACCACAAATCCCAAGAGTCTGATAGCGCCACCAAGTGCTCAGAGAAATCACTGGAGGAGTTCAGGAGGAGATGCACCTCAGTCACAGTCTCTAGAATAATAAGCGTGTGGCTCTGGGTGGGACTCCCTTTGTACTAGAAACCCCAACCAAGAGGGCCACCACCTGAGGCTGCTGGGACTTGAAGTCCCAAAGGAGCACAAGGCCTCTGGAAGACACAAAAAGGGGATATCTTATTATGGGCGGCAATGTACAGCAACAGCAACACACTGCACAATACTAAATGTTGAACATCTAGCACCACAGCAAATGTTTTGAGATCTAGCCCATCAGCTACATTGAAAACACTTTAGCTAACACTTTTCACCAGTGCTTCGGCTGTGCATCTTGCCACAGTACCAGCTCCTGCCCCGCCACTGTGCATAATAGCAGTACCTATCTCATAGTCCTAGCGACGCTCTTGGCGACCATGGCAGAACCAAAGCAGCACGACACAACCCAACGCAGGACCTCATATTGCATCCCTTTACAGCTCCTCATCAGAACAAATGCTGCATGATGCAACACTCTGCATCAAGGACATAAAGTACTATTCTCAGTAGGACTAACTCGGATCCTGTATCTGGCCTGCACTCCATTGCAGTTGGCCTGAATTTGTGACTATGTCCTGGTCTGGCATGACCAGATAACCACAGTTATTTGATTCTGCTACTTTTGCATACACATTTAAAATTCAATATGTCCAGTTCTACCAATTGGATTTTTGTTTTGGTGTCAAATAATGTATTTAATTTTACTCTATTTTTTATATTGGTGTGGGGTTTTTCTTGCGATGCATTTTCATTTTATTGCTTTTTGTGTGCTGCATAAATACTTTACATATTGCCTCAAAGTTAATCCTGGCTGCTTTTTGTTCCAAGCTATCCTAGGTTAAGCACAGGGGAATTTAGTGACTTTTTGCAGTTCAGCCTGCAAGGGATTGTGTCTGTTACTTGACCAGGTTTCACACTCCGGAGAACCAACAACCCATCTTCTCACAACAACCCTTTCTCTAAACTTTGTGGGGAAACTGGAAAACTATCCCATATGTTTAAGCCCAGCAGCTGCAAAGGCTATAGTGCAAACCCTATTACAAAACTCTATTCTCAATAGGATGATATTAACCACTGTTCCAGAACTATAAACTTGGATCTCATGATTATCATGTACTATATTTGTGGTATGTACTATGTTATTGATTATCACTGAATTAACACATGTGAGCAGATGCATTTGATTGTAATAGAATTTAACCTTGTCTTCTTGTTAATCACTGAAGCTCAACTCCTTGATCTCTGTGCATAACATCAGCTTGGAGGTTCCAACACAGCTGAGAATCATTCTCTGTTTTCTCTTCCAGATCTCCCTTCCTGCAGTTCCTTTCTCCAAACCCTTTACCTAACCTCTCCACTCTAGTAGTCTGTTCATTTAAGGTATTCGGACATGGTGGTGGCTGGAAGTGGACATCATACAAGCCCAGAGGAGCTCTACGAGCATTGTGACAGGTTGTGATGAGGAGCTGCGAGGGGTGTGATATGAGGTACTGTGTCGAGGTTTTATCGCACTGCATTGGATTCAATGAGACCGATGATCAGGGTCTGCGAGGTGTTGTTATGTGATGTCCTGTGTCACTCTGCATCAAGTTATATTGCACTACGTCATATCTGAAGAAAATCAGAATTGGGCCAGAAGGAGAACACTCCGATGTCAGTCAAGAGTCTAGGACCTGGGGAGGCACCTCTTGGGGGCACCCCTTGGGGATCAAGACTCACTCCAGCACCATGGCATAGGCAGGCTAGGTCAGGTCTGGTTGAGTCTGGCCATTTGGGCAGATGCAGTACAGGTCTCTGGAGCTTGCTATGTCCTGTAGCTCAGAATAGGAGGCCAGTCAGCTAGCCCTTGGAGTCTGGTAGTTCTGGGTTCAAGGAGCAGGTCTAGTCTTCCTTCCTCAGGCACTTGGATAGCAGAGTGGTCCTTCTTACAGTAAGGCAGCACAGCAGTCTTTCCAGTAGCAGGGTCGTAGAGCAGTCCCTCTTCTGAGTCTTCCACAGGTCCAGGAGTAATCTGAAGAATAATTTTGTAGGGGGCTATGTTTATACATGGTCCTAGCTTTGAAATGGGAGAAGCTCTTGGAGCTTTCCCCCCACAGAGATGTTTGGAATTTCCTGCCTCCCAGTTCTGGTCTCAGTCTGTCTGTAGTCACAGCAGGCTAATGTGAAGTTATTTGTGTGTGAGCTGAGACAGTGGCTTTGAAGTGCAAGCGGGGTTGTGCATAGCTTCACCTCCCATTCTGCCGTGTATGGCCCATCCTGCCAACACCCTGGCTCTCTATTATGTGGCTGTCTGGGAGGAATACACAAAGGACAACTGCCACCTACACGGAGTCATGTGATCAAGGAAACAGGCTACAGGCACCCAATGGTTACAATAGGAAAATGCCAACTTTCTAAAAGTGGCATTTTCTGAATTATGATGTTAAATCAGAATTTTCAAGTCCTCAGACACCAAACATAATATTCCTTCCTACTCCCAATCAAACGTTATAACTCATTGAATGTAATAAGGTAACACAATGTTATCCTATGGAGGAGGTAGGCAGCTCAGTACTGAAAAAAATAATTTTGTAAGTGTTAAACCTGACATCATTGGTGTGTTTTTCCCCTAACTTTTTGCCTTTACCCCACCTGTTTGCTGTGTTAGATTTTGCTGGCTTTAGGAATCTACACTCTGACCAGTGGTAAAGTGCTTGTGCTTTCTCCTTAAAACATGGTAGAATTGGCTCATACCTAATTGACATATTTAATTTACTTGTAATTCCCTAGGAAAGTGGTACTACCTGTGTCCAGTGCTTGTAAATTGAATGCTACTAGTGGGCCTGCAGCACTGATTATGCCACCCACTTAAGTAGCACTTTAAACGTGTCTCAGGGCTACATGTGCAGTTTTAAACTGCCACTTTGACCTGGTAACAAATATTTTGCGAAGTCCAAACCTTCCTTTTTAATACATATGTTGCCCCTATGGTATGCCCTGGATAGCCCGAAGGCAGGGTGCAATGTATTTAAAAACGTACTGTTAAGTTACACAAATCCTGACATTAAAAAACTCTAAATTCTTTTTTCATTACTACAAGTTCTTCCTCTCCAGTAGGATAACTTTGGAATGATTTATTACATTTAATAAATGTAATTTCCAAATAGGAACAGGTAACCAGTTCATGTTTGTTGTTTTTTGGAATCGCAATGAAAAATCTTAACGTATGGTGGATTTGGATATGAAATTACAATTTGAAAATGCAACCTTTAGAAAGTTGGCATTTTCCTGCCTTAGTCATTTGGGGCCTGCCACCTTTCTCTGGGTCACATGATTGGGTGTAGTTGATAGTTGGGCTTTGTGTATTCCTCCTAGACAGCCACACACAATAGGGACCTTAGATGTGCCTGAATGGCCATCACTGGCATGATGGGAGGGAGGAGCTGGGCTCAGCCTCACTTAATCTTGAGCTGTGTCCTGTCTCCACACAAAGGTCGGCATACCCCCTGTAGTTAGTCTGGAGCCAGCACCAGGAAGGCAGGGCACATGCACACTTCGATGGTTTGCCTCTAGAAGCTTCTCCTCCCTTCCAAGGCGCAACGGAGTGTAAATACTGGAACTTGGACATCAACTCTTCAGAACACCTCTGTACCTGTAGATATTCTGCAAGGAAGAAGGACTGCTGGGCTGCTGAAAGGGCTGCCACTATGCTGGACCACTGCTCTGAAGGCCTGCTGCACTTCTGTGCTGACCTGCTGCCCTCTTGTCTGCTTGAGAAGGACCTGCATCTCTTAACGCAGAACCCCTGAGTGTCTCCAACAGCTAGGTGACTGGACAACTGATCTGAACCTCAGGAACGCACAGGCCCCCAACAACCTTATACATGCACCTGGACTCTGTGAGTCTACCCTGCCAAGTGGTACCACCCAATCATGGATCCTTGCACACACATACAACACGCAACACACACCCGCATACACGCATGCACAGACATACACACTCCTACAAACACACACACAGCACCCCCCACCCCCTCCCCTGACGGAGCACCCGACTTACCTGGTGTCAGGGGGTCCTCCGGCATGAGACGGGATGGGGCGTTGCTGCCAGCAGCAGCGTCCGCCAGCAGAACATCGCCAGGCCATATCATGTGTCATTATACGGTCTGCGGCATTCTACTGGCGTAGCGCTGCTGCTGGCAGCAGCGCCACCTTACCACCATCTGCTGGCATGGCCACAGCCAGATTTCCGCCAACCTTCTGGCGGAAAACCGGCTGTGGTCATAATAGGGCAGTCTGGTAGCCGCAGCAACGGTCTTTTGGCATCCGTGGCCGTAAGCGGTTTTTACCCCTGGGGTCGTAATGTGCCCCTATGTTTCTAACTTGCTCTGGCTTTGTTTTTGTGTGGTGTTTTCACTTTATTACTGTTTGAAGTGAGGCATAAACACTTTACACATTGTCTCTAAGTTAATCCGTGCCAAGCTACCAGAGGGCTAAGCACAAGTTCATTTAGGATTGGCTGGTGCCTCACCCTGACAATGATTGTGGTTGCTGCTTGGCCAGGGCTCACACCCAATTCAACCAACAGCCCAATATTGTACGGTGCGTTTTTCACTACCAGGACATGCAAAGCCTAAAACTACATGTCCAACCTTTTAAATACGATGCATCCTGCCCTGCCATAGGGGAGACGTGTATTACAAAGAGAGTTTCAGGCTTGGCATAAAGTTTATTTTACCAAGTCAAATTGGCAGTTTAAAACTGCATACAGGCTGCAATGGCAGACCTGACACATGTTTAAGAAGGCTACTTAAGTGGGTGGCCCAATATAAGTGTCATAGGCCCACTATTAACATTTCATTTACAGGTCCTGGGTACATGTTGTGCCACATTACTAGAGAGCTATAAGTAAATTGAATGTGTTAATTGTTTAGAGGAGAGAGCACAAGCAATACAGGACTGGTTAGCAGTGGTAAAGTTCACAGAGTCCTAAGGCCATCAAAAATGAATTGAGCAAAACAGAAGTGAAGGCAAAATGTTGGGGGTTGAGTCTACAGAGAAGGCCAGGTCCAACAACATCTCTTCCCCTTTGACCACTCATTCTTTGCACGATTGATCACTTAATCAGGAGTTCCTCCTCATTTTATAGTGCCAGGACACCTTCTGGGCAGCAGAGCCTAGTATAATTCCAATTTCCTTCATTCATTCACTACACTCAACATATGGGTTTATTTACCTCACTGACATGTTTCTGTGTGAATAAACAGGAAGAGAAATGCCACCATTTTTAAAAGGCACCAACAAAAGCAGAAATTTAGCATAAACCATTCAGCATGCTTTGCTGTCAAACCAATCAGCCTGAGGGAATTTTGACTTGTATCAATACATTCTTTGGGTTGCAAAGAATGAGAATATATATATATTTGTATATTTGTGTTGGACCTGGCCTTTTTTGCAGGGTTATCTCCAAACGTTTTGCCTTCTTCCTCCTACTTTCTCTGACCTGTTTTTGTTGGCTTTGTAGGATTCTAGGCACTTTACCACTGCTAATCAGTGCTAAAGTGCATGTGCTCTCTGTCTAAAATGTATTGGTGATTGAGTGTTCCATGATTGCCATATTTGATTTACTAGTATGTCCCTCATAGCGTGCACAGTGTGTGCCCAGGGCCTGGATATCAAATACTACTAGTGGGCCTGCAGCACTGATTGTGCCACCCACATGAATAGTAATGTAAACATGTCTCAGACCTGCCTCTGCAGTGTCTATGTGTGCAGGTTTAAACTGCCATTTCAACCTGGAAAGTGTACCCACTTGCCAGGCCCAAACCTTCCCTTTTACTACATGTGAGTCACCCCTAAAGTAGGCCCAAGACAGCCCTGTGGGCAGGATGCAGTGTAGTTACAAGGTAGGACAGGTTGTGGTGTGTTTTACATGTCTTGATAGTGAAATACTGCTAAGTTCATTTTTCACTATAGCAAGGACTATCTCTCCCATAGGGTAACATGGGGATTGGCTTGAAATATCTTTTAACTGTAACTTACCATTGGGAGCAGCTAGAGATACTGGGATTGGGGGTCTCTGAACTCACAATTTGAAAATACATATTTTGGTGAAGTTGGTTTTTGAACTGTAAGTTTGAAGATGCTACATTTAGAAGGTGGGCATTTTCTTGCTTAACCATTCTGTGCCTCTGCCTGTCTGCCGAATACATGTCTGCATCACGGTGACAGTCGAGCTGTTTGTGTATTCACTCTAGACAATCACACAAAGGAAGCTGAGTTGTGCCCTATATACCCTGATAGGTCTTCCTGAGCTAGAGTGTTGGAAGGAGCTGATACCTGCACCTGAATAGGGCTGTGCCTGTCCTTACCCAAAGCAGTCTCCAACCCCCTGGAGTTTGTCTGGGATCAGGGCAGGAAACGCAGGATCTTGTGCACTACAAACACTTTTCTTTGAAGTTTGTCTACCTCAAAGGATGAAATGGGTATAAGTACTTGACCTCAGACCCCACGAAGTAAGAATCCTTCTGGACTGAGGACATTCTGCCCGGAAGAAGAGCTAGATGCTTTAGGAGGGACTGCCACTTTGCATGCTGCTTTGCTGTGCTGGCCTGATGCTTGCTGCTTCAGTCCTGGGAATGAAAGGATGGGACTGTGCTTTCTACATCCTGCTTCCAAAGGCTCTCCAAGGGCTTGGACTGAGCTTGCCTCCTGTTAAGAAGTCTCAGGGACATCAAAGACTTCATCTGCCAGCACCTGGGCTCTCCTGCTGAGAGTCCTCACTTGCCAAGTGGTGCCAAATCCAGTTCCTGGGCCTTTGGCAGTGAGTTCTAATGCAACAAGAAAGAAACTAGTGCATCGGCTTCCAGAACAACTTTGGAGCCGCCACCTCTCTCTGACCCCATGCCACTCCCTCCACCAAAGCCATGTTTCCTGCTGAGTGCAATGATCGTGACCTACAATGCAGGCCCGACGCCACTGCAGCACTGCTGAATTCACCACCACAGTGTGGGTCCAGAGTCCCGTGGCACCAACGTCTGTGGCACCTGACTCCACCGCAGCACCTGTGGCCCCCTGTTGCAATTGTGACACAGTGAAGTTGGCACCTCACGTCTTGACCTGCTGAATTCATCGACCCCGCCTTGTTGTAAGGAGCCGCCGCCTTGCCGTCAGCGCTGCAACATTTGCTCTGCAACCAAAAGGAACCAATGCCACACCTCCCCGTCTAGCAGTAAGAAACCACCACCTGACCTCCCTGTGGCAGTAAGGAACCATCACTGCATCAACTCCAGGGAAGCCTCACCTCCCTGACTCCATGAAATGTCTTTGTTTCCTCATCATTTTCCAAAGTACTGTTATTGGGGTCTACACGATTCTGTAGCTGGCCGCACTCCGTCCCGGGCAGCACTGGACTGTTGGAAGCAACTTCGTCAAGCCATTTTGATAGCCCCGGTTTGAGCTATTTTGTTTCTAAGGGCCAGATGTATGACCCAGAGTTTTGCGACCCGCAATTTGCAAATCATTTGTGAGTTGCAAAACCTAATGTGCAACGGTGTACCATACACTGTTTGCGATTCCCAATGGGTTGCAAATGACCTACCTCATTAATATTCACAAAGTAGGTTGCAATTTGTGACCCCATTGCAAATGGCTGTATTCATAGGGATGGTGGCCTGCTGGGGACAGCAGACCACCATGTCTGTGACTGCTTTTAAATAAAGCAGTTTTTTTTATATGAAGCACATTTTCCTGAAAGGAAACCGGGCTGCATTTCAAACAAAAAAATTAACATGATTTGTTTTCATTTTTTCAGTGCAGGTTCTGAAAAAATATTTTTGCATCCATTCACAAAGAGTAAGGGGTCCCTTGGGGACCCCTTCCAGTTTGCGAATGGGTTACCAACCAATTTGAAATTGGTGGTAACTGCGATTGTTTTGCGATCACAATTATGGTCACAAAACAATCATACATTCCCTGCGACTCGCAATTAGGAAGGAAAGCCTTTGGGATGCCCCTTCCTAATTGCGAGTCGCAAATCCCTATTTTGTGACTGACTCACAAAATAGAGATGGTACATTGTACCTGCCTGTTTTGAGGTTTCAAACAGTGATTTTTACCGTTTGAGACTGTTAAAGGCCATCGTACATTGGGCCACAAGTGATACACTACACTTAGGGCCATATTTATACTTTTTGACGCAAAACTGCGCAAACGCAGTTTTGCGTCAAAAGATTTAACGCGGGCTAACCCCATTCCAACGCGCCAGCCGGGCGTCATATTTATGGAATGACGCTAGCCGGCACTGCTGCCTGGTGAACGTAAAAAAAAATGACGCGAACCGGGCAGCGCTGGCGTAGGGAATAATGGGGGTTGTGCGTCAAAAAATGTTGCAAGTCAGGTTAGAGTCAAAAATGTTGACGCTAACCTGACTCGCGTCATTTTATGACGCACAACCACCATGGAAATGACTCTTGTCTTAGCAAAGACAGGAGTCATGCCCCACTGCCCGATGGCCATGCCTAGGGGACTTCTGTCCCCTGGGCATGGCCATTGGGCACAGTGGCATGTAGGGGGGCCCAAATTAGGCCCCCCTATGCCACTTAAATATTTTTAAAAAATACTTACCTCTACTTACCTGTACTTACCTGAGATGGGTCCCCCCATCCATGGGTGTCCTCCAGGGGTGGGCGAGGGTGGCATGGGAGGGCACCTCTGGGCTCCTTCCGAGCCCACAGATCCCTTAACGCCTGCCCTGACCAGTCATTTAAAAATGACGCAAATGCGGCTGCGGCTCATTTTTTAAGGCCAGCCCCCTCCCGTGCGTCATTTTTGCACGGGAGTTTAAATAAGGCGCAAAGGCCTAAGAGTCATTTTTAGTGTGGAAACGCCTACCCTGCATCTCATTAAAGCAAGGTAGGTGTCCACGCTAAAAAATGACGCAAACTCCAAGAATTTTGATGCTAGACGGGTCTAGCGTCAAAGTATAAATATGGAGTTAGCTTTGCATCGGATTTGCGTAAAAAAAAACGATGCAAATCCGGCGCAAACAGAGTATAAATATGCCCCTTAATCTTTGAAAATTCATATCTTTAATTGTGTATGTTGGATTTTTGTCATTTTGTTCTTGTTTTACTCAGATAAATATTGGTTAGTTTTCTAAACTGGTGTGGAGTACTTTTGTGGTGTCTTCACTGTGGTACGGTGTGTGTGTGTGTACAAATAAGTTGCAAATTTCCTTGGAGATAAACTTAACTGCTTGAGTCAAGCTACCAAGGGGGTGAGCAGGGATTATCTTAGCTGTGTGACTCCCTTACCCTGACTAGAGTGAGGTTCTCTATTTGGACAGGATGCAAACAACTGCCAACGAGAGACCCAATTTCTAACAACCGCACACAAACACAAAGCATGGATTTACCGCTTGTTAAGTCCTGAAAAACTGCTCTATATGGAATTTCCTTTTCCATATAGTTTAACTCGTAATTGCACAGTAATGGGTGTATTGATGGCACAGTAATGGTAAATCCTCATGTGTATTTTCAATGGGGTAAATCTGCCTCAGTACTTTGTAACTATAGCCTAAGTACTATGCAATTGTGGCCTTAGGGGCACGTTAATCAATCTTCTATGCAGCGCTTTACAGCAAGCCACTGTGCTCCACTGTGCCACATGAAAGGGAAAGGGAAGGAATGCACCATATTAAACACTATAAAGAGCATTCCTATAATTTCCTTGTGCCCGTGCAGTATTGACGGCCTAGCGCCTACACAGGCACCCTTGTGTCATGGTGCAATGGTTCCTGGGTTGCAAAGAGGATTGTTTTTGTGAAGGAATTGACACCTTTCTGCACAAAACAATCCTCAGAGGCATTTCCTCTTCCTTTGTGTGCTTCAGAATGCAGCAGACCTAGAAGAGGAAAGAACGAGGAGAAATAAAGATACTTCTCCTTATTACGCCTCCCCTTGGGAGGTATAGCATTTTGACACGTTCCCAGGTTAACCACTGATAGTAAATCTGGGAATGCGGCAAAATCAATGGATGGATGCTTGAGAATACCCATGCTGCATCCATGGAAAGCCTCTCTGGGGCAGGGTAACAGAAGACAGCGATTTGAGCTGTCTTGTGTTACTCCAGAATTATCAAGCCATGCAGGCCCATGCAAGGTAGTACTGATAAATCTGACTGTAGTGTTGCGTCGCCCTTGTGCTTCCTTGTGTGGTGCAAGGGTGACGCAACACTATGACAAACATGCTAATTAGGGGCATATTTACAAGAAAGTAGTGCATCAGCTCTGATGCTCCACTTTTTTCGCTTCATCCTGCACCCCCTAACGTAACCATGGTAGCGCTCTATTTACTATACCTCGCACCATGGTGCACGTTAGCACAATAGCCTCATAAGTTATGACACAATTGTGGAGCTTTGCTGGATTAGCGCCATAAATGGTGGCGCTAGTCCAGCAAAGCACAGGGAGGCCCATAGTTCATTATGGGAGCGTCACTTTAATGCCTGCACTTAGCAGGCGTTAAAAATTACAGAAAAAATGGCGCAGTGAAATCTTGTACATTTCACTGCACTATTTCTTTGGGCTTCCGTTCGTGGGAACACCCCACTTGCATACATTATACCTGGAGCAGGTATGATGTGGCACAAGGGGTTACAAAGTGGCGCAATGCATGTTTTGTAAACATGGTTCACGGTGGGGCCTCCTTAACGCCTCCTTAGCGTAACAAAAATGACACTAGGGAGGTGCAAGGAGACTCAACAGGCTTGTAAATATCCCCGTAGTGTCTTAAATATATGTGATAACAGTAGTGGCAAGAATTATGAGCAATGCATTTAGCTTGCAGGATAAGATTGAATGTATTTTTAAGGTGAACAGGGACCTTGCCCAAAATATATATAAACTAGAATAACTGTTTTGCAATATCTTTTGTTGGCTAAAAGGACAACAACATAGTCTCTTTAAAGTAAGTCTTATATTGTCACAAATCAGTACGCTAATGAATGATCTACCAGTTAGTACTGAATTTTTTTGATGATATTAACAATTTGTTTTGAGGTTTGCATTGAGACTGTAGATTATCAAGCAGGGTCTTCGGTTTACATTCATTAATTCTGTTTTTTTCTAAGCAAACTCCTTTTCTTCAATTCTTATAGCATTGCAATGTTAATAGATGGAGGCTCCATAAACCGTAGCTATACCTAAAAAAGTGAAAATAATTGGGTGTCAGCAGCATAATTATAGAAGCAGACTTCAAATCTTTCCAATACACCTCCTAAGAGGCTCAAATAGTTATTAAAGATTATCAGGTGACAAAGTAACCTCAAACAAGTCAGAGTAGTGGACTAGTCTTCATAAGATCCAATTCCAGTGAGTCGTAGGACTGTTAAGACTGCTTGGTTTCGGGCGGCAGCACCACAGCTTGCGGGTGACTGAATCAGTCCCACACCGACTAGAAGCTGTCGCCCTGACCTTCTTGGTTAGCTAGCAGCACCTCACCCAAACCTAGAAAGTAAAGGGGATTTGTGGCAGCCTAAACATGTGACACCCTGACTCCTCCGACTTCTCAGGGAAGTTGTTGTGGAACAGATCTTACCCCTTTCTCTTACCCATGAGAAGGGAGACAAAGAGATGCAGGATAAGATTAAATACATTTATTGAAAAGACTGCATTTTATGATAAAAGGCATGAGCTGTGATTATTAGGAAGATGAAACATAACACAGCAATGATTGTGACCGATAGAGAAAAACATATAAACAGTCCCAGCATCCTGACATAATCATTAGTCTAAAAATTCCTACCTACACTTCTAGCATCCAACATGTGAGCACAGCAGTGTTAGCCCTTTTTGCCTGTACTATTCCATGGAAGGAGACCTCGACCCCATACCTGGAGAGAAGCAGGGGTCTGCCTGTTTGTCTTCTAGCAGTCCTCCCAGTTGGCTGGAAAGACAAGGCCAAGATCAGCAAAGCTGTGACGAAGTGGCACACAGTGCAAGATGGCTGGCTGGAATGTCCCCTCTACCCTTCTTCTGCTTGTGTGGTGTTTATATAACAAAATGGATTGAGTCCTGAGAACAGGCCTGACATGATTATATGTCTGTGGCAATAAAGTTGACTCCGTAACTCTTGGACTGGCAATACCAAGTGAACTATTGTGTGCAATGACAGCCTTAAGCAGGGTACAGAGCGAAATGTTGTGCAAAGAAACTAACAACAATCCTTTCACAGAAAGGCAGCTGATAGGAATATAAAAACAACCCTGCTGAAAAGCAAGCTGTGCTAAAAGATAAAAAAATGAATAAACAAATAAAGGCCCATATTTATGAAAAATGGCGCACACCTGCGCTAATGCAATTGTGTGTACATTTTTTTAACTTGGGCTAACGCCATTCACTAACTCCATTCGTGCGCCATATTAAAAAAATTATGCACAATGGCGCTAAGGAATGGCTAGCGTCTCAAAAAAGTTGCTAATCCGTGAGGGATGGCGTTAGGGGAAATGGCGATAGTAGGTCAGAAATTGCGTTAGGATGGTTAGCTGCAAAATATCTGCCGCTAGTCAGCCTAGCATCATTTTTGATGCACAAGCAGCCAAAAATGACTCCTGTCTTAGTATAGACAGGAGTTATACCCCCTAGGCCAATGCCCACCACATGGGACCAGTGTACCCTGGGCAAGCCCTATATACACAGTGCCAGGCAGGGGGGCCCTTGTAAGGGGCCCTCAATTGCACACTACACACATACACATACACTTTCCTGCAACTTACTTGGGATGGGCTCCCTCCTCCTGTAGTGTGGTTGGTGGTGTTGCTGGGGATTGGGGTGGGCATCTTTGTGCCTATTCCATGGTGTCCTTCCATGGAAATGGGCCTACCTGCACATTAACGCCTGGTCTGACCAGGCATTAATTAATGGTGCTAAATGTGCTTAGCACCATTATCTAGGCCTGCCTCCTCACTGCGCGTTGTTCTGAGTTGGTATTTAAATAAGGCACTGGGGTCTAGCGTCATTTTTGGGAAGGGAATGCCTACCTTGAATCTCATTAGCGCAAGGTGGGTTGGCACTTCCTAAAGATGGAGCTAACTCCAATATTTTGACGGTCAAAGTATAAATATGGAGTTAAATTAGCACCGCTTTAGCACCAACATAAATGGCGCTGAGGCAACGCTAATCTCCCATAAATATGGACCAAAATGTGTATATAGGTAAAAGGGAAAAGGTTGCAGGCCTAAAGCTAAAATAAAGATGCCCAATCTGAGTGCTAAAAGGAACCCACAACACCCTCCCCAGTATTAGTGCAAGAGTGCAAGGATCAAGCTCTTAAACTGACTATGCTAATACTACTTAAAAGAAGGCTAAAAATGTACATAAAAGAAATAAAACTGTTGACAAGTAGACCAGTCCGAGACGAGCAGCCAAATTAAAAACAGAACACTTCAAGGATTTTAGAAAAATATTCAAAGTCCAAATCAACAGTAATCATGATCTCGCAGGAGGGTTCCAAGCATATCGATGGAAGGGGAATCCAGGATGGACCCCATTTTGGCTGGCAATAAATCCATTAGCTCGTCAGCTAAGAGGAGGAAGGAGCACATATGGTCCATTGCCTCAGCCACAGGTCTGGCCGAGGAAGCAGCGTTTCACGCAGTGCCAAATGCTGAAACAACAGGAGCCAATAAACCCATGAAGGGCTACTCATAGAAGGCATCCCGCATCAACCATATTCTCATTGGACAATTTCGGCAAAGAACCCTCATCGAGAACATCAACAGATTCACATCCATAGATGGTACATGTTGTAAGGCAAGGCACAACTTTAGTGCAGTTTCAAAAGAGCAGCACAGGCAGGGAAAGATGGGCTGCACACAATTGAGAACGGGTAAAAATGACAGTGACCAGTTCCTGTCTAGCTCTTCCAAGAGTGATGCTCCAAAGTACTGCATCATGCGTTAATGACACAGGTTGGCTGGTGGGAGCTCCATCATGTCTCATTGTTGAGATGGGGCAGCCACTGTGAATCAAAAATAGCAACAGCAGGATGGTGATAACAGAACATTTCCCCATAGCATGCAGTGTTCATATAAACATCCTCACTTTCAAATACAGTATAATATTCAAGCTCCGAAAGCATAGAATCAACTGTTTTTACATCCCAGTCTTCAGAACCAACTCCCGGTGTAATAATATCACTCATTGATAGTATAAAAACATATGGGATTTGAAGCATTGATATAGAGCCAAAGATATCAAATGGTACTTTATCCCAAACAATCCCATCTGGAACTGGAACAGCTGGTATGTTTACAAAGGACAAGCCTTTTTGGACCTTATGTGAGGATAAGTAAGATTTTAAAACCTCATCACCAGTTCAAAAGCTGCCCCCCACCCTCATCCCCCTGAGGTGCCTGCCAACTTGCAAACTGATACCCCTGCAGAGTTCTATCCTGATGAAGTCAGGATTCAAGTTGGGCCTTGGACTGTGCCCTGTGGCCATGTGGGCCTTTAGTACTTTGGACTGGGCATTGGCCCTCTGTGTACATTTGTACATATCTGTTTTTCATACAACTGGTTCTTTTGGTAGCTGTTTACAATCAATACATTCTCATTACTGCATTCTTGTTGTCCTTGCATTATTCTGCTGTGTATCGTGTGCCATTGTTTTTCATCTGCAGCTGGTTGTGTGTATGGTGTGGGTGGGGTGTGTGTCATGCATGTGCGTGTGTGTCACTCTCGTTTTCCTCCCTTGTGTGCTAGGCGGCTGTTCTCACCATCGTCGTCTTCGTCGGCGTTGGTTTTCCAGGTAGAGCAGACTTGCAGTTCCGGTTCCATGGAGGCATTGTTCTTCCCTGTGTCTCCGATTGTGAGTCTTTGCTCTTCTGTGTTCTGTTCCCGCCAGGCTTTTGATGGCGTTGGTACCGCCCAGGAAATCCAAGGTCAAATATGGTGGGCAGTTCTTTGTCTTCTGCCTGGCTGTTGTTGGCTACGGCCGTGGTCAGTGGCCTTAACGCCCTGGCGGTTTGTGTGGTACATTGGCTGTCTATGGGAGTTATCTCTGCCATGGCCATAATTTGATGGTAATTACCACTAGCCTATTTGGGGTATTACCACCACTTTATCACTCACCGCCAGGGTCATAATAAGGGCCTAAGTCTAAAAAGAAGGGTCTTGTCCTTTTAGTGAGCTTGCAGGAGTAATTGATTCCTGAGATTCTGGGGGCAACTTGCAATAGTTTGTTTAAAATAGTTGCCAAGTTGCTTCTGGATAAAGCATTCTAGTTCTTAAAAAAGTCCCAAGCTTGGTACCAGTTCCTTAGACAGTTGTCTCCACACACGTTCAGTTTGATTTGACAGAATCACTAAAACCTAAACTCAGTAGCTGCTAATGCTGGTCTAATCTGTGCATGAACATTGGGAGAACATAGTTGTAGTGTCTTGCAAATTTTAGGACATAAACCTTTTGGCTCCAAACAAACTTCATAGCAGTGTGACATAATCACTAGAAAAGAATGTTATGAAAGGTTGGTTTAGAATGTGGGGGTTCACAGGTACACACAGAGGAGTAAAGACGTAATTTACTGCTGTGTGTGTATTGTAGTCATTGGTGGGTTCAAGGCTAGGTGGATCCACTGAAATGTAACAAAATAGGGCATAAGTAACTTGAACAAGGACAGTGTTCTCCCAGAGAGTTTGCTGTGGTGTAAGCAAACTGCTCATGCGAGCCTTCATTAAAGTGCTAAGTCAATGTTTGGCATATGTGAAGTGAAAGCGCATCTCCAGCCAGTGTGAAGCATTTGAAGATAAAGAAATCTTCCTTAGAATTCTATACATCATTTGTCAAGAAACTACAACCAAGGCTGTTGGCCTTTTTTTTGCTTATGCAGGGTCATCCCCAATCTTTTTGCCTCCTGCCTCCTATTTTTTCTGACTTGTTGCTGTTGGCTTTTGAACTCTGAGCACTTTACCACTGCTAACTAGTGCTAAAGTGCCTATGCTCTCTGTGTAAATTGTATGGTTGATTGGTTTATCCATGATTGGCATATTTGATTTACTAGTAAGTCCCTAGTAAGGTACACTATAGGTGCCAGGGCCTGTAAACCAAATGCTAGTAGTGGGCCTGCAGCACTGGTTGTGCCACCCACCTATGTAGCTCTGTGATCATGTCTCAGACCTGCCACTGCAGTGTCTGTGTGCGCAGTTATAACTGTAAATTCGACTTGGCTAGTGTACCCACTTGCCAGGCCTAAACCGGCAGCCCTAAGGTAGGCCCTAGGTAGCCCCAAGGGCAGGGTGCAGTGTATGGTTAAGGTAGGACATATAGGGCCTGATTACGACTTTGGAGGACGGTGTTAAACCGCCCCAAAAGTGGCAGATATACCACCTACCGTATTACGAGTCCATTATTTCCTATGGAACTCGTAATACGGTAGGTGGTATATCCGTCACTTTTGGGACGGTTTAACACCGTCCTCCAAAGTTGTAATCAGGCCCATAGTAATGTGTTTTATATGTCCTAAAAGTGAAATATTGCTAAATGTGTTTTTCACTGTTGCAAGGCCTGTCCCTCTCATAGGTTAACATGGGGGCTACCTTTAAATATGATTAAAGTGTAGATTCCCTTTGGGAGCGGATGGATATGTGGAGTTTGGGGTCTCTGAGCTCACAATTTAAAAATACATCTTTTAATGTAGTTGATTTTAAGATTGTTTGTTTGAAAACGCCACTTTTACAAAGTGAGCATTTTCTTGCTTAAACCATTTCTGTGACTCTGCCTGTTTGTGGATTCCCTTTCTGGGTCAGTTTGACAGTTGGGCTGGTTGCACCTCTCACTAGACAGTGACACAAACGGAGCTGGGGTGTAGTCTGCATTTCCTGATGAGCCGTCTGTGCTAGGAGGGAGGGGAGGAGTGGTCACTCACACCTGAAAGGACTGTGCCTGCCCTCACACAATGCAGTCTCCAGGCCCCTGGTGAGTGTCTGGGGCCTGGCCTGGGCAAGGCAGGATTTCACATTCAAGAGAGACTTTGCTTTGAAGTAGGCCTACTTCAAAGGAGAAATTGTGTATTTGAAGGGCACCCGAAACCACAGACTTTAGAACACTTCAGGAAACCAAGAGGAACCTATGCCTGGAGAAGAGCTGAAGAGCTGAGGAAGAAGAGCTGCCCTGCCTGTGACTGTGCTTTGTGGAGCTATCCTGCAGTTGCTGCTTCTGCCAGAATAAGAGGACAAAGACTGGACTTTGTGTGCCTTCCATCTTGTGAAGAAATCTCCAAGGGCTTGATTTAGAGCTTGCCTCTTGTTGTTTGAAGTCTCAGGGACAGCAAAGACTTCTCTCTGCCAGCTCCTGGAGTCTCTGGAGAGACTCCTGCTCTGCCCTGTGGTTCCCATCCAGTTCCTGGGACCCTGAAAGGAGAAGCTGGCAGCCTAAGAGGAGGAAATCCACAGACAGAGCGTCTTGCGGGGAAAAGATCGGCACGACTCCGATCTGAGGCTGAAGAAATGACGCGCCGCCGGCTCTGCGGCTAAAAATCGACACTCGTCGGAAACGCGACCGAAGAATTGACGCACTGAGCTGGGGAAAGGACGCGCAGCATCGCTGACGGAGTCCCGGAGATCGAAACCTGCGCTGCTTGGTTTTTGAATCATCGTGTGGCTGGACTTCCGACGCAAGTACCGCTGGGCGTCTAAAAACAACGCAAGAGGTGCCCAGACCTGAGAGTGCTGACCGAATCGACGCATTGCTCTCCTGCGGAGAGAAGAAATGACGCGCCCCGACTCGGCGAAAGAAGAAACAACGCAAGGTCCCGCTCATGAGTGGAATCGACGCATCACAAGCCCTTTTTGACGCACCCTCGCCCGTGCAGAGTTATTTTTGACGCACCCAAGGTACATTTTCACACTAACAATGTTAGTGTGTGTTTTAAACTACAGAAATACTATTTTTGCTTTTTAATTGATAACTTGACTTGTGTATAGTGGATTTTTGACATTTTGGTCTTGTTTTGTTTAGATAAATATTTCCTATTTTTCTAAATCTGTGTTGTGTCATTTTGTAGTGTTTTCATTAAGTTACTGTGTTTGTTGGTACAAATACTTTACACCTAACACTCGGAAGTTAAGCCTACTGCTCTGCCAAGCTACCAAGGGGGTAGGCAGGGGTTAGCTGAGAGTGATTCTCTTCTACCCTGACTAGAGTGAGGATCCTTGCTTGAAGAGGGGGTAGCCTGACTATCAACCAAAGACCCCATTTCTAACATGGGCCATACTACAAGGTACTGCTCTGCCATGCAAAATAAAGTTATACATAGTACGGAGCATTAACACTGAAGGCGATACAATCAGGTTTACAAAGCGCAGTCAAAGACAAATATAATTTGCAAAAGACAGTTACAAATAGAAGTGCTGGCTGACAGAACAAAGGGAAGCATATTGTTTTACACTTACCAAAATCTTTATAAGTGGAGTGTTATGACCTCAGCACTGGGCAGGGAGATCCAAAAAGAAGCACTGGGGGTTGTGCTTACTGAGCTGTCCAATATCCAAAGTGGCACACCACCAAAGCTCTGATGGAGCGCAAGAAGAAGGTCAAAACCCCAAAGACTGTCCTGGATGACTTGGAATCCAATCCATCACTGTTTGTTTGAGAGAGCAATGACAACCAAGTTACCTCAATAGACCACCGAAAAAGACCAGAGTGAGAAAATTATCCATTCAAGGGACTTAGTTAACAAGCAGAAATCGGAAACTTATGCTGACCAGAGGTGACGTGAAGAATACCACATTTAAAAAAGGTGATTGGGTGAATGCCCAATAGATGTGCAAAAGAAAATCTGATGCTTCATATGATGCTGAATCATTCGAAGTGGTGTCAACTAAAGGACACATGGTGACTGCCCAGCAGCCTGGAAAGTCTGTTACTATAGACTCTTCTCACTTCAGGCCTATGATTTATCAGTCTTCAACTCATAATGGTGAAAGAAAGACTGACCCTGAAAACTCAGTGACTGCTGCTACATCTTCACCATCCTTAACAATCTCTGACACTGAAGTTGACAGCTCACAGATTCCAGAAACCAGATCGCTTCAAATGATCAAAGTGCAAGAATGTTAATTGATGATATGCAGTTGTGCATGTTTCTTCATATATGTAATGAAAACAAGGTTTAGAATGTGGGAGTTAACAGTTACATGTAGAGGAATAAAGATGTTTGATATACAGCTCTGTGTGTGTCGTAGTCATTGGTGGGTACCAAGGCTGAGGAGGATGCTACAGTAGTTGTACTTATTTCAAAATACAATATGACCAAACCCACTGTAGTCAAACGAATCTCCAACCAAACACCTAGACCTCCAGCATCCCTTAAAGTAGTAAGTTAATAGTGAAAGTTGATGGAGTTCTGGTCTATTGGAACCTTTCTGTTAGCACAAATCCATCAGTGAATTAGCTGGCCATGAAATCTAAGGAAATATTTTAGTAGTAGACAGGCTATCTGGCAATGACGCAGGCGCAAGTAAAAAGGGAGTCACTGCATTGCTGGAAGCCACTATAAAAATCTTCTTTGTGCTCGGACCCTGCACTATTTCCCTAATTATTTGATATATTTACGTTAGTGGTACAGTAGGGCAATTTCACAGCCCTTTAGATGGCTCTGGGGGTCAAATGTACTTAATTAGTTTGCACACTTAAGCCCTTCACAAAAGCATAGGGTTTGTGAATGTGGATTGGTGTTTGACCATGTGCTGAATCCCTTTTGCAAGCTGGAAAAGTCTTACTGACCCACACAAAGGTCTTGTAAATCATTACGAATCACAAACAAAAGTGGGCATGAAATGGGTGTCCTCTCATAATTGTGATTTACAATGGTTTGCGAGCTGTCTAAATATATTCATTAGAAAGGTACATTTTATGACTCTCTGGAAATGTGCAAATAGTGATGCAACAGATTGGTACACAGATCGCACCACAAGTTGCATACCCATCTACAAACAAATTGATGTGCTAATTGCATATCTCGTTTGATAATGAATCCTAGTACATTCGGCCTTTATTCCCCAACTTGGCACAGATCATTTTAATTTCACTCTGTTGAGCATGAACACAAATACAGACTTCAAGTACTGTATATGTAAAGTGCAAACCTTTTGGCTACAAAAGTATAGTGGACCAAAATATAATTAAATAGAAAAGTATATTTACCAATATAATAAATTAAAACAAATACTACATTAAAAATATATATTCATAGAGGAAAAATAGCAATGCATTGGATAGCTTAAAAATATATAAAAGTATATACTTTAAAACAAAATGTAAAAAAAAGTGAACATTATATGGAAATAAATATTATTAAATAAACATGAATAATAAAATACAAATACTAATAATAAATAAGAATAATTAAAACACTATGGCCCAGATTTATGCTGGCCTTGCGCCATTCCAATGCCACATTAACATAATTTTTTTAACACTAATGTGGCATTGGAAGGGCAGAAACGCTGTGCCATAATTACAAAGTGGCGCAATGCTTGCATTGCACCACTTTGTATCCCCTTGCGTCACATGATGCCTGCACCAGGCATAATTTATGCAAGGTGGGGCATTCCACCATTTTTATCGGCATTTTTTAATGCTTGCTAAGTGCAGGTATTAAAAAGAGGCTCTCATTGCTTACAACGGAACTCTGGGTACTTTGCAAAAAAAATTATGACGCTAGTCACTCTAACTACCGCCATGGTGCGCGGGGGCGCTAATGGGCACAGGAAAAGTGGCGCTGCACTAGGTGAAGCACCAATTTTCATAAATCTGCCTCCTATACATTAAAATTATAACATCATTAAAAATAAAAACACAAATACAAATATCAATAATATTGCTCCAATAAATAAAATAAAAATAAAGAGAGGTCAAATTCGCTATTTCCACACCAAACGAAGCAACAGCAGGGAAAATGTTAACCCTGGGAAGGATCAGATTTAATATTCCCTCTCAGACCCAACAATATCAGCTAGATCAATTGTAATTTGAAGAGACTGTTGTACACTTCAGAGTTTCTGATCTGAGTGTTGTCATTCCACAGAAGTGCACAGGAAGGAAACTCAGAGAAGGCGCTGAAGAAATAATAGTCTGAATTACTGAGCAATATCTTGAATACCCGCCGAGCACTATTTTATGCTCTAGTGAGCTATCTAATAAAGCGACAGATACTCAGCACTACATTAGTTATAGGCAGTTACGATTGTCAAAGTTTTTAATCTGCATACAAGGCGACGCCATGAGGTTGCCAGCCATGATGGCTGACCCACAAGGCAGAGCTATGATGCCTTGCAGGGCTCTCGTATGCTAATAAGGGTGTGAATCCTTATTTTCCTTTCTATTGTTGCTCAGGATTTTTACCTCTGTAGAATGCATTAGGGAAGAAAAAAACAAAGTGTACTACCGGATACTATTTTATACACACGAAAATACCTTTGTAGATAGGCCTAGAGGTCTTTAAATAAAAAATGTGCAGAAATCAGCAATTGGTATTACACCTAGGCATAACAACTGTATTCCTTCCTGTTGTTTTTTTAAATAATTCCTGTCTCATTCGGCCACAGAGGGGTACTGTTCTGGGCAACAGTCTTCACATGTAAAGAACAGAATAAACTTCATATGTATTGCAAATAGACTGCATGGTGATCACAGCAAAAACTGTGTTATCAGACACAAATGATAAGATAACATTTCTGAGTGAAAATATATATAATTACAGTAAAAGGCTAGGGGCCTGATTTAGATATTGGAGGACAGGTGACTCTGTCACAACAGTGACATATTCAATTCGCTGAAATCTAAATCTAATAGGGTATAATGGGATATAGATTGTGGTGGATGGAATATCCATCACTGGTGTGACAGAGTAACCTGTCTGCCAATATCTAAATTAGGCCCTAAAACTGGTTGGATATTCCATCCACCACAATCTATATCCCATTATACCCTATTAGATTTAGATTTCAGTGAATTGAACATGTCACTGTTGTCAATAATGGGTAAGGTTCCCACCAAACATGAAGAAATTCAGTTTTGGATAGCACAAATTACAAATCAGGTGTAAGCAGTGTTTCCCCATACGGGACCCTAAGACCCTAAGATAAACATTGAATTCTCACAATGTGCCTGCCACTTGGAATAGTTTCCTCTATTGATGACTGTGTCACTTGAGGAAGAGTTTTGCTGCAATTTTTACTACTATGCATCGTACACCAACACCTGCGAATCTTCCGGAAGTGTTAAAAAAAATAAAAAACGAGCACGGGACTGCCCCTGCCCTTGATTTGGGTAGGACATGAATAGGTAATTTTGGTGTTGTCTCTTCAATTATACTAAATAATATTAAAGGGAAAGCAGCAGCCGCATTGGCAATATGCCAGTGGTTCAGAGATGTTCCCCAAACAGACCAGGAACACAAGCTGTCACAATTTTCGCTTGGACTTATACTAGTATAGGTCAGGATAGTTTGGGGCCAGACCAAGAAAGCCACAGCTTCAAGGTAATTCTGATAAGGATAATACCAAGCAAGTACAGTAGGGTTTTAAAAACACTTAGATAGACAAAAAATAATAAATATAAAATAAAACAAAGAGGCGAATGTCCACGTTCGGAGACCTCAGAGAAACAATATAGCCTTAGAAATTGTGACAATTTGAAACCTCCTGACAGATATCAGTATACTGATGCACCTCCATCTCATGCCCTTAAGGACTCATCTGACAAACTGACAGCGAGAGATGAGTGGTCAGAGCTCTGAAATGAGTAAGTGAAACCAAAAAAGGACTCACAACTCTCCACTATAAAAAAGGAAGAAAAACTTCCACAACACAGACTTCAATTTAAAAAGAAGAAGGTTGCAGCACTTTTGGCTATGTATGCCACACATATTGAGAACATTACTAATGAACAGGACACGGACAGTGACTCTGCTAGACAGCGTGGCATAGGCCACAATAGTTCACCAGAATATTCAGGAGCTTCTGGAGGTGACACCAACTAATGACTACCTTGAATTCAAAACCCCAGATAGGCGAGTCGCCCCGCAGGGTATATAAATTAAAAATAAAAATTGAGAGGGACATTAAGCACACAATTAAAATAATATTCTGGGAAAGATTAACGCTAAGCTACGACATTCTACTGGCAGAAAAACATTGGCTGCCAGAGTTTGTCCAGATGCTCCCACAAGGGAAGATGTCATTTTGCCTTCTTTCTCAGTCCTTGTTCCTGATCCAGTAAAAGAAGCCAATGCCCCAGATTGGGCTCTTGCTCAGGCTCCTGCACTGTACCGCAACCATGGTGGTTGGGATAGGGACTCTCCCTATCATGTCATACCAATATGGTTCAATCACAAATACAACCTCAATATCCAATAAAGCATGAGGCCAAAGCCCCAGTGAGGAAGGTTTTCTCACAACTTGAGTACCAGGGCGTGATTGAATCCTATGTATCCCCTGACTAACCCCTTGTTTCCTGTTGCATAGCCGGACTATTCCTGTACAATAGTCTTAGGGTCTAATTTAAAACTCCGCGAATGGGTTACTCCATCACAACTGTGACTGATATATCGCCACCGAAATCTAAATCCCATTATATTCAATGAGATTTAGATTTCAGTGGCAGGTTACTGTCACAATGGTGACAAATATCACATCCGCTGAAATCAAAATCCTATTATATTCGACGAGATTTAGATTTTAGTGGATGCGATATCCATTACCGTTGTGACGAAGTAACCATCCACTGAGTTCTAGATCAGGCCCTTAAGTTATAGACATTTAAACTGTCATACACACACATATGCTATTCAAAATTCACATATCACAGTACTTATGCCACATTCACTGAAGGTGACACAGTTCCAATAACATACAAATTACACCTATGCTCCAATACAGAAATGTGTTTTGCACCAACAGAAAAAATACTGACGGCAATTAGGATTGCGGTCACCAAGGAGAGGCCACTGACCAAAGGAAACCTCATTATTGTTGTGACCCCAATAACAGCCCTTGAGGCTGCTACCAAAGCCAGTGTTACTAACACAAAAGCATTACATCTATGTTGGATACAGTGGGCTTCCTCCTTGACTGCCACTGATGTAGATTATGTTTTTGATCCAAATTTATAGACCGAAGGATTTCTCCAGTATGAACTTGAAAATCCCATGCCCACTAATGTCATGCCTTTGCCAGTAGAAAATCATCATTTACCCTGATGGTTCAGCTCAACCAGCTGGAGGTACCAAACACCAATACTCCATGGCTTGTGCAGCTGTTTGTGGAATTATGAGGGATGGTAAATTCCACCCTCAACAGACTTACATGCAGTGCCTAAGGGATTGCACAGCACATCTATCAGAGCTTAAAGCATTGATTTTCACACTGGAACACACGAATCCTGAACTCCCAACACTTATCATATGCGATTTGTATTATTGTGTCCAGTCCTTTTATGAACATTTACACTACTGGCACCTTAATGGGTTCAGAGATTCAAAAGGAAACACCATAAAACACAACTTCTTGTGGGGGAAGGTGTTTGGTCTCAAAGACGAACTGCTACGGGCTCATGTCATACATACATTGGGCCACCAATGTGTTGGAATGCACATTGTAGGAAACTCACTGGCTGATGAAGCAACCAAGTCTGCAGTCGCTACGGGTTCTGTTTCTGTGATAGCCCATTCTCATATGAGGGTGAATGACGACATCTTGGCTGGCGTGAATGCTTTGGCTGATTACAAGCTGTTGGACCTGGCCCTTTTACAGGGTCCTTACCCAGACTTTTTGCCTTTTGCCTCCTTATTTTTCTGACCTTTGTTGGCTGACGTTATGACTCTGAGCACTTTTTCACTGCTAATCAGTACTAAAGTGCATGTGCTCTCCCGTGTAAAATTGGAATGATTGGCATATTAACTGTACCTATAAGTCCCTTGTAAAGTGGTACCCCTATACCCAGGGCCTGTAAAATAAAATGGTACTAGTGGGCCTGCAGCACCGCTTGCGCCACCCACTGCAGTAGCCTTTCAGACCTATCTCAGGCCTGCTAGCGCAGGGCCTGTGTGCACAGTTTTCTGCCACAGTGACCTGGCATCTAAATTTACTTGCCAGGCACAGAACTCCCTCTTTTCTACATGTAAGTCACCCCTAAGGTACGCCCTAGGTAGCCCTGTGGGAAGGGTTCCATGTATGTAGAAGGCAGGACATGTGCCAGGTTACGTGGCCTGTCCTGGTAGTGACAAACAGTCTAACTTGGTGACTCACTGCTGTGAGTGCTGCCTTCTCATAGGATTGCATTAGCAACGTCCTGCCTTATGTGTAAGGGGTATTGTCTGATTTTGAGGGGTAGTGTAGGCATGTTTGGTATGGTTGTAAAGGTGGTAAGAAATGCTGCTTACTGATGTAGGTGTATTTTTTATTACTATTACAGAAATGCCACTTCTAGAAAGTGAGCATTTCTCTGTGCTTATGACTCTGGTGTTTTTTTCAGCTTGACTCCAATCCACGTCTGGGCAGACTGACAGATGGGGCTTTGTGCATACTTTTCAGACAGCCTGTACACAGGGAGGGTGGAGGTGTCACAGAGGTGCATCTACATATTGTATGGTCTTCCTGGGCTGAGAGAAGGGAGAGGCGGGGCACACCTGCATTTCTAAAGGCTGTGCCCTGGCCTCACACAATAGGGTTGTTTACCGCCCACTGATGTTTGGAGCCTGTGCTGGAGGAAAGAAGGGGCACTCCCAGAACCAGTTGTAACTGGTTGGAACCCCCTCTCCTCCTCATTGTAAGAGAGACAGCAAACTGAGTATAAGTACAGGGGAATTTTCCCCATGATTTGGACATTCTTGAGGACTGAAGAGCCTTACCTGAAACTGGACCCTGGACGCTGCTGAGAGGACTCACCAGGACCCACCTTGGACTGCTGCTGCTGTGCTGACCTGTGACCTGCCTGGTCACTAGGAGGAACTGCCACCATCTGCAACCCTTGTGCTGGACTGTAGCTGAGTTCGCCAGCCCTGTGCTCCTTTTTCATTCCTGTCCCCACGGGCAGGGTGCCGTGGCCCCTGTCCTCTGCCATTGACTCCTTCATGAGGAGGGCTGCTTGTAAAAAGAAAGAGCCTAGAAGAGTGCTTCCTTGGGCCCCCTTGCACCTCCACAGTTGCCGGGGAAAAAGAATCACCGCCGCAGCCCGGGATCGCGCAGTGCTGCCCGAATCACCGCCGCAGCCTGGGTGCTGTGGAATCACCACCACAGCCTGAGTGTACCTTTAATTGTCGGAGCACGTTGCGCTCTATCCAGTGCCCCCGGGCACCAAAAGAAGCTTATAGACGTGCCCCTGGGGCACCAGCAGGCACCGTCCTTCGTGCCTGCTCGCGAGAAACGCCAAGCAAGACAGGAGAGTGTCTCGCGCACCATGTCGGGTGCGGCCGCCCTCCAGAGCAGGAGGAAAGCCTCATCGGAGGCCCCTGCTCCAACTTACCTTTTGTTTTGGACAGCCGCCCGAGGACGCGGGCGACGTCTACCAGCTGCTGAGCACAGGGAGCGGAACGGGAGTTCCATTCCCCCAGCCCCTGCCTTAGGGGTGTGATCGCCCCAGTAACTTACCTTTGGCCATTTTTGGGAGGCCTCCCCTTACAGGTAGGGGCAGTGGAGGCCCAGGGGGACCCCCAAAAATCACAGGCCCCAGGAGAAGGCAGTCAAGTGCATCAGAGAGGGTGCCAACCGACCTTCTCCCCTAGGAGCCAAGCGTGGACCCCTTTGAGCGCATAGGAGTGCCGGGGGCCACTACATCGATCTTCCAGGCACTACGAGTGCCTTGTTCTACAGAATAAGGTACTTATGGGGACACTGGGAGGGTGGTGTGCTCCAGGGTTATTTTCCTAAGGATATATATATATTTCATGTCTTGCCATATGTAATAATGTTCCTTTATAGGCATGTATGAGGTATTTATGACAAGTGCATTTATTTACTGTGATTCCTGACTACTGCTTATGTTGCAGACTCCTGAGTACTTATGTGTTCTAATGTGACAACTGCTTATTCTTGCAGAGTATTAGTAACTTGTGTAACATTCTCACAACTGCTAAGGTAGCAGGGTATTACTGACGTGTAATGTTTGGTCTAATTATGTTCTGTGCAATACAGTTTATATTTACATAGCTCAGTGTTGTGTTTACTTTGTGTTGTATATTTTGTGTAACGTGCTGAGTGTGTTGTGTAAATGCTTTACACATTGCCTCCGGGTTAGGCCTGACTGCTCGTGCCACGCTACCAAGGGGGTGAGCAGGGGTTATCTTGGACGTGTAACTCCCTTACCCTGACTAGAGTGGGTAGGTTCTGCCTGGCTTAGGTGCATACCCTAGCCAACCAGAAACCCCATTTCAAACACAAGCCTTTACCAAAAGCATACCCTCCCAAATATTTCTACCGTTTAAGAGCCCAATATAATGCCTTTGTTACAATACCAGGGACGAGTGATCGTATGATACCCAACCAAGATCCGAATAAAGCATTACGTGAGGGTGTTGGGTCTGTCAATGCTGGTGTGGTGGCTACCATTTCCCTTCATCAAAAGCGCTATTGGTGACCTGGTCTATACAAGCAGACCAAGCAGTATGTCCTTAGCTGTGACCTCGGCCAACAAATTCCAGGTTCTCCAATTAAAGGCCCACCACAGACACCCCTCTTAATATCAAATAAGTCTTTGCAGTGTGTGTACCTTTACTATTGCAGCCCTTTAAATTCTGATGGTGCATGCAAATACATTCTACTTACTGAAGATTCTTGCCCCAGATTCCTATGGGTGTGGCCACAACAATTGACTGATACTCACAATGTCATTAAAGATTTGCATTGGGGCATATGCTGTCACATTAGGTGAAATTCTTAGATGGAGAAACTTGCCTTCATTTTAAGTGCAAAACTACCTTTGTGAATTTGCGGTTAGAAGTTCTGTTAGGTCTTTGGATCTTGTACAGATTGTCTTCACATTTGCATCGGATGCTGAATTTGGCTATAACTGATAAGGAGTATTTTATTCTACATGCAACATATATTCTCGGTAGTGGATATATATGGTGGCATCCTGACAGGACCCTATTAATAGTTGTTTCTGCCAATGCTATGCTTCACCTTAAACTTGTGTTCCAGATTTCATTCAAGTACTGAGTTTTGTAGGTACTTACAATCTGCACATTATTTTCTCCTGAAAACTCCATGAGAACCAGGGATACATAATATTAATTAAGTAATCTGCAACAAGAGACCTCGTTCCATAGGGAGCTTGTGTATACATGGCTAATAGGTCTTACTCAGGGTAGATTAGGGTACTCATCATCGGCCTTGAAGAATTGAGATTAACTCATTTGAGCACATTAGGCAAGAAGCATGTTGGCATTTCCATTAGACCCTAAGGTTTATTGTCTTCCTTACTGATTTGCAATTTAAAAAAAATCTTGGCATGAGTTCCCTGCATGATTATGGGATATAATGGAACTTGTAATATGGCGGGCAGGACGTTTGTGACGACATATCCCATCTGCCAAGGTCGTAATCAGGCCCATAATAATTGATAACCCATACCCATTTTTAATCACTCTCCCTATCTACCATACCACCTCCAGAACTTAGTGAAGGGCATCACTCTACTGCTCAACCATCAACGGTCAGAGTAAATAAAAGATCTCCCCAATAGGCCCCCCTTCAGAGGCACTCTGGGCTTTGTAGCAGGGCTAAATGATGAAGCATGCCACTTCGGTGGGTGAGGGCCAGTGCATCCTATAAAGGACGCCCCCACTGTCTGATCTTAAAATTCTCATTGACACCAGTGAAGTCTTGATGGATTAACGAAGCAGCACACCTTTAATGCAGAATATGTATTCAGTGTACAGCCTGTGAGCTAGCAGAGGGGTCTGTATTAATGATGCAGCAATATATGCAATGAATTTCAATCTAAAGGTATGAGCGCAAGACTCTCAGAGGACCAATTACTGAGAATGTGAGACATGGCTGGTAGATAGGTTGCCAGAAGGGAGAAGTGAATGGGAGGCAGATAAAATTAATGGTTGTTTGGGATTGCTTATTATTCCAAAGGATAAGCCTCAGAGCATCAAGGAACGACCAACTGATTTATTTTCATCATCATTATAAATAGGCCTACATCCCAATGCCATAATGGAACAAAATGCACACATCCTTTACTCTCTTGGAGATTTAAGGGGTAATGACCAGTTATTTGGTTCTTCATTACGGTAATGCACATGCGCACACAGATGTATCAACACATTTATGCTCAAAGTCCAAGTTTATATTGAAACAAGTACAGTTCAAGTTCCCTATTCCAAAATTGAATGCTAAAAGAAGACGTGACTGGTCAATTCGTAGTATGTGATGTCTTGATGTGCTTGCCTCTTCTGTGCTCTTTTGTGTTCCTTTTAACCTGTCCCATTTTTGCGTCCTGCGTGACCTTATCCCAGCATCAGAAAAAGACAATGCAGGGGAAGAGGTTCCTAATTTCCTACTGTTTAGTGAAGAAGTCTGAAGCAACACCTCCAGAACCAGTGTTGGAAAATGGGTAAAACTCCTGAGCAACATGAATCTGCAAGCAGACTTGCTGTTTGAATTGAACCAATGTTTTAGTTGCAAGTCTGTAGATGAGGAAATAATAGGTTGGTACGAGGAGAGAAAATAAAAACAAGCATTTGTAATGCAATCAGTCTCGCATTTGCTGGAGTCAGAGCTATTGGCGTTGTAAATGGCAATGTCTTTTATCCATGTGTTGTGGTTTGAAATGGAGCGGATGTATGTGGTGTGGTGTGGAATTATGTTATGCTATGTTGTGTTATGCTATCTTGCCTTATGTTATTTTATGCTATGCTACTTTGTGTATGTTATGATATGTTGTGTTATGTTATGATATGCTATGTTGTGTTATGTTATGCTATGCTATGTTGTGTTATGTTATGCTATGCTATTTGGTGTTATGTTGTGTTATATTATGCTTTGCTATGTTATTTTATGCTATGTTGGGTTATTTTATGCTATGTTGTGTTATGTTATGCTATGCAATGTTGTGTTATGTTATATTATTCTATCTTGTGTTATTTATGCTATGCTGTGTTGTGCTATATTATGCTATGATATGTTGGGTAAGGTTGTGTTATGTTATGCTACGTTATGTTGTATTACATTGTGTCATCCTATGTTGTGTTATGTTGTCTTATGTCACGCTGTGCTATGTAGTTTAATGTTATGCTATGGTATGTTGTGTTATATTGTGATGTGTTATGTTATGTTATGCCATGTTGTGTTAAGTTACAGTATGCTATATTGTGTTATATTGTGTTATGTAATGCTATGTTGTGTTATGTAATGCTATGCTATGTTGTGTTATATTGTGTTATGTTTTGGTATTCTATGCTATGCTATGTTATGTTATGGTATGCTATGTTGTGTTATGTTGTGTTGTTTTATGCTATGCTATGTTGTGTTATATTGTGTTATATTGTGCTATGCTATGTTTTGTTATGTTGTGTTATTTTATGCTATGCTATGTTGTGTTATGCTATGCTATATTGTGTTATATTGTGTTGTGTTATGTTATGCTATCCTATGTTGTGTTATTATATGCAATGTTATTGTTGTGTTATGTTGTGTTCTGTTATGCTATGCTATGTTGTGTCATGCTATGTTGTGTTATATTGTGTTATGTTATGCTATGTTGTGTTATGTAATGCTATGCTATGTTGTGTTATATTGTGTTATGTTTTGGTATTCTATGCTATGCTATGTTATGTTATGCTATGCTATGTTGTGTTATGTTGTGTTGTTTTATGCTATGCTATGTTGTGTTATATTGTGTTATATTGTGCTATGCTATGTTTTGTTATGTTGTGTTATTTTATGCTATGCTATGTTGTGTTATGCTATGCTATATTGTGTTATATTGTGTTGTGTTATGCTATGTTATGTTGTGTTATTATATGCTATGTTATTGTTGTGTTATGTTGTGTTATGTTATGCTATGTTATATTGTGTTATGTCATGCTATGATATGTTCTGTTATGTTATGCTATGCTATGTTGTGTTATATTGTGCTATGCTATGCTATGTTGAGCTATGATGTGTTATGTTATGCTATGTTGTGTTATGTTATGCTATGTTGAGTTATGTTCTGCTGTTGGAAAATGGGTTATTGGTAAGGGCGGGTAAGTACCTACACTTAGCAATAAGCTACTAACCTCCATTTAGGTCCAGTTAGTCTCAATAAATTAAACCCAGCTCAACACTTGGTAGCTTCGCAACGAGCGACAAGGCTTAACTTAGGAGACAAAGCGTAAAGCATTCAAACATCACAAATCAGTAATTAAATAAAACACAGGAAACAGTTTAAAAATCCAAAACTAATTTATAAACATAGGAAATATGTTTTGCTTTAAAATTGCACCAAAACAAATAAAATCAGATAAAGGAAACCTGAGATATAAATTCTTAAAGCATTAGTGCTTTTTAGCGCTTTGAAATTAATAGCGCCAATCTGGTCATCTGGTCGCACCTCGACTGGGGCAAAGTCAAAGTTTAAGGCCGACCGCGATGGAGCCCTGCTTGGCTACAGTCCGCTGGAGGCCTCTGTCAAAAGTTTACCTTTGGATTTAGTTGTTTTCTTGAAGATTTTCCTTTGTGGGACCGTCGCCAGTCCAATCTGACCTCCTGGAACTTTTCCTCGGATACGCGTCGCGGGAGCCCTTAGTGGAGAATTTTACCTTCGGACTTAGGGGGTCATTCCGACCCTGGCGGTCCATGACCGCCATGGCGAAGGGCAGCGGAAGCACCGCCAACAGGCTGGCGGTGCTTCCTGGGCTATTCTGACCGCAGCGGTAAACCCGCTGTCAGAAAAGGGGAACCGGCGGTTTCCCACCGGTTTTCCCCTGGCCCAGGAAATCCGCCATGGCGGCGCTGCTTGCAGCACCGCCACGGGGATTCCGACCCCCTTCCCGCCAGCCTGTTTCTGGCAGTTGTCACCGCCAGAACCAGGATGGCGGGAACGGGTGTCGTGGGGCCCCTGGGGGCCCCTGCACTGCCCATGCCACTCGCATGGGCAGTGCAGGGGCCCCCTCACAGGGCCCCATACAGATTTTCACTGTCTGCTCAGCAGACAGTGAATATCGCGACGGGTGCCACTGCACCCGTCGCACCCCTGCAACTCCGCCGGCTCCATTCGGAGCCGGCTTCCTTGTTGCAGGGGCTTTCCCGCTGGGCCAGCGGGCGGCCTTTTGGCGGTCGCCCGCCGGCCCAGTGAGAAAGTTGGAATGACCGCCGCGGTCTTTTGACCGCGGGGCGGTCATTTGGCGGTAACCGCATGGCGGGCGGCGACCGCCGCCCGCCGCGGTCAGAATGACCGCCTTAGTCATTTTTCGAGATGAAAATTCTTCGACCGGGGCAAACCTGAATCTTGATCCAACGTCCTTGGAGCTCTCCTCAAATACACTGCCTGGGAGGTCAGGGTCAACTTTCTACGTTCGGACTTAGTCACTTTTTCTGAGATTTTCTTCACCGGAACGAACCTGCAAGTGAGGCCGGGTCGTGGTTGAGGCAAGCCGGCTAGAGTTGCCGCAGTGGGCCGGTCCCTTTATGGAGCCTTTTTCAAAAAGTTCTCCAAACTTCTCCAAACTTCTGGAACTTTTCCCAGATGTTCTTTTAAGGTTCTTTTGAGGTCCACAGCTCACCCCAAGGTCGCAGAAGCTCTGATATGCTCCTTAAGGGTGCGGACTACAACTCCCAGAATGCACCTGGCGCAAACTCCAAATTGGCCACTGGACAGTGGTCAGCTGGTCAGTTTCTTCAGAAGTTGGTGCAGAGGACTCTGGTTAGCAATCTTTCACCTGTAGCAAACAGGGAGTCCCTCCTTGAACCAGTTGAAGCCAGGCAAAGTCCTTCTTGTGGTAAATCTCAAGTGTGCAGATGGTGCAGTCCTCCAGTGTGCAGTGTCCAGGTACAGGACAGGGGTCCAGCAGGGCAGTCCTTCTTCTCCTGTAATTCTTCTGTGTAGGGACCTGAGGTGTGGGTGCAGGTCTGCCAGTTTTAGTCTTGCTCCTGGGTGAAAAACAGGGGGATCCTTGTTCTCCAATCAGGTGCAGGGTCCTTCCCCCTGTGACTACCACTTCCTGGGAAGTGTGGCAAAAATCAATCCCAGGGAGCAACATTCCTCAAAAATCCATCATGGCTGAAAATTATTTTTGGAGGTTACATCTGGCTGAGCCCACCCACTAAAAATCCTAAACACACCCTTCTGCTGCCCTCTCCTAATCTAATCAAGGGGGCACCTAATTGCCTGGGTTTGCAGGATGTGAGGGAGGTGCTGGGTTGCTCCAAATGTCCTTTCCTGCCTTTGAAGACCAGTTTGGCAGCCCTCCCCCTTCCTGCTTCTCCATCTGCAGAGGGAAGTTCTCCTCCCCCCCGGCACATCTCTTTGTGTTCAGCCCAGGCTACTTCACATCTCATCAAGGCAGCCTGGTCAGGCTGCCAGAGGCTGGCCAATCAGAGCAGAGCACTACAAGGCTGAAGCTGGCAACTTATTAGGTAGAGTTTAAAACTCTTTACCTGAACAAGTTATATTAAATCCAAAAATTGTAAGTTGTGGGATTTATTATAATAATTCACTTGATATCAAAATGGTTGTATCTGACATTTAAGGGAACTTTATAAATTAAAATAAAGTATCCCCATTCTAGCCTACTGAGGCATTCACTACAATGAGAGAAAAACTAATTTGGCTGTTTTACCTCACCAGGGCTTATAAAACTACATTTATAAGGTCCCTGCTTATAGTTACATGGCATCCAACCCTAGGGGAACATAGGACACACGCTAGGGGTGACTTATATGTAAAAATAAGGTAGCTTAAGACTTTGGAAAGTACTTTTAATTCCAAAGTCGAATTTGCATGCCACCTTAATTTAAAAGCAGCCAGCAAGGCAGGCCTGCCTTTAAAATGACACTGGACACCTCAACAGTGTACCTATGGGTGCACTATCTATGCTGGGGTCTCTAAACCTACATGCCCTAACATATACTAGGGACTTATAGGTAGGTTAATATTGCCAATTATAATTAGCCTAATTTGCATACCCACTTTACACAGAGCACTGGCCCTGGGATTGGTAAGCACTCATCAGGGCACAGCCAAGAGTCAGTAACCTCCAGCATCTGTCCAAAACTTTTGGGGGTGACCAGGGCAAAAAGGAGGACTTTCCTTCATCAGCCATGTTGTGTTATGTTATGCTATGCTATTTTGTGTTATGGTAGTTATTTTATGTTATGTTTTACTGTGTTATGCTATGTTATGTTGTGTTATGTTGTGTTATGTTGTTTTATGTTATGCTATGTTGTGTTATGGTATGTTATGCTATGTTGTGATATTTTATTTTATGCTATGTTATGTTGTGTTATGCTGTGTTGTGTGATGTTATGCTATGTGGTGTTATGTTGTGTTATGCTATACTATGTATTGTTATGTTATGATATGATATGTTGTGTTATGTTGTGTTATCTTATTCTATGCTATGCTATGTTGTTATGTTATGTTGCATTATGCTATGTTGTGTTATGTCATGCTATGTTGTGTTATGCTATGCTTTATGTTATGCTGTGTTATGTTATGCTATGTTGTGTTATGTTATGCTGTGCTATGTTGTGTTATACTGTGTTATGCTATGTTTTGTTATGTAATGCTATGTTATGTTATAGTGTGTTATGTTATGCTATGCTATGTTGTGCTATGTTATGCTATGCTATGTTGTGTTATGTAATACTATGCTATGTTGTGTTATGTTATGCTATGCTGTGTTATGTTGTATTATGCTATGTTATGTTGTGTTATGTTAAGTTGTGCTGTTATGCTGTGTTATGTTGTGTTATGTTAGGAAGTGGAGAAGAGAGAGTGAGAGAAGAAAGAGAGAGAGTTAGATGAGTTAGAGATACAAAAAGAGAGAGGAGGAAGAGAGACAGAAAGAGAGAAATAGAGGAAGAGAGTAAAAAATTGAGAAATTGGAAAGCTATAGAGAGAAAGAGAGTGAAAGAATGAGAAAGAGAGAGAGGAAGAGAAACTGAGGTAGAGGAAGGTGATAGAGAGAGAGAGAAATAGAAAAATACTGAATGAGATATATAGAGAGAGTTAGTTGAAGATAAAAAGATAAATAAGTATATAAAGAAATGAAGTGTTTGAAAAAAGGGAGTGAAATAAAGAGAGCAAGATAATGAAAGAGAGAGAAAGAATGAGAAAGAGGGGAAGGAGAGAGATAGAGAAAAAATATTAGAGAAATAAAGTGAGGAAGAGAAATATAGTTAAAGATTAATAGAAAGAGGGAGAGATTAGAATAAGAAACAGACAGGAGATACAGTACAGGCAGCAATGCAAGCCTTACTGACATAAAGAGGAGATAGACCATAGGCATTAGCAATGCAGGCTTCCCTCACATTTAGCAGATAGGGTAAAGTAGCAGTGCAAGCGTCCCTCTCATGCAGGGCAGATACAACAAATGTGCAGTGCATGCTTCCCTCACACAGGCAGATACAGCACAGGCAGCAGCATTGGAAGCTTCCTTCACATATAGCAGATACAGCACAGCAGCAATGAAAGCTTCTTTTACAGATAGCAGATACAGGATAGACAAGAGCAATGCAAGCTTTCCTCACACACAGGAGATACAGCACAGAAGCAATGCAAGCTTCGTTATACACACAGGAGCTACAGCACAGCAGCAATGCAAGCTTCTTTATACAGACTTATTTATACAGGCAACAGGAGTGCAAGCTTCACCCACACACAGCAGATGTAGCACAATAGCAGTGCAAGCTTCCCTCACATACAGCATGTATGTCACAACAACAATGCAAGCTTCCCTTACACAGTTAATAACAGCAGCAGTGCAAGCTTCTCTGAGACACAGTAGATGCAGCACAGGAGCTGTGCAAGTGCCCCTGACACAGCGCAGATGCAGCAGAGGAGCAGTGAAAGCTTCCCTTACAGAGTAGATACAACACACACAACCGATAAAAGTGACAGGTATTGATGTGAATAAAAAGGAACAGTTAAAAAGCACCAGTGATGAGAAACTTTTTTAGTAAATGTATTATAGTGCCAGAAGTATGTAATCTGAATTAAGTAAATATAGATTCATTTAGGAATGAAAAGTTGTGATAAAGAATTAAAAGGTACTTATTTTAAGTAATAAAAAGAGTATTAATAGGTATTTTTGGCAACTTGTGGTTTGTAAATGTTAACAGCTTAAAATAAAAAAGAAAGTGTTACTAAATTGTATTAATAAAACATGAGAAATAATAGTACAGCATAATGTGAATTAGAACAAACTACTTTGGTTTTGTATTTTTTTTAATTGTAATTCAAATGTAATACTTATACTGGTGTTATACATTGCTTATAAAACACACTAAATAGTGTATGCAATTAATTTTAGGGAGATAATGACACAGAGAGAAAGAAAGAGAGGGAGAGAAAGACAGAGAAAGGAGGGTGAAGAAAGAAAGAGGAAGGAGAGCAACGGAGAATTAGAAAGAGAAAGATGACATGATGTAGAAAGAGAGAGAGAAAGATAAAGAGTAGAGAGAGAAGGAGAGAGAGAGAGAGAGAGAGATAGAAGATAAAGGGAGATAGAAAGAGATTCATATCGAGAGAAGAGAGGGAAAGACATAGACAAAGAAAAAAGAAATAGTGAAAGTGAGAGAGGTTGAGATAAAGAAAGAGAGACAGAGAAAGACAAAGTGAGATAGTGAAAGAGAAAGCAATTGATAAAGAGAGAGAAAGAAGGAAAGTGAAAAAATATCTAGAGAAAGAAAGTAACAGAAAGAGAGAGAAAAAGAGAAAGGAGGAAGAGCGAGGAAGAAGAGAATATGAGATAGAGAAGAAGAGAGAGCTGAGAGAACATGTTTATGGAGGAATTGAGATAGAGGAGAGAGAGAGACACACAGAAAGAGAGATAGAGGAAAAGAGAGAAAAAGAGAGAGAGATAGATGGAAAGAAAAAGAGAAAGAGAGAGAAAGAGTGAAAAGACAGAAAGAAAGAGAGAGAGAACGAAAGTGTGTGAGATATAGAGATAGAGCTGATAATAGAGCAAGAAAAAGAGAAAGTACAAAAGAGAGGCATAAAGAAAGAGAAAGAGGAAAACGAGAGAGGGGAGAGAGAGGGAGAGAGAAAGTAGAAAAAGAGAGGGGAGCAAAAGAGAGAGGAGGGAGGGATACAAAGACATAAAGAGTGAGAAATAGATAAAGAGAGGGAGAAAGAGAGAGACATAGGAAGAGAAAGTGAGAGAGTGAAACAGAAAGAGAAATACAGAGGGTAAGAAAGAGAAAGAGAGAGAAAGATCACAATAAGAGAGGGAGAGAGAGAAAAGTGAGAGTGTGGAGGAGAGAGAAAGGAGGGAGGTAAATACAAAGATAGAGGAAGAGACGAAAAGAGAGGAGAGAGAGAGTTAGCGGAGGGATAGAGACAGAAGGGAAGGAGAGAGATGAAAGAGAGACAATGAAATAGAGGACGAGAGAAAGAGTAAGAAAAATAGAGAAAGGGATAGAAAGAAAGAGCGAAAGAATGAGAAAGAGAGAGAAAGTGTGATAGAACAGAGGGCGATAGAGAGAGTGAGTGAGATAGCGACAGAAAGAGTGAGGGACAGAAAAAATGAGTGAGACAGAGAAATAGAGAGAAAGAGAGCGATAGGGTGAGATGGAGAGAGAGAAGGAAGATAGATAAAGTGAGAGAGGGAGAAAAGAGAGGAAGAAAAGAAAAACGACCAAGAGGAGAGAGAGATTTAGATGAGGTAGAGAGGTACAAAGAGAGAATAGGTTGAGAAAGAGAGAGATAGATGAACAGAAAGAAAAAAGATTTAAATAGAGAACTGAGGCAGCCTAATTGTAAAGACATTTTGGGCCTCTTTATTCCATTAACAGCCCTTGCATATGACATATCACCTTCCCAGCAGTAAAGTTGTAATATTGCACTCAAATAAATAACTCATTATTCGTGGAGGCCTAAAATGAAGAACATCTTCAAAGTAGAAATAATCTTTTAAGCGCTCTGCAATAACACCGCTCTACATGTAAATAGGAAATCACTACATACTGAGGCAACGTAATTTTAAAGCAATTGCAGGCCACTTGATTTTATTTCCAACTACTCCGGCCCCGCCGGCTCACTTTTACAGTGTTTTTTCACATTTCTGATACTTTTCAAAGAAATTAAAACAGCAACTAAATACAAGTCAAAGGTGCTCGAGTATATTACATATTAAGCCACACAATCTCCATCAAAAACAAAGCCAAAAAGTGAAGTCACTTCTAAAAAAAATAAAACACGTTTTTGATCAAATAAAAAAATAAAACAATTGCGTTGGGAGAAATGCCTCATTATTATTGCAGATCTAAAACAAAAAAAAATAAACAACAGATTAAAAGCACAAAGAACAAATACCAAAACAAAGTAATTTGTGCTCAATAAAGAGTGTTATTCCTGTAGCTTACCCAACAACACGCCCCCGCCGCCATGATTTTTTTTTTTAAAGCACACAAGTTACCACATTATTTTCAAAGAGGGCAACAAGCCTCTTATCTTTTATCCTAACAAGGGGTCTGGGCCTGGAGAGAGTCAGACATGGCATACTGCTGTGAAACAAGTTCAAAGGCTTAACACTTCTGTTAAGATGTTATAGTGGGTACAATCTGCATATTTTTAAAGAGACACTAAGGCCCGAATTTATACCTTTTGGTGCAAAACTGCAGAAATGCTGTTTTGGACCAAAAGGTATAGCACCGACTTGCGCCATTTAACAACTCCAGCCTGGCGCTGTATTAATAGTAAGATGTTAGCTGGGTAGGGGTGGCATTAGGTAAGGAGGGTGTTGTGCATCAGAAAATGACGCAAGCCTTGTTAGAGGCAAAAAAATGCTTTTAATCAGACTAGCACCATTTTCTGGCGCACAACACCAAAAACATGATTCCTGTCTTAAGAAAGACAGGAGTCATGCCCACCACCCCAAAGGCCAGCAAAGGGAACAAGTGTCCCCTGGGCATGGACATTGCACCCTGTGCCATGCAGGGGGCCCCAAGTTAGGGCCCCGATGGCAAAAATTAAAATTAAAAAATACTGACCTGGACTTACCTGGGATGGGGTTCCCCATCCTCTGGTGTCCCTCTGGTGTGGGTGTTCCTGGGGCTTGGGGAGGGCACCTGTGGACCCATTCCATGGTGGTTAACCATGGAATGGGTCCACAGGTCCCCTAACGCCTGGTCTGACCCAGGCGTTAAGCAATGGTGCTAAGCAAGCTTAGCACCATTATTTATCCCCTCCTCACACCCATGAGTCATTTTGGCACAAAGTGATAAATATGGGGCAATAGGGATAGAACCATTTTTTAGATGGGAATGCCTACCTTGCATCTCATTGACGCAAGTTAGGTTCACTCATCCAAAAAATGGTACAAACGACTATATTTTGAAATTAGACATGTCTAACATGAAAATATAATATGGAGTTAGGTTTACATTGAATTTGCGTAAAAAAATGACACAAATTCGGTGCAAAAGGAGTATGAATGTAGGCCTAAATATTCCAGAGCAATAAACCACCTTCTGTTGCTTTCTAAAGTAGTATTATATACAACCTACCTGGCCCAAACAAAGAATCAAGCAACTTCTGCTTTGCTGTGTAAGTTAACAGAAATTCATGTGTTTACAAAACATAAGTTGCTGATAGAATGTAGTTTATAATTTGTAACCAAACTGAGTTTAGCAGAAATAGCCTTGTGGCTTGGACACTGTGTTTTATTTCTAATGAAAGTCACCTCAGGGCTCTTTATTCCATTTCCAGGCAGTCCGCGCCCCTTATGGTCACTGTTATATCAGTCTGCTTTCTACATTTGCCCAAAAAAACGAACATCTTTTAGGCAGAAAGTAGCTTTAAAGCGCTATACAGTAAGATGGTTGCTTCAGGTAAATATGAAGGCACTAGATACTGGGTCAGCGTAATTTTAAAGCCATATTGGTCCACTTTATTCCATTAACAGCTACTTCCGGCCCCTCAGCTCAATCTTACAGCTGGGTTTATTTTTCCCATTTTCACACCCTTTAGGAGAGCCATCTCACATAGTGTCAATGGTTCTCAGTCAGTCTTCAACATAAATATTAGTTATCAAATATTGCCTATTATGCAACTTAATCGAGCGTAAGCTTTCTTTAAGGTTACTTTTAAAAACACATGCAGAGGCAGCTGAAGTTTCACATTCTCAAACTAGTGTAGTTCATTTAGTTAGGTTTCTACTCTGTATAAACAGCCTGTATCGTGTTATCAAAATAAAACTACGAGTCCCAGGATGCAAAGCAGAAATCTAAACTAAAGGAATAAATTACGCCTCCAACTATGGAGCTGGAAAGCTTTACAAATAGTACTCCAAGGACTGGCTTCGAACATTGGGAATACCCTCTTAAATATTGGCGTATCACAGTAAAAACAGGGCAAAGCCAAGATTACAGCACCTTAACTGAAAGTTTTCTTCATAGACTGCAGCTGCAGTTAATAAGCTGGGGTTGGCTGCCTGACGGCTTTCAAATTGGACTCATAACACATATTTGAATAGTATTTTGTAAATTATTTCTGTAAAATTGTATTACGGAAATAAATACCTCATTATTCCAAAATCCTCATTATTCCAAAATCCCAAGAAGCTTTCAAAGCAAAAAGTAGCTTTAATGCGGGATGCAGTAACAGGGTTGCTGCATGTAACGGTGAAATCACTAGTTACTGAGGCAGTGCAATTGTAAAGCCATCTCGGGCCTCTATATTCCAATAACAGCCCTTGCGTATGACGTCACCTTCCCCACAGTAAAGTTGTAATATTGCACTCAAATAACTTATAAATTCATGGAGGCCCACAGAAAGAACATCTTCAGCTCATTTTTTTCACATTTCTGACCACAGTTTGCACCCCTTTGCGTGTGACCTGCCACCCTCCCCTCAGCAGCGCCCCTTACTTCACATATGCCCCATGCCCCTGTTCACGCAGTGGTGTGATGTTTTAATTTTTGTTGAAAGGCTGACAAGTGAAGTGTAATGGCCTCACTTCAATGCGCTGGCGTAATGTGCATTTTTTTTCATAGTTCATAGAGTTCATATGAAATATGTCTGAAAGCAGGGGGCGCGGAGAAGGCAGTGGCAAGAAAAAAATACCTTACAGGCCATGAAAGGTTTAAGCAAATTGCATGTCAGCTTAGCTGCTTTCCATACCACCATAACACGTAAAGAGAGATAGAAAGAGAGGGAGAGAGACGTAGAGAAAAATAGAGAGAAAGAGAGTGGGAGAAATATAGAGATATAGCTAAAGAGAGAGAAAGAACGAAAGAGAGACACAAAGAAAGAAAAAAGAGAGGAGGAGAAAGGGAATGAGAGATAGAGAGGAGGAAAAGAGTGAGAGGGGAGTAAAAGAGAGAGGAGGGAAAGAGATAAAGAAATAGAAAGTGAGAAATAGACAAAGAGAAAGGGAGGAAGAGAAGGAGAGAGACAGAGAGAAAAAGTGAGCGTGAAAGAGAGAAAGAAAGAGATAGAGAGGGCTAGAAAGAGAAAGAAAGATTGCGATAGAGAGGGAGAGAGAAAAGTAAGATTGTGGAGGGAGTAAGAGAGATATAGAAAGAGAAGAAGAGAAGAAGAAAGAGGAGAGAGTTAGAGGAAGGAGAGAGATCGAGCATAGGGCGAGATAGAGGAAGAGAGAGAAATAAATAGAGGAAGAGAAGGTGAAAAAGATAGAAAGAAATAGTGAAAGAGCGAGAAAGAAAGAGAGACAGAATGAGAAAGAGAGAAAAAGTCTAATATAATGGAGGGAAATAGGGAGAGAGTGACAGAGACAGAAACAGTGAGAGAGAAACAGAAAGAGTGAGAGAGAAATAGATAAAGAGTGAAAAAGAAAGCTAGAGATAAAGAAAGAAAGAAAGAATGAAAGAAAGAAAGAAACAAGAAAGAAAGAAAGAAAGAAAGAGAGAAGGAAATAAAAAAGGTGAGAAGAAAGAGAGAGTTGAAGGAGACAGACAAAGAACTAGAAATAGAAGAGAAAGTGAAGGAGAGAGAAAGAGAAAGAGAGAGTAAGAAAGATACAAGAAAGATAGAGAGAGAGAAGAGAGAATGATAGAGAGAGAGAAAAAGAAAAGAAAGAAATAGAGAGACTGATAGAGGCAGAGATAGAGAAAGAAAGCGGGAAACAGAGAACGAGAGTGAGAGAGTGAAAGAAACAAACAAACAGAAAAACATGAATGAAAGATAAAGAGAGAACAAAATAAAACATGTATATATATATATATATATGTATATATATATATATATATAGAGCAAGAGAGAGAGAGTGAGAGAGAGAGAGAGAGAGAGAGAGGAAAAGAGAGAGTGTTAGAAATGGGGTCTTTGGTTGACAGTCAGGTTACCCCCTGTTCAAGCAAGGACCCTCACTCTAGTCAGGGTAAGAGAATCACCCTCAGCTAACCCTGCTTACTCCCTTGGTAGCTTGGCAGAGCAGTAGGCTTAACTTCAGAGTGCAAGATGTAAAGTATTTGTACCAACACACACAGTAACTTAATGAAAACACTACAAAATGACACAACACCAGTTTAGAAAAATAGGACATATTTATCTAAACAAAACAAGACCAAAACGACAAAAATCCGACATACACATGTTATGAATTTTTAAAGATTAAAATAAAAAATAGCGCTTAGAAACACAAAATGCTTCAATGAGGTGTTAACACGGCGTCATGACGGAGTCGTTCCCAACAATCCGACACCAGCGGTGCCGGACATGGAGTCACATAGATCCCCAGGTATAGTACCTTTGGCGATGATTGAAAACAAGCCGATGCGCGAAGTAGGGGATCACGGCGTCTGTGCGAAATGTTGAATCCGTGCACTTCGAGCGGCGTCGGTCACGACGCGGTGCGGCAACTTCCACAGAGTCTCAGACTTCAGCGGGGATGCAGCGGTGTTGTGCCTGCGGAGGTCGTCGCGTTCCAGCGAAGATCACAGAGTCGATTGCAGGCGGCGTCAGCGGATTCAGCAGTGGCGTCGGTCCGAAGTCGTCCGAAGTCGATTTCCTTGGATTTCCACCATCTTTCCTTTAAAGGGCCCCGGGACAGGATAGGGCACCACTTGCCAGAGCAGGAGTCTCTCCAGAGACTCCAGGTGCAGGCAGAGAGAAGTCTTTGCTGTCCCTGAGACTTCAAACAACAGGAGGCAATCTCTAAATCAAGCCCTTGGAGATTTCTTCACAAGATGGAAAGCACACAAAGTCCAGTCTTTGCCCTCTTACTCTGGCAGATGCAGCAACTGCAGGATAGCTCCACAAAGCACAGTCACAGGCAGGGCAGCACTTTTCCTCAGCTCTTCAGCTCTTCTCCAGGCAGACGTTCCTCTTGATGTCCAGAAGTGATCTAAGGTCTGTGGTTTTGGGTGCCCTTCCTCTACCCAATTTCTCCTTTGAAGTAGGCCTACTTCAAAGTAAACTCTCTTTTGAATATGAAATCCTGCCTTTCCCAGGCCAGGCCCCAGACACTCACCAGGAAGTCAGAGACGGCATTGTGTGAGGACAGGCACAGCCCTTTCAGGTGTAAGTGACCACTCCTCCCCTCCCTCCTAGCACAGATGGCTCATCAGGAAATGCATACTACACCCCAGCTCCCTTTGTGTCACTGTCTTGTGTGAGGTGCAACCAGCCCAACTGTCAAACTGACCCAGACAGGGAATCCACAAACAGGCAGAGTCACAGAAATGGTATAAGCAAGAAAATGCCCACTTTCTAAAAGTGGCATTTTCAAACACGCAATCTTAAAATCAACTTTACTAAAAGATGTATTTTTAAATTGTGAGCTCAGAGACCCCAAACTCCACATGTCCATCCGCTCCCAAAGGGAATCTACACTTTAATCAGATTTAAAGGTAGCCCCCATGTTAACCTATGAGAGGGACAGGCCTTGCAACAGTGAAAAACGAATTTAGTAATATTTCACTGTCAGGACATATAAAACACATTACTATATGTCCTACCTTAACCATACACTGCACCCAGCCCTTGGGGCTACCTTAGGGGTGCCTTACATGTAAGAAAAGGGAAGGTTTAGGCCTGGCAAGTGGGTACACTTGCCTAGTCGAATTTATAGTTAAAGCTGCACACACAGACACTGCAGTGGCAGGTCTGAGACGTGATTACAGAGCTACTTATGTGTGTGGCACAACCAGTGCTGCAGGCCCACTAGTAGCATTTGATTTACAGGCCCTGTCACCTCTAGTGCACTTTACTAGGGACTTACTAGTAAATCAAATATGCCAATCATGGATAAACCAATCACATACAATTTACACAGAGAGCATATGCACTTTAGAACTGGTTAGCAGTGGTAAAGTGCTCAGAGTTTAAAAGCCAACAGCAACAGGTCAGAAAAAACAGGAGGCAGGAGGCAAAAAGATTGGGGATGACCCCGCATAAGCAAAAAAGTCCAACACAACCCCCTACCAGCCTAAAGCCAGGGGAAAACAATCAATACCTTCATGTATTTCCCTGATTGGGGCGATAGAACAAGGACCCAGGCCCACAACAGCAGGTGCATGTCCCAGTTCTACTCCTTCCTGACTCCAGTTGGATCCCTCTGTCCATACTCTCAGGGCCCACTAAGCTAGCCCATGGGGAACCCTTCTCCATATCTGCAGATACCATCTGTGCAGCACCTAACTTTACTTTGCTCACAGATGTATCCCAATGGGCAGATAGCACCACAGGGCCAACACAGTGGTGTTGCCCACTCCACCCCCGGGGTGTGACTCTCGCTCCCCCCCCCAGGGGCAACTCTGTCCACCAGGACAGCAAGCCACAGTGGCCCGAACAACTGTCAGGGATGAGAGCCCGACCTCAAGCCTCTCCAAACACTGTGCGGAGAGTGGGGGGCGGTAGCCCCAGGTGCCTGGCACCCTTTGACCACTTTCTCTTCCACCAGGTCAGGGAAGACAACCTGACCCTGGTCCTCCCCTCTGGGGCTCTGTATCCTCCCTGCAGGAGCGGCACCCCCGAAGTCCAAAATTGTCAGGGTGCTTGTAGAAGCAGTCCTGCCCAATTCTTCCACCAGTACAGGGATGTAAACCTGCAACTGGTCCTCCAACCTGCGGTCTGTACCTTCAGGTTGGACCAGGGATGGGGTGAGGCCTCCCTCCCCCTGCCCTCCCTTCTGGGGTCGTGCACCCCCCAACAAGGAGTGCCCCCTCCCCTGAAGACAACATGGTAGGGGCACTGTTAGCAGTAGCCCCTTCCTCCAGGTCAGGGGGACACCCTGAACCTGGCCTTCCAATCCAGGGTCTGTACCCTTAGATTGCACCAAGGCCAGGGGTGAAGCTCTCTCTTCCCTGCCCCTGCTCTCAGGGTCCTGCACCCACCCCCCTCAGGGAGAATACCCCTTAAAATCACACCGAGGGGGGGAATTGGGCAAATCACCCCCCCCTTCAGGTCAGGGTTTACCCCCTGCACCTGATCCTCCAGTCCAGGGTCTGTACCCACAGACTGGACCACCGCCTGGAAACCCAGGACTTCCTGGGGGGCATACCTACCCCCCACCAGGTCAGAGTTTACCCTCTGAACCTGGTCATCCAACCCAAAGTCACCACCCTGCGGTTGAACCACTGCCTGGCGCACCAGGACTTCCTTGGGAGCACACTTACCACCCATCAGGTCAGAGTTTACCCCCTGAACCTGATCATTCAACCCAGAGTCACCACTCTGCAGTTGAACCATTGCCTGGCACACCAGGACTTCCAGGGGGACACACTTACCCCCCTCAAGGGACACACCGTCCCCAAGGGCCACACAAGAGTCCAGCTGGTGCAGGTCTCCTGACCTCTGCTCATCTGACACAGTCTGGATTCCCCCCAACCCAGAAATGGTCTCACCAAGGTCATTCCTGTGGGGCTCTGCTCTCAGAGCTGACCCCTGACCCTCCAGTTTCTCCACTGGGGTCCGCAACCCCCTCTCAACCCTCTGTCTGGACTTCTGCACCCCCTCACTAGGAGTGGTATTGCCAGACACCCGAACTGGTGGGACATTGGCTACAGCCACCCCCCAAGCTCTCCTGACACCGTGGGGTCTCCCTCAACAGATGGCCCTATGGTACAGGCTAGGCTCCCCTCCTGGTGTTCCCTCATGAAACCCTCCAGGACCTGGGACAGGATCTCGGGCACCTTGGGCCTCAACCCATCCCCATTCCCTCTCCTCTGAGACTGGACATGGGGTCCCTCACCCATCCCACTACCCTGGGACTTACCTGGGACACTGGAATCCTTCCCTACCTCACCTGTTTGGGAACTATCAGGACCACTCCTCTCAGGAGTACCCCCAAATGCCTCTTCAGACTCTCTGGTACTCACCCAAAGGTCTGCCTCCAGTGTAAGTTTCCTGGGGTCAGAGAACTCACACTCCACCGGGTGTTGGAGTAGCTCTTGAAATTAAGGACTAGACATATGCTCTCCAGCAATTACATCACTCAGCCTCTCACACTAATTAACCAAAGTACCCTTCACCCAACCATTCAGTGACTCTGCTTTGAAAAAGCATCCCACAGCACCCTCCTGAGACTGGTGAGAGAGTACCTGACTGTCCCTGACACTCAACCCACACTCTTCTGGGATGTCTTCACACTCAATAACCAGCGCTTCTACCTGGGGAACCCCTCTCCCTGTCGCTCTCACCTAGGGTCAGTAGAGTGTCCCTCCCACCAGTAGGAATATGACTCCTCAAGCCAGTTCCCCAGTCCACCTCAGGGACCCTGTGCATCACTGGAGCTACCTCATACCCCTGAACCTCCTGGCATGTGTTAACTCGCTCCTTCAAGTAGGGCATCACATCTCTGGGCATGTGCACTTCTTCAGCAGCACTGGATATAAAATTGTTGCTGCCACCATTCCAGCTGGACTCAGCCCTCCTGACTGACAGCTCTTCCAGTTTTAGCTCATAAGCCAAAATTATAGTTTCTATCTCGAAGTCCCTTTTCCACTCGTCGTACTCCCTTTGCATCCTCAACTTTTCTGCCTCCAACCGGCGAGCCCTTTCTGCCTGTCTGTCCTGCACATCTTTAGGAGTCAGACCCTTAGAGGACCTACTGCTACCACTCCTGGAGACCCTCCCCCAGGTGTAATAGGTACCTCTACTACACCACGGTGTAGACTCTGCACTTTCCCATCCATATCTTCTGTGTGCCCCCCAGCTTCCTTGGCTGTCACGCAGGCCCTCAATGCCTCTTGCAGCTCCTCATTCCTGGCGAAGCTCTTAACGGGAGAGGCAAGATCTTCACAGAACTGTTTCACTTGAGCAACTGAGTACCTCTTCAGTTTCCCTAATTCGAACACAGCTCCAGCTGTTGCTTCTCCAGACTGAGACATGATGGCAACAAGTGCAAAGTTCCAATGGCAGAAAACAAGTTCCCAATGAAGTAAAAAGAATCAGTCAAGAGATCAGCAAAAACATGGAAGTAGAACAAAAAGGTGTCCTTTAGAGAAAAATGAAAGATCACCAAACAAGTAGTATGTGGTCACGTAGTGGTCTGAGATCAAAACAGTAGTGTACACTTAATAACTGTATGTCAAGTACAAATACAAGTCCAAATCCCACCGCTGCCACCAATGTTAGAAATGGGGTCTTTGGTTGACAGTCAGGTTACCCCCTGTTCAAGCAAGGACCCTCACTCTAGTCAGGATAAAAGAGAATCACCCTCAGCTAACTCCTGCTTACCCCCTTGGTAGCTTGGCAGAGCAGTAGGCTTAACTTCAGAGTGCTAGGTGTAAAGTATTTGTACCAACACACACAGGGGGTTATTCTAACTTTGGAGGAGTGTTAATCCGTCCCAAAAGTGACGGTAAAGTGACGGATATACCACCAGCCGTATTACGAGTTCCATAGGATATAATGGACTCGTAATACGGCTGGTGGTAAATCCGTCACTTTTCCGTCACTTTTGGGACGGATTAACACCTCCTCCAAAATTAGAATAACCCCCACAGTATCTTAATGAAAACACTACAAAATGACACAACACCAGTTTGGAAAAATAGGAAATATTTATCTAAACAAAACAAGACCAAAACAACAAAAATCCGATATACATAAGTCAAGTTAGGAATTTTTAAAGATTAAACTAAAAAATAGCACTTGGAAACACAAAATGCTTCAATGAGGTGTTAACACGGCGTTGTGACGGAGTCGTTCCCAACAATTCGACACCAGCGGCACCGGACATGGAGTCACGTAGTCCCACAAGTACAGTACTTTTGGCAAAGAGTGAAAATAAGCCGATGCGTGAAGTCGGGGATCACGGCGTTTGTGTGAAACGTTGAATCCGTGCACTTCGAGCGGCATCGGTCACGATGTGGTGTGGCAACTTCCACGGAGTTGCAGACTTCAGCGGGGCTGCAGCAGCGTCAGGCCTGCGAAGGTCGTCGCGTTCCAGCAAAGATCACGGAGTCAATTGCAGGCGGCCTCACCTGATTCAGCAGCAGCGTTTGTCCGAAGTCGTCCGAAGTCGATTTCCTTGGATTTCCACCAGCTTTCCTTTAAAGGGCCCAGGGACTGGATAGGGCACCACTTGTCAGAACAGGAGTCTCTCCAGAGACTCCAGGTGCTGGCAGAGAGAAGTCTTTGCTGTCCCTGAGACTTCAAACAACAGGAGGCAAGCTCTAAATCAAGCCCTTGGAGATTTCTTCACAAGATGGAAGGCACACAAAGTCCAGTCTTTGCTCTCTTACTCTGGCAGAAGCAGCAACTGCAGGATAGCTCCACAAAGCACAGTCACAGGCCGGGCAGCACTTCTCCTTAGCTCTTCAGCTCTTCTCCAGGCAGAGGTTCCTCTTGATGTCCAGAAGTGATCTAAAGTCTGTGGTTTTGGGTGCCCTTCTTATACCCAATTTCTCCTTTGAAGTAGCCCTACTTCAAAGTAAACTCTCTTTTGAATATGAAATCCTGCCTTTCCCAGGCCAGGCCCCAGACATTCACCAGGAAGTCGGAGACGGCATTGTGTGAGGACAGGCAGGTATAAGTGACCACTCCTCCCCTCCCTCCTAGCACAGATGGCTCATCAGGAAATGCATACTACATCCCAGCTCCCTTTGTGTCACTGTCTTGTGTGAGGTGCAACCAGCCCAACTGTCAAACTGACCCAGACAGGGAATACACAAACAGGCAGAGTCACAGAAATGGTATAAGCAAGAAAATGCCCACTTTCTAAAAGTGGCATTTTCAAACACGCAATCTTAAAATCAACTTTACTAAAAGATGTATTTTTAAATTGTGAGCTCAGAGAACCCAAACTCCACATGTCCATCCACTCCCAAAGATAATCTACACTTTAATCAGATTTAAAGGTAGCCCCCATGTTAACCTATGAGAGGGACAGGCCTTGCAACAGTGAAAAACGAATTTAGCAATATTTCACTGTCAGGACATATAAAACACATTACTATATGTCCTACCTTAACCATACACTGCACCCTGCCCTTGGGGCTACCTAGGGCCTAACTTAGGGGTGCCTTACATGTAAGAAAAGGGAAGGTTTAGGCCTGCCAAGTAGGTACACTTGCCAAGTCGAATTTACAGTTAAAGCTGCACACACAGACACTACAGTGGCAGGTATGAGACATGATTACAGAGCTACTTATGTGGGTGGCACAACCAGTGCTGCAGGACCGCTAGTAGCATTTGATTTACAGGCCCTAGCACCTCTAGTGCACTTTACTAGGGGCTTACTAGTAAATCAAATATGCCAGTCATGGATAAACCAATCACATACAATTTACACATAGTATATGCACTTTAGCACTGGTTAGCAGTGGTAAAGTGCTCAGAGTTTAAAAGCCAACAGCAACAGGTCAGAAAAAATAGGAGGCAGGAAGCAAAAAGATTGGGGATGACCCTGCATAAGCAAAAAAGTCCAACAGAGAGGATGAAGATTGTTAGAAATTGGGTCTTTGGTTGGCAGTCAGGTTGGCCTCTGTCCAAGCAAGGACACTCACTCTAGTCAGGATAAAGGAGAAACTAATCTGATTAACTCCACTCACCCCCTTGGTAGCTTGGCACGAGCAGAAAGGCTGAACCCAGAGGCAATGTGTAAAGTATTTGTACCAAAACACACAGTAATACAGAGAGATACTACAAACTGGACACCACACAGGTTTAGAAAAATAGTATATATTTATCTAAATAAAACAAGACCAAGTATGATACAAATCCACAATACACAATTGAAAATATGATTTTAGCAATTAAGAACAAAAAAATAGTTCCTAGAGGCACGAATGTTGCAATCTGATGTTAAAGCGGCTTTGTGACGGAGCCATTTCCCACAATGCGATGCCACTGGCGCAGTTTACGGAGTCACACCGTCCCCCACGTACAGTACCTTAGCAAAACATGTGGAAAAGAGGCCGGTGTCCGGAGTCGGGGAGCGAGGCGTTGCTGGATCCAATGCGGTGTCGGTTCCTGTGCTGCGGGGCATGGAGCGAAGGCATCACGAGGAGGCGTCGGGTCCTTGCTGCGGAGCAGTGGAGGTGAGGCGGCATTGGTTGTAAGGAGTCGGTCCTATGCAACAAAGTCAAAATCTGGCAAAGTCACAATGCTGCAGGGAGAGCTCACGGGGTCGCTATCACGTCACAGGTTCACAGGTGCTGTGATGGAGTCGGGTGTCACGAAAGTCGGGTGTACGACACTCCAACTCATGAGTTTGTGTGGATGTCAGAAGCTGCAGCGATGTTGAGCCTATGTTGATGATGGGGTGATCACGCCATGGGGAGGTCCGCAGATCCAGGTGTAGGACTGCGTCACAGGCTTTGTGCTGCAGCATCCTTAGTAAAGTCGCACAGAGTCGTCCGGCATAATTTTACAAGATTTTCACCAGAAATGTACTTCCAGTGGCCCAGGAAGTGGACTGGCACCCTCTGGCAAACTAGAGTCCACAGCATGCAGACGCAGAGACTGGTTGGTGAAGCCCTTGCTGTCCCTGAGGCTTCAAAACAGGAGGCAAGCTCAGTCCAAGCCGTTGGAGATACCTCTCAAGCAGGAATGCACAACAAAGTCCAGTCTTTGTCCCCTTTCACAGGCATAAGCAGAAACTGCAGGATAGCCCAACAAAGCACAGTCAAAGGCAGGGGCAGCACATCTGCTCAGCTCTTCAGCTCTTCTCTTGGCAGAGGTTCCTATTGAATCCTTAAAGTAATCAAAAGTCTGGGTTTTTGGGTCCAATACACATACCTCTTTCTGCCTTTGAGGTTGCCCAACTTCAGAGGAAGATTTCTGTTGTTTACAGGATCCTGCCTTGCCCAGACCTCCAGACACACACCAGAGGGTTGGAAACTGCTTTGTGTGAGGGCAGGCACAGCCCTTGCAGGTGTAAGTGACTACTCTTCCCTCCAGCTTAGCCCAGATGGCCCATCAGGATATGCAGGTTACACCCCAGCACCCTTTGTGTCGCTTTCTAGTGGAGATGCACAAACAGCCCAACTGTCTGTCTGACCCAGACAAGGAATCCACAAACAGGCAGAGTCACAGAATGGTTTAAGCAAGAAAATTCCCACTTTCTAAAAGTGGCACTTTCAAACTAACAATCTAAAAACCACCTTCACTAAAACATGTATTTTTAAATTGCTAGTTCAGAAACCCCAAACTCCACATTTCTATCTGCTCTCAAATGGAAACTGCACTTTAAGAATATCTAAAGGTATCCCCCATATTAACCTGTGAGAGAGATAGAATTTGGCAGTCTTTCACTGTTTGGACATGTAAAACACACCAGTACATATCCTACCTTTAACTACACTGAACCCTGCCCATGGCGCTACCTAGGTCATACCTTAGGAGTGCCTTACTTGTATAAAAAGGGAAGGTTCAGACCTGGCAAGTGGGTACACTTGCCAAATCGAATTGACAGTTTAAAAACTGCACTCACAGACACTGCAGTGGCAGGACTGAGCCACGTTGTCAGGGCTACTCGTGTGGGTGGCACAATCAGTGCTGCAGACCTACTAGTAGCATTTGATTTACTGGGCCTGGGCACATCAAGTGCACTTTACTAGGGACTTCCGAGTAAATCAAATATGCCAATCAAGGATAAAGCAATCACCAATTCAGTTTACACAGATTACACAGAGAGCATATGCACTTTAGCACTGGTTAGCAATGGTAAAGTGCCCAGAGTCCCAAAGCCAACAAAAACTGGTCAGAAAAAATAGGAAGAAGGAGGCAAAAAGTTTGTGGATGACCCTGCAAAAAGGGCCAGGTCCAACAAAGATAATATGAAAGAGGTAGAGAAGAAGAGAGAGTAAACATGTTAGAGGAGGGAGAGAGACAGTGAGAATGGAGGGGAAGTGGGAAAGGAAGAAAAAGAGAGATAGAGGAACAAAGAGAAAAAAGAGAGAAAAAGAGATAGTAAGAAAGAGAGAATGGGAGAAAGAATGAAAAACATTGAAAGAGAGAGAGAAAGAAAGAGAGGAAGAGAATGAGAGAGAGAGAGAGAGAGAGGGAGAGAGATCGAGAAATAGCTCAAGAGAGAGAAAGAACAAAAGTGAGAAAAAGTGAAAAGAGAGGGAGGGAGAGAGCGTGAGAGTGAGAGAATGAGAGCAATAGAGAGGGAGGAAGAGGGGGAGAGGAGGAAGATAAATAAAGTGAGAGAGTAAGAGAAAAAAACGAGCAAGTTGAGCGACAGAGAGTTAAATAAATAAGGTAGAGAGATACAAAGAGAGAGAATAGGATGAAAGAGAAAAAAGAGAGATAGGTGAAGAGAGAGAAAAAAGATTGAAATTGAGAACGGAGGCAGTGTAATTGGAAAGCCATCTTGGCGTCTTTATTCCGTTAACAGCCCTTGCATATGACATGTTACCCTTCCGGCAGTATAGTTGTAATATTGCACTCAAATAAATAACTCATTATTGGTGGAGGCCCAAAATGAAGAACATCTTCAAAGTAGAAATAATCTTTTAAGCGCTCTACAATAACACTGCTCTGCATGTAAATAGGAAATCACTTCATACTAAGGTAACATAATTGTAAAGCAATCTCAAGCCACTTTTTATCATTTCCAGCTACTCCTGGCCCCTTCAGCTCACCCTAAGAGCGTTTTTTTCACATTTCTAACGCTTTTTAAAGTAATGAAAGGACAAACTAAATAAAAGTCCAAAGCGTTTGTGAAAAAAATAAAAATATCCCTTTCAAAACAGCAAACAATCTGAGCAATAGAGCAGCCTATGATATAAAGGCCCGTATTTATACTTTTTGACGCTAAACTGCGCTAACGCAGTTTAGCGTCAAAAAGTTTTGCGCCGGCTAACGCCATTCTGAAGCGCCATGCGGGCGCCGTATTTATTGAATGGCATTAGCCGGCGCAAGCAGACCGGCGCTGCCTGGTGTGCGTGGAAAAAATCCACGTACACCAGGCAGCGCCGGCGTAGGGAAAAATGGCGTTAGGGCGTCTTAAAAATGGCGCAAGTCAGGTTGACGCAAAAAAAACATCTAAACCCGATTTGCGCCATTTTAAACGACGCCCTAGCGCCATTTACATGACTCCTGTCTTAGTAAAGACAGGAGTCATGCCCCCTTGCCCAATGGCCATGCCCAGGGGACTTATGTCCCCTGGGCATGGTTATTGGGCATTGAGGCATGTAGGGGGGCACAAATCAGGCCCCCCTATGCCAAAAATAAATATTTACAAAAATAAAAATGATACTTACCTGAACTTACCTGAATGTCCCTGGGGTGGGTCCCTCCATCCTTGGGTGTCCTCCTGGGGTGGGCAAGGGTGGCAGGGGGGTTCCCTGGGGGCATGGGAGGGCAGCTGTGGGCTCATTTTGAGGCCACAGGTCCCTTAACGCCTGCCCTGACCCAGCCGTTAAAAAGTGGCGCAAATGCGGGGTTTTCTGCCCCGCCAACTCCCGGGCGTGATTTTTGCCCGGGAGTATAAATACGACGCATTTGCGGCGCTGTCATTTTTTTGGACGGGAACGCCTACCTTGCATCTCATTAACGCAAGGAAGGCGTTCACGCTAAAAAATGACGCTCTTTCCACATACTTTGGCGCTAGACGCGTCTAGCGCCAAAGTATAAATATGGCGTTAGTTTTGCGCCGAATTTGCGTCGAAAAAAACGACGCTAATTCGGCGCAAACGGAGTATAAATATGCCCCAAAATGCTTTAACACAAATTAGTAGTAATACAAAGCAAGCAAGAATAATTGTGTTGTTCTTCCAAAGCCATGATTTCAGCACTTACCTAGCTATTTTCTTTATGGACTGCAGCTGCAGCTTATAAACTAGCGGTGCCAAGCCTTTTTATGGCTATTTGGGGTACTTCGCGCCTAGTCCCTCAACTTTTTGTCCACATAAGCTACCCATGCCAAATTTGCATCTTATTTTCCAAAATCCTAGGGATTCTAGAGGTACCCAGAGTTTTTTTCAAACAAATGAGAAAAAAGAGCTGCAGAAGAAAGCATGTGTTTATTTCCCTGAAAATGGCATCAACAAAGGGTTTGCGCTGCTAAAATCAGCATCTTCCCAGCTTTCAGGAATAGGCAGACTTGAATCAGAAAACTACATTTTTCAACACAATTTTGGCATTTTACTGGGACATACCCTATTGTTAGTGTTTTTTGTGCTTTCAGCCTCCTTCCATTTAGTGACAGAAATGGGTGTGAAAGGAATGCTGGATCTAGGACAGCTAAATATATCTGTATAATAGACAAAATTCTGAATTCAGCAAGGGGTCATTTGTGTAGATCCTTCAAGGTTTCCCTACAGAAAGTAAAAGCCAAAATTAAAAACAATATTGAAATTGAGATGGAAAACAGAGCCATTTCTGTCCACATTTTGTTCTATAACCATTTCCAGCTATAGATTTTTTAAAGCAATATCTGTTATGTCTGCTGGACTCTTCTGGTTGCGGGGATACATAGGGCTTGTAGGTTCATGGAGAACCCTAGGTACCCGAAGCCAATAAATGAGCTGCACTTTGCAATGGGTTTTCATTGTATACTGGGTATATAGCAGTTCATTTGGTGAAATGTAAAGACTGAAAAATAGGTATTGAGGAAAGCTTTGTATTTCCAAAATGGCAACATGATAAGGTGTTGAGAAGCAGTGGTTTTTTTGCACATCTCTGAGTTCCCAGGTCCCTATACTAGCATGTGAAATACAGGGCATTTCTCAAATCAACGTCTTTTTTACACACTGTCTTAAACTTGGAAGGAAAAAATGTAGAGAAAGACAAGGGGCAATAACACTTGTTCTTCTATTCTGTATTCCCCCAAGTCTCCCGATAAAAATGGTACCTCACTTATGAGGGTAGGCCTAGTGCCTGCAACCGGAAACACAACATGGACAAATCACATTTTTACATTGAAATCTGACGTGTTTTTTGGAAAGTGCCCAGCTCTGGATTTTGGCCTCTAGCTCAGCCGGCACCCAGGGAACCCTAGCAAACCTGTGCTATTTTCAAAACTAGACACCTAGGGGAATCCAGGATAGGGTGACTTGTGGGACTCTCATCAGGATGTTACCCAGAATCCTTTGCAACCCCCAAAATTTGGCAAAAAAATACTTTTTCTCACATTTCGGTGATAGAAAGTTCTGGAATCTGAGAGAAGCCACAAATGTCCTTCCACCCAGCATTCCTCAAAGACTCCGATAAAAATGGTACCTAACTTGTGTTGGAAACGCCCCAAACCCAACATGGACACATCACATTTTTATGTTGACAACTGATGTCTTTTTTGGAAAGTGCCTTGCTGTGGATTTTGGTCTCTAGCTCAGCCGGCACCTAGGAAACCCTACCAAATCTGTGCATTTTTGAAAACTAAACACCTAGGGGAATGCAGGATGGGGTAACTGGTGGCGCTTTCACCAGGTTCTGTTACCATCTGCAACCCTCAAAACTTGGCAAAAAAACTATTTTTCCTCACATTTCGGTGATAGTAAGTTCTGTAATCTGCGAGGAGCCACAAATTTCCTTCCACCCAGCATTCCCCCAGGTCTCCTGATAAAAATGGTACCTCACTTGTGTGGGTAGACCTAGTGCACGTGACGGGAAATGCCCCAAAACACAACATGGACACATCACATTTTCCCAAAGAAAACTGACATGTTTTTTGCAAAGTGCCTAGCAGGGAAACCCAGGATGAGGTAACTTTTGGCACTCTCACCAGGTTCTGTTACCCAGAATCCTTAGCAAACCTCAAAATTTGGCAACAAAAAAAACACTTTTTCCTCACATTTCAGTGCTGCAAAGTTCTAGAATCTGAGGGGAGCAACTGACTTCCTTCTACCCAGCATTCCCCCACATCTCCTGATAAAAATGGTTCCTCACTTGTGTGGGTAGGCCTAGTGCCCGCAATAGGAAATGCCCCAAAACACTCCGTGGACACATCAAAATAATCAATGTCAAAACCACCTGTTTTTGCGGGGGGCTACATTTTTGGTCCTGTGCTCAGTAGCCATTGGGGGAAACCTACCAAACCCAGACATTTCTGAAAACTAAATACCCAAGGGAGTCCAGGGAGGTGTGACTTGCGTGGATCCCCCAGTGTTTTCTTACCCAGAGTCCTCAGCAAACCTCAAATTTAGCTAAAAAATCACATTTTCCCCCACATTTCTGTGTGGGATCACCGCAGCGGCACAGAGTTCCTACCACTCAACGTTCCCCTCAGTCTCCCAATAAAACTGATACCTCACTTGTGTAGGTGGGCCAATTGCCTGTGACAGGAAAGAGCCCAAAACATGTTGAAATTGAGGGGGAACCAAAGCAGGTCCAAAAGGGCAGTTTGGGAAAAAAGTTTTTAGGCTGACAAGTGGGGAAGAATTTTTATTGGTATAGATGCGACAATGCTGGGTGGTAGGACATTTGTGGATTACTGCAGATTCCAGAAGGTTCCATCACAAACATGTGAGTAAAATGTGTGATTTCAAGCAAAGTTAGTGGTTTGCAGGGCATAGTGGCTAAGAAAATGGTGTGGGGTACACATGAAGCACACCACCCTGGACTTACCTAGATGTTTAGTTTTCAGATGTGTCTAGTTCTCGTAGATTTTTCTACATGGCAGCGTCCCAAATTCCAAAAAGTGCAGCCCTCACCATTCCAAGTGAGACTATTTTGAGAGTTAGACAAGCTCTCATGGCTGAAATGTAAAACCAAAACCCAAAATAATCACATGTCCTCTTGCTTGCCGTTGGGATAAGGTCTTTTAGTGTGCAGGGGGAGAGCTGAAAGACTGTTACCCCCTTTGGTTGGGGTGGGGGCATAACTATACACATACTGGTTGGTAGCCACCACCCCACTATTTGTTTTTATTCCCTGGCTTCTAGTAGGCTTTCTGTTCCCCTGGGGAGTGCATTGGGGTAATTGCCCCATCTACCCACTGGTGGACGGAACAACTTTGTCCTCTTTATTTGGGATGGGGTATGGCCATACCCCCCGCCCTCTTTAAAAAAAAAAAAAAATCTTCCATGGTGTCTGGTGGGTTTTCTGGCCCTCTTGGGGCAGATGGGCCTTACAAAAATAGGCTGATCTTGCCCCAAGGGAGTCAGAAATGGCTAACAGTAATGTCATAACACACACACCAGTCCCTGGTGCCTAAAATGGCCTAAAGTAAATTCCCACCCCTGGGGAGCAACCCTTGCCTAAGGGGTCTCTCCCATTTTGTGAAATTGTCATAAACAAATCCCTGGTGTCTAGTGGTTTCTGCTCCCCTTGGGGGCAGATTCGCCTAATCAAAATATGCCGATCTGCCCCCAAGGGGGGCACAAATGGCCTGAGATAAATTTTCCCCTTAGGGGAGCGACCCTTGCCTAAGGGGTCGCTTCCCACTTGTAAAAATGTATATTTTTAAATTATCCCTGGTGCCGCCTGGATTCTGCCCCCGTGCGGCCTAATTAAAATAGGCCAATCTGCCCCCGGGAGGGCAGAAAAGGCCTAATAAAAAAAGAACCCCCTTGGGGTGTGGCCCTTGCCCAAGGGACCGCTCCCCTTCTTTGTTTACATAGTGTAAACAAAGTCCCTGGTGTCTAGGGGACATTCCTGCAGCTTGCAGCCCGATCACTGTGGAGGGGTGTGGGTGCAGAAAGTAACAGTTATGTCCTCTGCAGCTGAGCGGTACAGCCAAGGACATAACTGTTACGTCCTGGGCACCCAAATACCCCTTCCAAAACAGCAAACAATCAGAGCAACATAACAGACTATAATAGAAAATACTTTAACACAGATTAGTAATACAAACCAAGCAGGAATAATTGTGTTGTTCTCCAAGTACGATATTAAGCCACACGATCTCCATCAAAAGCAAAGGCAGAAAAAGACAAAGTCCCTCATTGCGAGTTTGGCGGTTTTCGGGCAAGACCACCGCGCAAATTGGCGCCACAATACCGACAGTGATGGCGGTATAGCGACTGCCGGATTACGAGATACAAAACACAAACCGCTCAAATACAGACACAAAACCAACACTGCCAGGCCAACCCACGGTGAAAGAGTGACTGATCAACCGCCGGCCTTGCCACGCTGACACCATTCCGACCGTCATATTATGAGACAACCTCCAGCACAATGGAACATGCACGCCGGACACCGTTGGCTGTTCGCACAGCGACGGAACAAAAAGGCACAGCAGAAAGTAGCCAACACCACATTGGCTAGTTCAAATATCCCACACCTCATAACCATACACACATCACGCACACCTGACCACGCCACCATACAACATCCCCTCACCTACAATCCCTTGCAACAAATACGAGCAGCCACAGCCACACTCAAGACGAAGCACACCCCAAACGCATGCAAACAATTTTCACACAGCATACATTGCACAAATTAACACCACAGCTCACCCGCACACACAGCCAAACACCTCCATATCACCATACACCCTGCACTGTGCCTGACACGCATACCACATACCCACCCCACAACATGTCACGCCAGAAGCACCCGGGTTAACCAACAATGAGTTGTGGGTCATGGTGGATGATATCATCAGAGTAAAGCCACAGCTCATGGGAGTCCAGACACAGCAAACATACATAACCAAAAAGACAAAGTTATGGCAGAGGTCATCAACAGGGTTAACACAGTCGGCACATTCCCACACACAAGGAACGACATCAGTAAGAGGTGGAAGGGCCTCAGGGGGAAGGTCCATTCCATGGCGTCCAGGCAGAGGATAGTAACAAGACCGGCTGTGGGCCCCCACCTCCTCCCCTACAAGTTGACATCCTGGGAGGAGAAGGTCCTGGACATCATGTATCTCGAGGGCCTAACTGGCATCAGCGGCGGGCTCGACTCTGGTAAGTCAGCAATACCCCCAAGCACCAACCACCCATGTCCAGCATGCCTCCCCACCACTCTCCATCCTATTGCAACCCACCCTACTGAAAGCCTCCCAAAAACCCTAAGCCCCTCCTCTGCGTTCCACACCACCCCACTCCCACCATACCTACTCACACACCCTGAATGCACGGATGTCCACCACAATGTGAAGAACCACAGCTCCCTCAACCCAATCCAAATCAATGTCTGCACTGCAGCAGCTGTCATTGCTATCACTGGGAAGCAAGTTGAGCCACTGCATGCATCACAACAGGGAAGCAACAACTACAGTCACACAACTAACATCTACCATATCCATCCACAGGTAACCCTGCCATTGACACCCTGCAGAGGATGCCAGGCTCAGACAGCCCTCCCCAGGATGAAGGCCCCACTGGATGTGTGGATGAGGACAACTTGCCGGGGCCACTGGACAGTCGACCAACGGCACACCCACACTGGACACACCGGATGCCCCTACTCATGTGGCAACAACACCACAGCCAAACCCTGAACCCCAAACGTGTACCCCCGGGACCCATCAATCACAGGTGTGCCCCATAGCACAAGGGCCAGAGTCAAGGGCACCCACCCCAGACAATGTAGGCGCTGCTGTTACTGGGCACACTGTGCCAGGGGCACAGGCACAGGGCGACGGGGCAGTGGGAGAGGAACCGTGGCCCAAGGTGCCACACCAACTGACTACCCAGGAGGGCCTCAACCAAGTCCTGGGTATATATCAGCACACCCAGGACACAGTGGCCCAGATCCTCGCTACTGTGCAGGAGACCCAGCAACTACAGGGGAAATACCATCAGGAGGCCATGCGACAGTGGGAGGCCCACAATACCACCATGACCTCCATATTAGGGGTGCTCAAGGACCTGACCACTGTCATGCGCGAGTCCACACCCACCAGCAGGCCCCTACCACTGTCCAAATCCCATCACAGCCCTCCATGTCAGCGGAAACCAGTGGCATGGAGGCCCTGCCACAGGACTCGCAGGACACCAGCACCCCGACACCAGTAACTGTGGATCCCCCACACAAGTGAGGACGTCCAATTAGACATCCAGACTGACATGATGGCCAGACCACAACCACCACCAGGAAGTGACCCTCTCTTGAAAACTCTCCCTTGTGTATGACTGTGGCACCCTGTCGACTGTCCACACCCAGATCTCCATCTACCCATAGCTAGCAGACTGAACCTGGACTACCTACAGCTGGCCTCACCACTCGGATGACCTCCTCCGGCATGACCTCACTCATCACCCCTTACACTTGTACATCCCAAATAAACAACAATTGAGCACAGTCCATGGCTATGTATTTATTTGCCATGAGTACGTATAGAACTGCCAATATGTGTACAAGTGGCAACCCATCGCCCAGCACATTCATGGGAGGGTGATAGAAGGGGGAAGCAAAATGCTGATCGGTCGATCGTGGAGCAGGCAGTGGCTGGAGATATGTATCAATGGAGGCAACAGCCCAGCAGGGAGCACAGAACACCACAACATTGTCCTGAAAGTAGAGTAAGACAGGGACAACAATCACTGTGGGAGTCACAGATGCCAACTCCACACAAATGCACTGTAGGAACAGGTAACCAAGGCAGACATTGCAGTCAGGTCCACAACCATATGGCCAGTACCAAAACACATAAACAACACATACCAATCCAATGGTCCCACCCTCACAGTACCCAGCGTCGGACCTGACCCCATACCCCCTGCCACCAACAACAATGTAGCACTGTCAGCCAATGTCAACTCCCAGGATAGATGTTGAACACATGCAACAACCCTGTGTGGCACACACATAGCACTTGAAATGGCAACTCAGGGAACATTGTACATTCACATTGATGTAACTAGTGCACCAGCACAACACCTGACTGACTATTAGCCTGATCTGTGCACTGTGACTACCTCGGTGATGGGCACATGAGACACCCCCAACCCACCCAGAGTCAGAGCTACAACCAATACCGTCAGTGGGCACAGACAACAGGGGCATCAGGCACAAGGCAGACAGTTGTGGAGGACACATACCGTATAGTATACACATACCTGCATCTCAGCTGAAGTAATATCGAATCAGCTCTGCCCTGGAGTCAGCTGCATCCTCATCATCCTCCTCTTCATCACTCCCCATCTCCCCTTCATCAGCCACTGGCACAGCTACCCTCTCCTCTGCATCCAGCAAAGGGATGTGACGCCTCAGGACCATATTGTGCAGCATGCAGCAGCCCACAATGATCTGGCACACCTTCTGTGGGTTGTAGAGCAGGGCACCCCCAGAGACATGCAAACAGTGGAACCTGGCTTTCAGCAGGCCGAAGCATCTCTCAGTGACCCACCTGGTACCACCGTGGGCCTCATTGTAACGGTCCTCTGCAGCTGAGGTTAGACGCCTCATCTGTGTCAGGAGCCAGGTCAGGTTGGGATAGCCAGTCACCTTTGTGCATGGAGGGAAGAGGCATGTCAAGACCAGGAGGGCAATAGGGCAGGGACACAAGGGTGCAGTGAGCTGAGGGGCACACATATTCAGGGGTACATATTGATGAACCAGGCCCGGTCCCTCCTGAGTGGTGCCATCATGTGTGGGACGCTGCTGTTCCGCAGAATGTAGGAATCAGGCACAGAGCCTGGGTACCTGGCTGTCACCTGGGAGGTGTACTGGTCCGCAAGACACACCACCTGCACATTGACAGAATGAAAGCTTTTACGGTTTCTGTACATCTGTTCATTCCTCCTGGGTCGCACCAGGGCAATGTGGTTGCCATCAACGGCCCCAATGACACATGGGACATGTGCCACAGAATAGAACGCTGCCTTAACAGTGGGCAATGCTGCACGTATGGGGAATCGGATGTAGCTGACCATATGTTTTATCAGGGCACACAGTACATCCCTCAGGACGTTGCTGAACATGGGCTGTGACATCTCCCTTGCAAGGCCCACTGTGACCTGGAAGGAGCCTGAGGCAAGTTAGTGGAGGACTAACAACACCTGTAATGTGGGAGGGATGGCATTGGGATAGCGGATGGCAGGCAACAGATCCGGCTCTAACTGGGCCACTAGTTCCATTAAGGTCACACGGTTCAGGCGATAGGTCTGGATGATGTGGCGCTCCTACAGGGTGGCAAGGTCTACTAGGGGCCTGTGTTGATGGTGTTGATGTGGGCAAAGGCCAGCATATGTCACCCATGACCCACTTACTTTCACACACACTACACTTTGGATATGTTAAATGGTAGCCGCCTTTCTGAATCCATGCAACAGGTGGAAGTGAGAATATCTCACCGGCGTAACACGTCATGGCGGTAGGCGGTTACGACCACTGTGCAACTCACCATTGGTTAACACTGTTGCCTATGTGAGGCAGAAGCCAAAGGTGATCGCCGCCGGCGGTGACGTCCACAGGGGCCGTGACCGCCATTTCATGTGCCCCTGCTTACTTGACTCCTGAACCTCGTGCACTGAAGACCACCACTGCATGTGCTGCTGTGTTCTGACTATGGTAGCCAAGATGCTACGTCCTGCAGGAGACAGGGCTCTAGCCTTCACCCAGGAAGAGTTGGAGCGGCTCGTGGACGGCGTCCTGCACCTGTATGGGCAGTTTTGTGGGGCACCAGAACAGTAGGTGAGCCCTATGTCATTGTTCGGTATGTGATTTGTGTGCATAGGGATGGGGAGGCTTGGTAGGTGGCAGTGTGTATAGAGCATGGACATGTGTGAGGGGCCTAAGGCTACTTTGGGTGACGACGTGTGGGTGTGGAAGTGTGTAGTGTGCTGTCCACTACTGTCCCAGGGATGCCACTCTACATGTCTGTGTCCATCTGTCTGTGTCACCCATGCAGGTCAGCGCCCATCAGAAGAAGGGGATTTGGCGTGCCATTGCCAAGCAAGTGCGGACCCTGGGGGTCCATGTTAGGTGGAGCACCCACTGCAGAAAACGGTGGGAGGACCTGAGACGCTGGGCCTGGAAGACCGCAGAGGCCCAGCTGGGGACATCCTCCCAATGAGGAGGGGTTCCTGTCGGAACCTGACCCCCCTAATGGCCTGAGGTGGATAGGAGCTTGAGGGAAGCCACATGGAGGTAAGTACTCACTCTCACTTGCAACATGTGTTGGCATGGTGGGTCTGGGTAGGCACCATTGGGTGGCTGTGGCGTGGATGCTAGGTACAATGATGTCCACTATGGGTTGTGTCCATCTGGGCATGATTGGCATCACAGGTGTAGGTAATTCCATGCAATCAGCAGTAGGAGGGCAGACTCCTCCCGTGTTGAAACTGTGTAGCCACGTACTAGCTAGATGTGCTTACCAGCTTATGGCTGGTTAGACCTGGGGTGTCAGGGCATTGTAATTGGTCCTGGCCAGCCACTGTGCCAGGGGTGGATCCATGACCTCATTCAGCTGGAAGGCACTGCATGTGTAGTGGAGTGGGTGCACCAAGTGGTAACAGTGCTACTTGACAATAGCCAAGTAGGCTGCCAACTAGCCGTGTAGGATCCTATTGGGTTTGCAGTCCTCTACATGCCTGTCTCACTGGCCATGGGTAGTGGGCAGGTACTGGACAGGTGTGGTGGGTATGACACTCCTTATGTATATGTTTGCATCAGTCAGACCATCAGCTGTTGACATGTGCATAGCTGCAGTTTCCCCCATGGTGTTCCCTAGTTGTAGGATGTTCAGAGGTAGGCATAGTGTGTCGTGGCATGGCATCAAATGCTGATGTTCTACCCTGTATGACTGTTGTGCTGGCATTGATCCATTGAACCCTGTCTCTCTTTATGTCCCTCCCTGTCCTCCTCTTTCTTTGTGTGCATCAGCATCATCTGGCCAAGGAGAAGGGACACCGGCGAGTGGGGAAGCTGCAGCCCACAGAACCCAGGAGGCTGATACCAGTGGAGCCTAGAGAACCAGTGGGACGGAGGGCGAGGGGAGTGCCACTGTGGAGACCAGATCGATGACTACATGTTCTGATTCATCCTTTGATGGATGCTTCCTGGCAGTGGCAGACCCATCCGGGACCATCCCAGCACCATCCTAGTCCGCCACCCCCTTACCAGCATCACCCTCCCCGTAGCTCCCTACACAGTTCTTCTTCACCGTAGGCACCTCTGCCCCTGGCCCAGTCAGCCCTGCTGCCCTCAATGAGGAGGCTATTGACCTCCTGAGATCCACCTATGTGGGGCAGACAACTATTCTGAATGCCATCCAGGGACTGGCATCCCAGATGCAACAGTGCAATGCTTTCATGGAATGCATTCACAGTGCCTTGTTTGACCTGCAGAGATCGTTTCAGGCTCTGGCCTCCTCCTTGATGGCAGCAAGTGTCCCTTCTATTTCCGTACCCCCTCAAGCTACCTGTTCTCATACCCACATCCCACTCCCCTCACCCATCCAGGGCACACCTACTGACACACATGTAGCCACATCAACAGACACGGTAAGGACAGTCATAAGCACCACAGATGCCACCACCACCATGCACACACTCAACAAACACAAACATATGCAGACATGACAACATTCACACCTTGCACCGACTCCCCGTCACAGTCGACACACCACTCACACCTGCAGTCAGCACCACATCAGCCACTGATCCTGCCACATCTGCCCTCACTGCCACTGTCACCACATCCTCTGACCTACATTCATCAACCCCATACACCACTGGCACAGACACAACAAATGTCAACACCCCCACATGCAGCACATCCACCCTACCTGCAGACACCACCCCAACATACGCTCGCACGTCCCCCCTGCCAACTCCCTGCATCTCCTCCCCACCTCTTCCCAGTACATCTAAACACCTGCACTCACCCACCCAACAGTCCCACAACACACACTATCATCCACCCACACACCTGCACCCAAAGCACCTACACACCTCACAACCATACCCACTCCCTTCACTCCCAAAAGTCCTTTCCTTGACCTCACATGTGTCCCCAAAAATGTTTCCTTCGTGAGTTTTCCCTGTTCCCACCACTAAACAAGTCCCTGTTCCCCCAAGAACCCTGCCACCCTTCTAATGCCCCTGCCTTCAGCCTCTTAGTCTGCCACTGCCCCTGCCCATGCACCTCTGCCACCTTCCACTTCCTCACCTGTCACGTCCACTGCTCCTGCTGCCAAACCCAAGCCCACTCCCTCCACTTCCAAGGCCAAGCCCACTCCATCCACTTCCCAGGCCAACCCCACTCCCTCCACTTCCAAGGCCAAGCCCACTCCCTCCACTTCCAAAGCCAAGCCCAAATCCACCACCTGGCTAAACCCCCCTCTCCAAGGGCATGTCCAAGGACCCTCCATCCAAGTCCACCCCTATAGATCCCTCTCCAAGCCCAGACGAAAGGACCCCCCCTCCACTGGACTGTAGGAGTCACTTGGACAGAGTTGCTGAGTTCCAGGGACCACGCTCGTCACGCTGAGTGGGGACCCAGAGGACCGGTGATGCAGTCTTTTGGTGCCTGCAGTTGCAGGGGGAAGATTCCGTCGACCCACGGGAGATTTCTTCTGAGCTTCTAGTGCAGAGAGGAGGCAGACTACCCCCACAGCATGCACCACCAGGAAAACAGTCGAGAAGGCAGCCGGATCAGCGTTACAAGGTCGCAGAAGTCGTCTTTGCTACTTTGTTGCAGTTTTGCAGGCGTCCAGAGCAGTCAGCGGTCGATTCCTTGGCAGAAGGTGAAGAGAGAGATGCAGAGGAACTCTGATGAGCTCTTGCATTCGTTATCTAAAGAATTCCCCAAAGCAGAGACCCTAAATAGCAAGAAAAGGAGGTTTGGCTACTTAGGAAGGAGGATAGGCTAGCAACACAGGTAAGAGCCTATCAGAAGGAGTCTCTGACGTCACCTGCTGGCACTGGCCACTCAGAGCAGTCCAGTGTGCCAGCAGCACCTCTGTTTCCAAGATGGCAGAGGTCTGGAGCACACTGGAGGAGCTCTGGACACCTCCCAGGGGAGGTGCAGGTCAGGGGAGTGGTCACTCCCCTTTCCTTTGTCCAGTTTCGCGCCAGAGCAGGACTGGGGGATCCCTGAACCGGTGTAGACTGGCTTATGCAGAGATGGGCACCATCTGTGCCCATCAAAGCATTTCCAGAGGCTGGGGTAGGCTACTCCTCCCCAGCCCTGACACCTTTTTCCAAAGGGAGAGGGTGTAACACCCTCTCTCTGAGGAAGTCCCTTGTTCTGCCTTCCTGGGCCAAGCCTGGCTGGACCCCAGGAGGGCAGAAACCTGTCTGAGGGGTTGGCAGCAGCAGCAGCTGCAGTGAAACCCCGGGAAAGGTAGTTTGGCAGTACCTGGGTCTGTGCTAGAGACTCGGGGGATCATGGAATTGTCTCCCCAATGCCAGAATGGCATTGGGGTGACAATTCCATGATCTTAGACATGTTACATGGCCATGTTCGGAGCTACCATTGTGACGCTATACATAGGTAGCGACCTATGTATAGTGCGCGTGTGTAATTGTGTCCCCGCACTCACAAAGTCCGGGGAATTTGCCCTGAACAATGTGGGGGCACCTTGGCTAGTGCCAGGGTGCCCACACACTAAGTAACTTAGCACCCAACCTTTACCAGGTAAAGGTTAGACATATAGGTGACTTATAAGTTACTTAAGTGCAGTGGTAAATGGCTGTGAAATAACGTGGACGTTATTTCACTCAGGCTGCAGTGGCAGGCCTGTGTAAGAATTGTCAGAGCTCCCTATGGGTGGCAAAAGAAATGCTGCAGCCCATAGGGATCTCCTGGAACCCCAATACCCTGGGTACCACAGTACCATATACTAGGGAATTATAAGGGTTTTCCAGTATGCCAATGTGAATTGGTGAAATTGGTCACTAGCCTGTTAGTGACAATTTGTAAAGAGAGAGCATAACCACTGAGGTTCTGGTTAGCAGAGCCTCAGTGAGACAGTTAGGCATCACACAGGGAACACATACATATAGGCCACAAACTTATGAGCACTGGGGTCCTGGCTAGCAGGGTCCCAGTGACACATAACAAACATACTGAAAATATAGGGTTTTCACTATGAGCACTGGGCCCTGGCTAGCAGGATCCCAGTGAGACAGTGAAAACACCCTGACATATCCTCACAAACAGGCCAAAAATGGGGGTAACAAGGCTAGAAAGAGGCTGCTTTCTCACAGGTACCTACTTTGTCCTGGCTGTCCTTCCACATGTATGTGTGGTGGTTGTAGGTATTATCATGTATGCATGTTTGTATGTGTCTGTGTATGTGTTGGTACGGTGTTTGCTTGCATGTGTGTGTGGGCATGGCTTCCTGTGTCATGTGTGTATTGTGTGTACTAATGTTGTTCCCTTCAGGGTGTACTAGGCTTGTGTACATACAGTTGATGTTGTGGTCACTGCCGCAGGTCCGGGAGTTGCAGGACCAGGTAGAGTATTGGGAGGAGTTGCAATTCGCATGCCATGGCACCTACGGGCGTGCCTGTGTTCCTGAATTTAGGTGTTCCCTTTAATATTGTTTGTTTCCGCCAGGCTTTTGGTGGCAGTGGTTTCGCCCCAGAAATCCTGGCAGTGTGCAACCTTGTAATGTGGTTGTGGCATACTGCCTGATTGCCAGGCTTAAGATTTCTTGTGCAAGGTGTGCCAGCCTTACCACTGTTGCGGGCCGAACGTTGACCTGGCTGTGTTCTGCAGGTGCCTTCCCAGTACTTGTGATATGGCGGTCTTCACTGCCGGGCCCGCAGCGATGCATCCGCCAACTGCACCGCAGCAATACACTGACCACCAGACTCGTAATGAGGGCCAAAGTCCCGTCAAAAGAAAAATATCTAAGTGTTTGGTGACAAAAAAAATCAAAAAAGCACAGCTTTTAAGCACAAAGCAACAAATAACATAAAAGTGGTTTGTGCTGAACAAAGTGCATTCTTCTCGTAGTTCGACCAGCAATCCAAATAAAAAAACAGGAACACAAGTCACCACATTCTTTTAAAATACGATAACAAGCCTCTAGAAGTACACCCCTGTTGGGTCTTAAAATGATAGGGAAGGCAGTTGAAAACAAGAGGATAACTATCATAGCTCAAAAACTAAATGAAACAGGAAAAAAACCTTATTATCAAGGAAGTTTGTTCCTCTCCTGGCTTCAAAAGAAAGAGTGCTGACAAAGTAACATAAATAACATCAAGAGTAAGGACACATGTATCAGGGACAGTCCTTATGGGAAGTTACAGAAAGGAAAAAGGAGAGATTAAAAAGCATTTGCACCATTGTAAACCAAGCATTTAGCAAAGACAGTCAAACAACCCAATTACAAATATGAACTGTACTTAAAGCCTGTATTCTAAACAACATTCCTCAAAGAGACAGCACAAGAGCCGCCTAGGCGATATCTAAAAAGGGCACGTTGCTATCAAGAAGATAGGAACAATGTCTATGTTAGAAATGGGGTTTTTGGTTGACAGTCATGTTACCCCCTGTTCAAGCAAGGACCCTCACTCTAGTCAGGGTAAAAGAGAATCACCCTCAGCTAACCCCTGCTTACCCCCTTGGTAGCTTGGCAGAGCAGTAGGCTTAACTTCAGAGTGCTAGGTGTAAAGTGTTTGTACCAACACACACAGTAACTTAATGAAAACACTACAAAATGCCACAACACAGGTTTAGAATAATAGGAAATATGTATCTAAACAAAACAAGACCAAAATGACAAACATCCACAATACACAAGTCAAGTTATCAATTAAAAAGCAAAGAGTCTTTCTGTAGTTTAAAACACACACTAACACTGTTAGCGTGAAAATGTACCTTGGGTGCGTCAAAAATAACCCGCACAGGCGAGTGTGCGTCAAAAAGGGCTTGCAATGTGTCGATTCCACTCACGAGTGGGAATTTGCGTCATTTCTCGTTTTGTCAGGTAGGGGCGTGTTGTTCCTTCTCGCCACAGGAGAGCGATGCATTGATCCGGTCAGGACTCTCGGGTCCGGGCAGGCCTTCCATTGTTTTTACACGCCCAGCGGTGTTTGCGTCAGAAATCCAGCTGCACAATGATCGGAAAATCACGCAGCGCAGGGTGCGATCTCCCAGCCTCCGTCTACGATGCTGCGCGTCGTTTCTCCAGCTCCGTGCATCGATTATTTGGTCGCGTTGCAGGCGAGCGTCGATTTTCTGCCACGGAGCCGATGGCGCGTAGTTTCTTCAGCCGCAGATCGGAGTCGCATCAATCTTTTCTCCGCACATCGCTCTGTGTGTGGATTTCCTCCTCTTAGGCTGCCAGCTTCTCCTTTCAGGGTCCCAGGAACTGGATGGGCACCACAGGGCAGAGTAGGAGTCTCTCCAGGTGCTGGCAGAGAGAAGTCTTTGCTGACCCTGAGACTTCAAACAACAGGAGGCAAGCTCTAAATCAAGCCCTTGGAGATCTTCACAAGATGGAAGGCACACAAAGTCCAGTCTTTGCCCTCTTACTCTGGCAGAAGCAGCAACTGCAGGGTAGCTCCACAAAGCACAGTCACAGGCAGGGCAGCTCTTCTTCCTCAGCTCTTCTCCAGGCAGAGGTTCCTCTTGTTTCCAGAAGTGTTCTAAAGTCTGTAGTTTTGAGTGCCCTTCTTATACCCAATTTCTCCTTTAAAGTAGGCCTACTTTAAAGTAAAGTCTCTTTTGAATGTGAAATCTTGCCTTGCCCAGGCCAGGCCCCAGACACTCACCAGGGGGTTGGAGATTGCATTGTGCGAGGGCAGGCACAGCCCTTTCAAGTGTAAGTGACCACTCTTCCCCTCCCTCCTAGCACAGATGGTTCATCGGGAAATGCAGACTATACCCCAGCTCCCTTTGTGTCACTGTCTAGTGTGAGGTGCAACCAGCCCAACTGTCAAACTGACCCAGACAGGGAATCCACACACAGGCAGAGTCACAGAAATGATAGAAGCAAGAAAATGCTCACTTTCTAAAAGTGGCATTTTCAAACACACAATCTTAAAATCAACTTTACTAAACGATATATTTTTAAATTGTGAGCTCAGAGACCCCAAACTCCAAATGTTAATTTGCTCCCAAAGGGAATCTACACTTTAATCAGATTTAAAGGTGGCCCCCATGTTAACCTACAAGAGGGACAGGCCTTGCAACAGTGAAAAACAAATTTAGCAATATTTCACTGTCAGGACATATAAAACACATTACTATATGTCCTACCTTAACCATACACTGCACCTTGCCCTTGGGGCTACCTAGTGCCTATCTTAGGGGTGTCTGCCATGAAAGAAAAGGGAAGGTTTAGGTCTGGCAAGTGGGTACACTTACCAAGTCGAATTTACAGTTAAAACTGCACACTCAGACATTGCAATGGCAGGTATGAGACATGATTACAGAGCTACTTATGTGGGTGGCACAACCAGTGCTGCAGGCCCACTAGTAGCATTTGATGTACAGGCCCTGGCACCTCTAGTGCACTTTAATAGGGACTTATTAGTAAAACAAATATGCCAATCACAGATAAGCCAATCACATACACATTTTGTAAAGGGGCTGTGGTGCGTAGATCGAATGTGGAAGGTTGAAATTCGATCCACGAGACGGGGGTTCGGGAGGTGGCAGTTGGGAGAAACGGAGCGGTTCCGAGAGCGGTTCCGACATTGCTCCTGTAATGTTCCCGCATGAACTGGAAATAAAGTGATTTACCTATTACTGCCGGTCTCCGTCTTCACAGTGGCGACGAGGCGGGCAGGAGCGATGTCGGAAGTGAGGATTTGATCTTGCTTTTACTTTTGGCGATCGTGTGGCTGCTGGTGCTTCCATAACTTGAGGGGCGGCGCATTAAGTACCCTCTTGATGGTTCTGAGGGAGTAGAATTGGCGAGATTCCTGCTTCGATATAACAAAAAAAAAATCTGCAACTATGCCAGGAATTATGGGTTGGAGTGTGCCCAAATTCCTCTAGACAGCGAACAACATCGTTTGTGGCAGCCATTTTGAAGTGGTTTGAAGATCCTTTTAATCCTTATTGAGGAACACGGTGATAGGCACACCTGTGTGCCTACAAATAGCAAATTAGCAGCCATCTTGAAGGAGGCTAATCCTTATTATGAAACACGGTGATAGACACACCTTGTGCCTGCAAATATTGTGTACAATTACAAGGAACTGGGCACGTTTAGTGTGCAATAAATACAATTACAAGGAATTTGGCATGTTTAATTTGGAATACGGTGATAGGCACACCTTGTGCTTATAATTACAAAAAGAACCTTTATCTACACATTTGACTTGTTGGATGTGCCGGAATTTATTGTGACTGGACTCTGTTCTTAAAAAAAAAAAAAAATGTATGCATTTTACACCTATATTGTTCAACTGCATTCAGTATTTATTCATATTGGACATTGTTAATTACAGAATGTCTAGTATTCAACCTCCACCATTTTTTTTGAATGAACCAGGAGATCCACCCATTCAGTGGGAATTGTGGTTGGATTTATTTGAAGCATATGTAGATGTGTTGGAAGAGGGCGAATGTTCACCTGATAGGCACCTGTCATTGCTTAAACATCGTTTGGGCGCTGTAGGGTTAAGGGAATTTAAAAATTTACCACATGTAGATAATGTGCATGGGGTAGATGTGTCTAAATGTGCTTTACAACAGTTACAGGATAGGTATGGCCGGAAAATAAATGTAGTCATGGAAAGATACAAATTTTACTCCAGGGAACAGAAGGCTGATGAATCCATAGACCAGTATATGGCAGTGTTAAGAAGCTTAGCGGTTACATGTGCTTTTGACAATATGACATATGACCAAGTTTTAAGGGACCAATTATTAATGAAGACTAAATCAAAAAAAATACAGGAGAAACTTTGGTCTTCTGGGGAAATATCTTTAAAAACGGCTGTTGAAGTAGCGAGGAGCATTGAGATTACCGAAGATCGCATACAAACTATGAGGAGGGAAGTCAAAGATTATGACAACGTTTGTACCATAAGCAAAGACAGGGAATGCATGGACAAAAAGAAAAAAATAGTTTCCCGGTCTGGTAGTGGGGACAACAGATCTGGGGATAACAAGTCTAGCATGAACAACAATACTAAAGTGTGCTTTAGATGCGGTGCCAGTTGGTATTTTGCAAATTTTAATGGTTGTCCGGCGATTGGGAAAAATTGCAGTGCATGTTAAAAAAAGGGACATTTTGCACGCGTCTGCAGAAGTTTAGAAAAAAAATGAGTTGTGTTGTGGAGAATGTGGATGATGATGAGGTTGAGGGAGGAATTCAGAATTTGGTATTAAGCATTCAAGAGCGTAACATTAAGGGAAGAGAGCTTCAATTTCCTAAGTGTTATGTAAATATTTGTGGTGCACGAGTGGAAGTTATGGTGGACTTGTGTGCGTTGTACACTATAATAGGCAAATCTCTATTTAATCGGCTGTGGCCTGGAAGGAGTTTACAAAAGACAAAAAACAGTCCTTGTAGTTATTCTGGTCATAAAATTGCAATTGTAGGAAAAATGCAGGCAGAAATCGAATATGCTGAAAAGAAGTGTTCAGGTGAAATTCCTGTGGCAGAAGGTGGGGCAACTATTCTGGGTTGGCCACATATATGTCAATTGGGGTTAAGGGTGGACCCTAGTGCTACTCCGCCAGTGTACACTGTGAGTATGGATACGTTGCAGAATGACTTGTATCGTGATATAAAGGGACTATTTCCTACCGTGTTTAGTGGTCGTTTGGGGAGTATGAAAAACTTCCAACATACAATTGTATTAAAGGAGAAGGCTATTCCTGTAAGGCAGAAGTTGAGGAATGTTCCCTTGAATTATAGAGAAAAATTGAAGGAAATGTTAAAGGATTTGTGTGATAATGATATTATTGAACCAATTTAGTGGTCCGATTGGGTTTCTCCGATTGTAATTTCGGTAAAATCCAGTGGGGACCTCAGGTTGTGTGTTGACCTGCGGGCACTCAATGATGCAATTTGGATAGATGCATTTCCTTTGCCAAATTTACAGGAATTGATGTTGTCTATTGGAGATGCTACTGTATTTTCAACCATCGACTTGGTGATTGCATATCACCAGATACATTTAAGTCCTGAGTCTAAACATTGTACAGCTTTTATTACACCGGAAGGGATATTCCAGTATAAAAGGATGCCATTTGGATTGGCTAGTACGTCTGCAGTTTTCCAGAGGGAATTGTCCAAAATACTTTCGAATGTTAAGGGGGCAAAGGTATTCCAGGATGATATTTTAGTATATGGTTGTGACAGAATTGAGCATGACCGAAACTTAAAGGCAGTATTGCAAGCACTGAGTGACTATGGATTAACTGCTAAGGATCAAAAGTGCAAATTTTGGAGAGAGCCACGTTGAATATTTAGGTCATATCATTTCTAAGGATGGTATTCGACCTAAGGTTAATCACATCAAAGCTATTAGTGAGGCTCCAGAACCAAGGTGCAAGGAACAATTGTTATCATTTTTAGGCCAGCAGAGTTTTATTCTCGTTTTGTGGAAAACTTTGCATCCAAGGTGGAGAACCTCCGTGCCTTGCTGAGGAAAAATGCGACGTTCTGCTGGACAGAGATACATTCCAAGGAGTTTTCGACCATAAAGGAAGAAATTGTTAATGCATCTTGTCTCAAATCGTTTGATGAAACTGCTGAATGTACTATAGCAGTAGATGCTTCCGCATATGTTATTGGGGCAGTTTTGTCTCAGAAGAAGAAAGGAGACTCATGGGTGGTCGCATATGCCTCTCGTACTCTGTCTCAAGCAGAGAGGAACTATTCTGTAGTTGAGAAGGAGTTATTGGCCGCTATGTGGGCTGTGCAACAATTTAGGATGTACATATGGGGGCGCAAATTAAAAATTTGTACGGATAACAAACCTTTGATTAATATTTTGAGCACGGGAGGGAGAAGGAACCTTACTCCTAGGTTGGCAAGGTTGGCTTCGAAATTACAAATGTATCACTTTTAAATTTTGCATCTTCCAGGGAAAAGTAAATGTGTGGCAGATGGGTTGTTTCGGTTAGTAGTTCTGAGGAAATTGATGATGGAGAGTGCGATGTTGCGTTCACTTATAATGATGTTATGTTCCTGCAAAATGGGAATGTGCATGACAATTTATCTGAATGTGTGTGGATGAGAGAAATGCAGAAGGATGAGGTCTTGTTGAAGGTTTAATTTGACAGGATGACCATCAGAACGTAGTTTACGGGGCGAGAGTAGTACATTTTGGAAGATTAAAGAGGAATTGTCTGTGTCGAATGACCTTATATTAAGAGGTGATAAAATTGTGCCTCCCTATGGTATGCGTTATACCATTGTTAAGTTGGGACATGAAGGTCATGGTGGCATGGCGAGTACCAGGAAGAAGATCAAAGAAGTTTTTTGGTGGCCGGGGTTAGATGGTATGGTAGATCGTTGGGTAAGAGAGTGTGGTAAGTGTGTATTGAGTGACAAGTCTGTGAAACCATTAGTGGTACCTCTACAGTTGGTTGAGTTGCCAGGTGGCCTGTGGCGCAAAGTTCCAATCGATTTTATGGGTCCGTTTGTTAACTTACCTGCTAAGGAAGGGTATGTGATTGTCCTAGTTGATTATTTTTCCAAATGGCCAGAGGTTCGTATGGTTGGCATTATAACTACTGATACTGTGATCGAATTCTTAAAAGATGTATTTACGAGGGAAGGTATTCCTGAAACTATTGTTTCGGATAATGGTGTTCAACTTACCTCTGTTAAGATGAGTTCCTTTTTGAAGAGTTGTGGGGTAAATCATGTGAGGGTATCATTATACCATCCTGAAGGTAATGGTCAGGTTGAAAGGTTCAATAAGGTTATCAAGGACACTACACAATTAGCTTTGGAATCTAATTTGTCCTGGAAGGAGGCCATCCAAAGTATGTTGTTATCTTACAGAATTACTCCACATTCAGTCACTGGAAAAACACCTTTTGAGTTATTGAGGGGTCGGAAACCATCTTCTAAACTAATCCCTTGGTGGTTGATGAACCGAAGGCGAGGAAGTTCTGGTGGGTTAGACTTTAGCTCTGCGAGAAAACGGGTGCAAGAGTATCAAAACAAAGTATTAAATAAAATCAACAGTGGAAAAACTATGCCAAACTTAGTAGTTGGACAGTACGTACGTGTGAAAAATCTTGGGTTAATAAATTAAGGGAATGCGAGATGGTCACGCCCTATGAAAGTGGTGAAGGTATTGAATGGTGAAGTTCAGCTTGAGGATAGAAGAGTACGTAACTTGCGGCATGTGAGTTTGTTTAAAGCAAGTAACCTTTCCCAGGAATCGGTGTGTGAAGATCTTGATGAAGAGAGTGGATATTTGTGGGGATACGAGGGTGCGCGGTCAGACAGAGGTGAAGGAGGTGGTGAATCCCAAGGTCTTGAATCCAGGAATCGGGAGGATGACATGATACCTATTCGTAAAAGTCTGAGAGAAAAGAAATTACCAAGGCATTTCACTGAATTTGTGATGGAAAGTTAATTAAAAGTGGGAATGCTTCCAATGCAATGTAAAAATAATTTTTTATAGGTACATGTATTATGTATTTTTTTATATATGTATTTTTCCGATCTTAAATATGTTATTTGTTTTGTTGTTGTTGATAAGAGGGGAAGATGTGTGGTGTGTAGATCGAATGTGGAAGGTTGACATTCGATCTACGAGACAGGAGTTCGGGAGGTGGCAGTTGGGAGAAACGGAGCGGTTCCGGGAGCGGTTCCAACATTGCTCCTGTAATGTTCCCGCATGAACTGGAAATAAAGTGATTTACCTATTACTGCCGGTCTTCGTCTTTACAGGGGCACTTGCACTTTAGCACTGGTTAGCAGTGGTAAAGTGCACAGAGTAACAAAAACAGCAAAATCGGAGTCCAGCACACATCAACAACCTGCAAACAGAGGCAAAATGTTTAGGGAGACCACGCCAAGGATGAAAAGTCTAACAGTCTACATTAATATGTATCTATAATAGACAGCATGTTAAAGGCTGGACGTAGGGATCAGTTTTTTACCTTTTTGGACCGAGACTATTACAGTGAATGTGCTGTGGCTGCAAAAGATATTGTTTACATACAGTGGGCTTAGAGTCTGCCCATTGCTTATCATCGTTTGGCTTCTTTGTCACTCTCATTTGCATACTTCTATGTGGTCAGCACTTTCCAGTGTCACTTTTTTGGTCTGCTTAACTCTCCCATGGAGCATGGTCCAAGTACTTGTGTCCTTCCAGTGCTTTAGTACTGAGAGCTACTTTTTTCTTTACCCTCCGTCATTGAGAGTGCACATTTTGCCCGCATACTGAGTTTTATCTTTTTTCGATATTGCTAATTTACTTTAGAATTTCAAATGCATTTATTTTTGGGGTTGAATGCGCAAAGCGCTCCGTCCCTGTTGTAATCTCTCTTTGGGCTTTCAAGCACACCCATGTCACGCCTGTCACTTTCATTGGTTCGCGGCCTTGCCTTTTATAATCCACTTGATTTCTTTAGTGAAAGTGCATAAGTCATGCCTTTTCTGGTGTTTAGCCCTCCTCAAGCGCACCGACCAATTACTGAAAATATATGAGGCTCCATGTTTTCCGTATGGTTTCCGGACTACTTTTTCTCTTTATTTCACAGGCAGCGCGATCTTACTGGGCAGTAGTCGTGCGCATCGACCCTGTTAAATGGTTAATTGCACTTTTGCTAGTTACATGAATAATTGCACTTTTGCCAGTTACATGGGTAAGTGCACTTTTGCCGATACTTTCACTTCCAGCGAACTTCTGTTTCCTTTGTGTGTTTCTGTCACGCTTCATTGGGGGCATTGGCTTGCTTATGTGAAACTGTTTTACTTTTCAGTTTATGTGGCAAGAAAAGTCCAGTTAGGAGTTTAAAACGGGAATAGCTAAAACTCAAGCAAACATGAGACCCTTGTTTTCTCTGCCTTCCTCCTCCCTTTCTCTCCTAAGGACACCCAGCCCTTCCTGCTGCAGTTATCTCAGGCAAGGTCTACGCCCTGTTAACAATAAAGCGTTTGAAAAGGCGTCGCGTTTCTAAAAGCTTATTCTTTCAGAATTTAACATGTTAAATGCAACTGAAAACAGAAAACGTGCTCCAGAAACCACAAGTTAGTGCTGCTCTGGTATTCGTTTTTGCTGACACAGACCTCACTGTAGGGTAACTTAGTGGGTTAATGTACTTGCTGCAGAAAGCTAGTGTAATCTGCTGGTTTATCAGTATGAATTATCATAACATGGTTTAAAAGGTTATGGTGCCTGTAATTAAGCTGCAGGTTCAGTGGTTAATTATGCTGTTGCAGAGGTCCTTGTGTAACAAGTTACAGCCATTATAAGACAGGTCATTGGGTTATGCACCTGCTGCAGATACTTCAATGTAATTTGCAAGGCTAAAGCTTGACTTATTAAAGGTTTTAAATCAGTATTTCTTTGTTTTATTTCCTAAAGGGGTACTAATGAGATAAATAACTCTTTTCAATAAGTGCCTTGGAGTAAATCTGTATTGTATGCTATTTAAAGGCCAGCGTTAGCATAATTTCATGCACTGATTTACAGTGCATTTCTCGGTTCGTGTCTTGGCCATGTGCTGGAGTGACAGGCACTGACTGCTGAGTCTGGGGACGGTGCAGCAGGGCTCTCCTACAGTCCATTCTGCTTCTGACACTTGCCCTTAGCCAGGACATTCTGACAAAATAAACTGCTGACTGCCCCTGCAGTGAGGTTTTTGTAGTCCTCACAGTCGTGGGAAAAAAGAGATTCTAATTTCTGACCGGCTCCTCTACCATGGTACGGCACACAATGAATGTTCCGGGGTACCACTTTCCCACATCTGTTAGGGCAGTGGTTCCCAACCTGTGGCCTGGGGACCCCGGGGAGTCCGCAAAGCCTCCTCAGGGGGTCCGTGACTGTTTAGAAAAAATAAAATAATATTAACAGATTAGGTCCCAGCAGTCAGTGGAGGGGATCCCTGGATTCTTATAATAATTCATTGGGGGTCCCGGGGTTCCAGTAATGATAAAGTGGGGGTCCACAGAAATCAAAAGGGTGGGAACCACTGTGTTAGTGCATGTACAGGGCACCTGGGCACACGAGGGATGGATGATTCACTGGGTCTGGATCCTTGCTATGGCATATGAATGGCAGGCGGAGTCCTGCTGACTACCAGTCTGCACCCAATACCGCTAAAATGTTCTCAAAATGTGTTTTGCTAACATGGCAGTCATAATTGTGAAACAGAAGTTTTAACTTTGAAGTCAACAGGAAAAATACACCCAGCTTCTGTTTTTGCTTCGTGGCCTGGTGGTAACTGGTTATAATAGAAAGTGTTAGGTGCTCATCGCAGTAAATTGGTGAACAGCTCTCTTCTCTCTTGCATGTTTAGAATCAGAACAGTCCAAATAGTTTCTTCAAGTACCGTTTAATTCATGTATAAATGTAACGCGCATTTTAATAGCTGAAACGCAGACTGTTGGGCATCATTTGGTGAACACAAAATATGGCATCCTTTCACTCATTGGTTAGATCGCAGGAAGGTTAGGAGGTGTCATTGGCAAAAATGTATACTACTTTGGCTGAGTTAATTAGGTCCTGATGGGTCAAAGTGGCAGACCAGTTAAGCCCTAAAACCAGGGGCACTGACATTAGGTGATTCTGCGGCTTATTGCACATTATTAAAGTTTTACTACATAGCACATCATCTGCTGCATTATGCATACAAGCAAATCATTTATGTTGTTTATAGCGCAAACCTGATAAAAAGTTATTGAAAAAGGCAGCCGCACGTGTTACCCGTAGTAGAAGGCCGTTTGTAAATGTTGGCTGGTCATTTTCACTAGCTTATTGCTGAATTTGGGTGTGAAAGTGATAACAATGAGGTGAAACCTTCAAAAGGGCGGTGTTAACATAGTTAAAATAACATAAGGAAGTAGCTTCATGCCAAACTGTGCCACATTAGTCCACATATTTTAGTCAGCCTTGCTGTATTCCTCTCCTGCCACATAGTTCCAATGGCCTTGCCTAAAACCTAGATAAAATAGTCTGGGCATTCTTGCCAGTCCAGTGTTCCAACCCTTCTGGTAAGCATAATGCCTTAGTATTCTGACAGGCTTGTGTTCTTCTGCCACCTTGTGGCTGAATCTAGGGCGATCCGTTATAAACTTTAATAAAAGGTCATAAGTGCAAGTGTGTGTATTGGGTTCGGAAATTATGTAGTTATGCTGCAGTTTTTAGTTCCAGCGCGCAAGCGCTGTGACCTGTTGTAAGTATTGTGGGCTTTTAACTGCGCCCACCGCATGCCCATCACTTTCACGTGGGCTTGCCTTTCAAAAATCGTTTATCTTTATTGGTAAATGCTTCACCTTTGTCCCTCCTTGGGGCGGTTTTATAACAACCTACATGATTGCCGATAGGTTTGGCTGTGAACCACCTTCTTTTCCCTTTTGTGTCACTCCTTCTCTCTCATGCTCATGAAGGCCATGGCGCTTTGAATCGGCTCCCTTATGTCAACTGTTTTACTTTTCATTTTCAATTTATGTGGCAAGAAAAGTCCAGCTAGGAATTTACAATGCTAATAGCTCTAACTCTAGCAAATGCGAAACCCATTGCATTGCAAATGCTTGTTTACATTACTTTTGCTGTTTTTGCTAATGGTTAAGCACGCATTTATGTACATAATTTTCATTAGAATATAAAACACATTTCATTATGTTGTTCCCCCCCTCTTGCTTAACCCCATCCCTTGTACATTTTTCTCCATTCTGCCCTCCTATACCGCATCCATACCAAGCATTCACACACACACTTTCATGCGATACTGCGTGGCGAGCTTCCTTCTTCCATTTCATGCGTTCGGTGTTGTTGCTCTTCCTTCTCCCTCCCAACCCTTTTTTAAATCTAATCCCACTGCCTTGCTCCTTCAGTCCACCAACTACAGGACACTCTCCATGGGTAAACAGACAACATAAGCCCTTCACTTTTTATAGATCATAGGTGTCCATCAATGGCCCAAGAAGGCATACGTCCAAATCAGATTTCTTAACATCAAATTCATAATCACAATCATTTTTAAATTCATCAACATGCACTTTTGCATGCAACAAATGACAAGGTACAACATTCACTTGCTTTAAGTCAACTGGTGTCCAACATTCGCCCATGAGGGTGTTGTGAAAAGTTTAATTCCGAGCTAACAAAACATGCTTCTCACCATCCTTCGACTTTAAATGTCATGCGAGAGATCCGCTTTGTGTTGTATGCATGAGCACATTAAGGGGGTCATTATGAGTTTGGCGGATGGAAAAGGCCATCCGCCAAACTCCAGCAGTCAGGTTACTGCCAGTGTGGTCCCCTTCCTGTGGGCCCCATTACGGGTGTCCCGCTGGGTCAGTGGGAAAGAGCCCACAACATTGGTGCCGGCTCATAATTGAGCCAGTGGCAATGCTGCTGTGCATAGGGTGACCAGCACCCATCGTGCACCCATCGTGGTTTTCACTGTCTGCAAAGCAGACAGTGAAAAGTAAGACAGGGCTGGTCATGAGGCCCCCTGCACTCCGTCTCCGCCAGCCTTCACATGGTGGGGCTACCACCATGTAATCGCCGGCGGAGAATGGATTTATAGCGCTACCCTGGTGGATTAGAACTGCCAGCACTGCCACCCCCTCCAGTGGAGAAGTGGCGGTGCTAGCAGTCCGACCATGGCAGTTGCGCCACGGTCATAATGTGGCTGTCGAACCGGTCCAAACGCCACTAAGACCACCAGGGTTGTATTGAGGCCCTAAGTGATTTGCACAGAATAACAGGACCTGATTTCTCAGCTTAAAAGTCGCCAGCCCTGGCCATGACAAAATTCATAACAATTCAATTATATAAGGATGTTTTTGCCTTACAACATTTCGACTTTCAATTGCAAAGTATAGCGTGAAAGCCTGGAAGAGGGTTGTGACACAGCTCTTAGATACACTGATAAGCTTGCCTTCATTTTCTATTGGAAGGTTGTTTGTTTAAACGTCTGCCTTCCGATCTTACTGATGGGGCCTTCCCTGTGTTCCCTTGCTCTCTGGCCTCCGGGATGTGGTCAGCACCTTTGTTCAACGTTAACCTTCAGAAAAAAGATTTGGTCCATAAAAGTTTTTACTCCTTTAACATATACAAATGTAAACGTATTTACAGAAATTCTTTTAATTTTTCACCTTGAATTCTTTTATGCTTGTTTTGTTTGCTCTCTGCAAATTGATCGCCTTCCTCTGAGGTTTACGTATGCATTCTTTCTTATCATTCCCTTCATTTTCTGTTGGGATCCTTTATATTACCCTATTTACTCCTTTCATTTTTATGTACATTTTAAAAGTGGTCATGCCTGCCCACTGTGCTTAAAAAAAGGCAATGTATTTTTTCATGTCTCAGTCATATATACTTCTGACTTGATAAAAACACTGAGCGCCTGATTTAAGAGGTCCTAGCACCATCGCGTAATTTTTTTGACACTAAGGTGGTGCTAAAGTGGCTTTTTACACGCGCCATGTTTACAAAGTGGCGCAATACATGCATTGTGCCACTTTGTAAACCCTTGCACTACATTATGTCTGCGCCAGGGATAATATGCAAGGGGTGTATTGCCCCGCTGTGGGGGGGGGGAAAAGTGTTGCATGGAAATCTGAGTGATTTCCTTGCACCATTTTGTTCGCCACTTTTAATGCCTGCTTAAAGCAGGTGTTAAAAGGGGGCACACCGTTGTTTACAATGAGCCCCTACGTACTCTGCAGGAGTAGCACCAAAATGTTGGATCTACTCCTGCAGAGTACATCAATAGAGTCAGGAATTCTGAGGCTATTGCCCCCTACCCTGCGTCATGGTGCACTGTATTTTAAATACGGCGCACACATGGTTGCGGGAGGGGGGTGCTAAGGGGCGCAAGGAAAGTGGCGCTGCACTGGGTGCAGCCCCACTTTTCTTAAATCAGCCCCTGAGAAAGTACTACTTGCACTTCCTTTAACCCATGATTGGTCCACAAGACCAATTGTCAAAACCATGCTAATAATAGGATAAAAACCCTTGCTCTTTGGGCTTCTTCCTCTATAAATATTTAACAATATATTCAGACTCTTTCGATTGTTTATGCAGTCAAATTAATTCCTCTTGCAGGCAAATTAATTCCTCTTGCAGTCAAAGGGAACGCATTTATTGTTCTTTTAAGAGTACATTTCTTCATAGTGCCAAACACGCTTGTGAAACAAATGTGTCAGCAACTACACTTTTTATCATAACTTCATTAACATACATCTATACAACACTCACCCATTCCCTACCTCAGAAATGCACAATTAATGTAACTGCTAGTCCCACTTTGGAGTTTAAAACTTCCATATTTGCCATTTCCTAATTTTTCATTTTAGGCTGACCATAGCAGCACACAAGAGCTGCTTTTCTGACATGTTGTTATCTATTTGGGCTTTTAACCACCTCCACCTCACGCCCATCCCTATCACTCGTTTATGGGTTTGCCCTTCAAAAATCCTTTGTTATCATTGGTAAATGCTTTATATTTGTCCCTCCATGGGGCGGTTTGGTTACCGCCTTGGACATCGACCCTGTTACATGGCTAATTGCACTTTTGCTGATACATTTGACTGCAAGAGAACTTCCTTTTCCTTTTGTGTCTCTCCTTCGCGCTCATGCTCATGGCACTCATGGTGCTTTTAATCGCGTTGATAAGGTGAAATTGTTTTACTTTTCATTTTCAATTTATGTTACAAGAAAAGTCCTGTGAGGAGTTTACAACGTTTATAGCTCTAACTCAAGCAAATGCAAGACCCATTCCATTGGAAATGCTTGTTATAAAGTGCAAACTCGACCTCAAAGTATTGGATCCCTTTACATAAGCAACAGTTGCAATAAAGAAAGTCACATTTGTTAGGTCTCACCTGCCCAGGAATGGCTTTAGCACTGGTGGCACCCTGTGTGACAATCATTTTTGGCACGCCCACCATGACTTAGTCTCAGATTCCCGCACTACCACCCTGTAAAAATGCCCCTCAGCTTTCTATAGCCCCTCTCTCACATACATTTAATTTGTCTTAAAGCTCTGATAAAAGCAAGCTTTACTAATCAACTCAGCTATCCACATAAAATACAGATCTGTTCTTTGCAGCAAGCAAATTAACCCCCTGAGCTACTTTATGGTGAGTAAAAACTGCCACTGGACAAAAAGCCTGTCTCTGTCAGGAACATTAATCATAAGAGTTATCTTGATATTTATTTTGTTGCCTGACAGCTGGTGCATATGGAACTTTCTTACAGGTGCTTTTGAATTGTAAGTTATTGCTAAACACAGCACCCCCTCCACTGAGGTCAGCGCCCCCGATCGAGGTCAGTGTCCAGTGTGGCCGAAAGGTCATACCCCCCTAAAGCCGGCCCTGCGACAGCACATGCTAAGCATGCACCCTGGCTTGCAAAAGATATTGGGGGTCATTTTGACCCTGGCAGAAGGCGGAGAAGCGGCGGTAAGACCGCCAACAGGCTGGCGGTCTTTTTTTTGGAATTATGACCATGGCGGTTACCGCCATGGTCATCCGCCGGTTCTCCATTCCGGCCGCCGGGCTGGAGACCTGGGTCTCCAGCCCGGCAGTCGTCACTATACCGCCGGCGGTATTTGGACCCGGCTGACCGCCATGGATTTCATGCGGTTTGAAACCGCCATGAAATCCATTGCAGTAAGCACTATCAGTGCCAGGGAATTCCTTCCCTGGCACTGATAGGGGTCTCCTCCACCCCCCCATCCTGACCCCCTCCCCTACAACCCCCACCACCCCTGCCACCCCCCAAAGGTGGCAGGACCCCCCTCCCCACCCCGACCCCCAACATCACATCACTCATACACACACGACACGCACGCAGGCACCACCAACACACATACACGCACACACACTGACATACATGCCAACATCCACACACACAGTCAGACACGCACACCCACATTCAAACATACACGCACACAACCATATAGACATACCTACAGTCATACACGCACTCACACACCCCCACTACATACACACACGCACACCTCCATGCATGCACACAACACACAACACCCCCCCACCCCCCTCCCCTAACGGACGATCGACTTACCTGGTCCGTCGATCCTCCGGGAGGGGACGGGATCCATGGGGGCTGCTCCGCCGACACCACACCATCAACAGAACACCGCCACGCCGAATCACAGGACGTGATTCGGTGGGCGGTGTTCTGTTGGCGTGGGGGTGGAGGTGGAGCAACCTCCACTTCCCCGCCGCCCGCCAGTATGGCTGTTGGCAGCTCTCCGTCCGAAAAGGGCTGAAGAGCTGCCAATGGTCATAATACGCCGAGTGGCAAACCGCCACCACTGGCGGTCTTCTGCACGGCGGTCCCTCGGCGGTCTTGGCAAAAGACCGTCGAGGTCAAAATGACCCCCATTGTTTTCTACAAGGTGCTTGGAGCCCGCCCACAGCTTATTATTCTTTGGCTTCATTCTCATTTGATTTTTCGCAATTTGGCAACTCATGCTGACTTCACTTCTACTTTGTGTGAAGGAAGCATCGACCAAGAACTGTTTGCTTCATTGTAAATAGTGTCCTTCCACTTCAAGTGCTGTGATTGGGTATTATTGGTTATTCCCTCCCTCCTTCTCCTCATCTTCACATTACCAGTGTTGTCCCCAACCCGCCTTAAGAAATAGAAGCGATATGACATATCATAGCACTTTTTTCCTAGCTTTTTTCTCTTAACAGTCATATTGATAGCAGTGGAAGGCAGGCAATGAAAGGTTGAGCTGTTGATTCTATTTCTGGTGTCTGGGTCACTTTCTGCTGCATCACTTACAGTGTGCACTCAGTGGGGCTCTAAATTTCAGAGTTGTAGAGGCCAGTAATCAAATGTGCAGTGTGCAGTGCTTTACCAGAGTAAGGGTGCATATTGTACGGTAAACAGACTGAAATGCTGCACATGCTGTTCTACACAATGCTCAAGTCTTAAATGCAATCCAGTCTTTCCCGCCCTTACAATCCTTTGGTAAGGCCACAAGCCCTACCTCAACTTTGCATAGCTCAGAAATCGATGGTAAGCTACCTGGAGCGAGGGCTTCTTAAAGATACTTTGGCACCTTAGCCGAATAACATTATTTTTGCCACCCTGCCCCTTTTATGGGACCCATGTCGCTATACTCTTTTTCACCTGTGGATCTATCAGTGACACTCTTCTACTTTTCTCCTGTGTGAATTTTGCATAGAAATCACCTTGTATACCACCCAAATGTATACAGATGCCCACTTGTCTTCCACCCAAACATTCATACACGGATGTAGCAACGGTGCAAAAAAGCAAAATGAGCCCCACAACTAACCCCTGGTTAGGTAGTAAAACAAAATGGCCAAAAATGGCTGTGGTGGCTCCTTAACAAGACATGTCCCTGGTACTACTGAACCAGCTGCGCTGATGAGAATTATAATCCTGCTCCCCTGTATCTATTCAAACCTCCATACCCATGCATTTTCCCATGATTATGTCCAACCCCTTCTTCTCTCTTCCTTTTCATCCATTTCATGGTGCTTTACGCATTTCATTCTCCACACTCTCCTACCATTTTTAAATATTACCCCTTTACATTCACTACTCAGGATTCCAATCTGTGTATCTCTCCCCCCTCCCTTTTTTGATGGTCTCTTGTAATTTGAATCTCCCTCCCCTGTCCCTGAAACGTCCCCAATTGCTCAACATTATTCAGTGATCTCTGCATCCTTCCTTGTACAACCTTCTCTGTCCCATCTTCTCATTTCCTTTGTATCTCTCTATTTCTAACCTTCACTCTCCCCAATTCCAACCACGGGCTCTCTGCTTTTTGCTCACCCCTCTCCATTCTTTATTGATATTTCCATTTGTACAGTATCGCACACTTTCTCACCTCATTTTTTTCTCTTATAATATTGTTTTATTTCCCCTCTTTTCGCCCCTTCTTTTCACTTTCACCTGTTTTTGCCATTCTTCACTGTATCTCTGTGTTTTGTAGCTGCCTACTTCTCGACATTCAGTTGCTCTCAACCTTCGCTATGGGCCTTATTATGAGTGTGGTGGTCTGGACCACTGCCAATGCAGCGGTACGACCGCCACATTACAACCCTGGTGGTCCACCAGCTCTGCCACAATCTTGGATCCTGGCAGTCTGGCGGTGGCGGAGAGCCTAAACCACCAGGGCAGTGCTGCCGTGGGGATTACGACCTTGATCTCCGCCAGTGGTTTCATGGCGGTAGCCATGAAATGGCTGGCAGAGAACTGGTGCAGGGGGCACAGGGGGCCCCTGCACAGCCCATGCACTTGGAACGGGCAGTGCAGGCCCCCCCTGGCCAGCACCCTCGCAATGTTAATTTTCTACTTTTGCAGACAGTGAACATTGCAAGGGTGCTAATGCACCCTGCAGACGACAGCTTTGCCGCCGGCTCGATTATGAGCCGGAGACAATGCTGTATCCTGTTTCCCGCCGATCTAGCAGGGAACTCATAATAGCTTCGGCGGCCACCCTGTCCAGAAGTTGGTGGATGGAGTTTTCCATCCGCAAACTCCTAATAGGGCCCAAAATCTCTGAACTCTTGCTCCAGGCCCCAGGTAGGCAGTAGCAAAAAATGTGTGGGAGCGGCATATTTAATAAATGGCAGCTGCTGCACTGCAGGTTGCGTTCCCTGCACTCTAAGCTCAAATGCTACTGCACCAGCTTCACCACTGATAGCCATGCCCTAGATGTATAGACCATTGATTTATATCTGTCTCCCCTACAGCTCAAACTTTAATCTTTCATTTATATACTATACCAAAGGCACTTACCCCTGCACTGGACTTGAACATATCTATCTGCTTCAGCGTACATACACTTAAACAACAGCCACATGTCTCTCTGCTTTTTTAGGTCTGACGTTAGCCAAGACCATTTGATTTTACCAAAATGATATGTACAATATACTTACATATGGGGGCTTTCAGCCACCTCTGTTCATCCATTGGTGTGTTCTTGTGTCATTCACATTGCTTCCGCCCACTACAGCATCCAGCATGGGACAATGGGTCAGCCTATTTCAGTCACAGGTTAACTTCACTTTGACTGACTGCATTTGCATTTTACAAGAGCACATCCCCACACAAGGTAGCTCCCTTTAGTGCCAGTGTTTTTGTTTTTACTTTTATTATTACCTTAGTATTACTTTTGTTCATAGAGCCTGATGTGATAGCAGGGGACTTTCTTCCAGCTGAGAACACAGGGTACATTCAAGCTTTATGAGTTCCTGCCTCCTGCCAATGCTTTTGTAAATTTCTGATGCGTAGGTGACTGCTGCTTTTCCACTCCATACCAGTAGCTCACATGTGAATATAAGCTCATGAGGGTGCTCTATCTTTGCAACCCTTCCTTCCTTCCTTGCTCCCTCCCTCTCCCCCTCTCTCCCTTCCCTCCCTTCTTCCTCTGTGATGAAGGTGCTAAATATTACTCCGTATGGCCTTTATCGTAACTTTTCATAATGAAAAATCAGGCATATGGCCTTTATCATTGGCATGTGACCATAATCAACTCAATCTCATTCTTAGTATGAGTATCTCTTCTAAGAGAGCCTAACAAGGATGATTGTAGTGCATATTTTCTATCCCCACAATTTGTTCCAGTGGATCACCAATGCCAAAACGCTTGGCTACTACAGTAATGTGTGAAATTCCATGTAACAAAATACTTGTCTACAGGCATTCGCAAAGAGTAATAACAATCCATTCTCAAAACCCTATTGGGCCTAGTGGGGCCTAGTGGGGCTTCACAAAGGTGACTTATACATTTGAGAACGTTTACCAATAGAGGACGTTTAGTACTTTTTAGTATTCATAAACTGCACTTTTGTAGCAAGCTACACTTTATTAGTAACTTTCACTTTTGTAATATGTCTAGCACTTCACATAACCAACAAATGGCACTGCAACTCCCTCCCATCAAAAATAATGAAGGTAGGTATTGTCATATTAAATTATTTAAAATAGGTAAAAATATAAGTAAATATAAATCAATGTTAAAAAAGTATATAAAATTAGTAGATATTTAGGGGGTGATTCTAACCCTGGCGGTCGGTGATAAAGCGGCGGCCAACAGAGACCGCCACTTTAACACTCCGACCGCCACGGCAGTACAGACAAACAGCGCGGCAGTCACTGCCAACAGACAGGCGGCAGACAATGTACCGCCCACAGTATCATAACTCACCAATCCGCCACCTTTTCCGGGGCGGGAGCCCCGCCGATAAAAACACGGCGGAAACAGACTACGAACGGGAAAACGCTCACCTCTACGCACTCCACGAGGAAGGAGGACAGCATGGAACCCGAATTAAACATCCTACCTGCTCTCGTCTACCTGCTCATCTACCACGAGTACGAACGCCGGCGCAGACGACAACGGTGAGTACTGCACCTACGACACACGGGAGGGGGGAGGAGGAAAGCTTACGGCACACACATATGCGACCCCCACTCCCCCAAACTATGTACACACCAATGCAGAGCAACAAGTCACAGTGACACCACCCAAACCCCCCTGAAAAATGCAAAGACATAATTAAATTGTGAATCAAAATTTATGTACAAAATAGGCTCTGAAAAGTATTGGTCAACTATCCAAAAAATCAATATCAAAATAATTCTATATACATTGCAATGGATAACCGAGGCAATTAGTCCTGCACATCAAAAGAAAATCGAAGTGTCCGTGGGCCAAAGTGTAACAACACAAGGGCAAAGCCCACACAGGAGACCTGAGTCCTTTGGAGAGAACACTGCAGGGGCATCTGATGAAAAAACTACAGGCACCTCAGGGGGAAGGGAAGGGGGGGCACCACAGCCAGATGAGTCCACGACGCCAGATCCACGAAGGGGCCACCATGCCTACTGTGCCATCCTGGGGAGTGCAAAGCCACAGTCTCTCAAGTCTCTACAGTAGGTGGGTTGCCCACTGTGCCATCCTGGGGAGTGCAAAGCCACAGTCTCTCAAGTCTCTACAGTTGGTGGTTTGCCCACTGTGCCATCCTGGGGAGTGCAAAGCCACAGTCTCTCAAGTCTATACAGTAGGTGGGTTGCCCACTGTTCCATCCTGGGGAGTGCAAAGCCACAGTCCATCAGGTGGATTACAGTCTCCACTGGTCAAGGAGGAGGCATGGTGGGCACAGTGAACCGTTAACAGTGCATGCAGGAAGGGCCCAGCGGAGCGGTGCTTGACAGGAAGGGCCCAGCGGAGCGTTGCTTGACAGGAAGGGCCCAGCGGAGCTTTGCTTGAGACGGCGGTGCCCAGTGGAGCGGTGCTTGACAGGAAGGGCCCAGCGGAGCGGTGCTTGAGACGGCGGTGCCCAGCGGAGCGGTGCTTGACAGGAAGGGCCCAGCGGAGCAGTGCTTGACAGGAAGGGCCCAGCGGAGCGGTGCTTGAGACGGCGGTGCCCAACGGAGCGGTGCTTGACAGGAAGGGCCCAGCGGAGCAGTGCTTGACAGGAAGGGCCCAGCGGAGCGGTGCTTGACAGGAAGGGCCGAGCGGAGCGGTGCTTGAGACGGCGGGGCCCAGCGGAGCGGTGCTTGAGATGAAGGGCCCAGCGGAGCGGTGCTTGAGACGGCGGTGCCCAGCGGAGCGGTGCTTGACAGGAAGGGCCCAGCAGAGCAGTGCTTGAGAGGAAGGGCCCAGCGGAGCGTTGCTTGACAGGAAGGGCCCAGCGGAGCGGTGCTTGAGACGGCGGTGCCCAGCGGAGCGGTGCTTGACAGGAAGGGCCCAGCGGAGCGGTGCTTGACAGGAAGGGCCCAGCGGAGCGGTGCTTGACAGGAAGGGCCCAGCGGAGCGGTGCTTGACAGGAAGGGCCCAGCGGAGCGGTGCTTGAGACGGCGGTGCCCAGCGGAGCAGTGCTTGACAGGAAGGGCCCAGCGGAGCGGTGCTTGACAGGAAGGGCCCAGCGGAGCAGTGCTTGACAGGAAGGGCCCAGCAGAGCGGTGCTTGAGACAGCGGTGCCCAGCGGAGCGGTGCATGACAGGAAGGTGCTCTTCTGCACGGCGGGGCCCTCTTCAGCGGTGCTCTTCTGCACGGCGGGGCCCTGTTCAGCGGTGCTCTTCTGCACGGCGGGGCCCTGTTCAGCGGTGCTCTTCTGCACGGCGGGGCCCTCTTCAGCGGTGCTCTTCTGCACGGCGGGGCCCTGTTCAGCGGTGCTCTTCTGCACGGCGGGGCCCTCTTCAGCGGTGCTCTTCTGCAAGGCGGGGCCCTCTTCAGCGGTGCTCTTCTGCACTGCGGGGCCCTCTTCAGCAGTGCTCTTCTGCACGGCGGGCCCTCTTCAGCGGTGCTCTTCTGCACGGCGGGGCCCTGTTCAGCGGTGCTCTTCTGCACGGCGGGGCCCTCTTCAGCGGTGCTCTTCTGCACGGCAGGCCCTCTTCAGCACGGCGGGGCCCTCTTCAGCGGTGCTCTTCTGCACAGCGGGGCCCTCTTCAGCGGTGCTCTTCTGCACGGCGGGGCCCTCTTCAGCGGTGCTCGTCCAGTAAGTCAAGGGAGCCAGACCTGGCCTGGACTCCCTGCTCAGTCGCCCTCCGACCGTGCTGTTGCTGGACCCTTCGGTGACGGAGTCCTGGGCCCTTTGGTGTCCTCCCTAACACCCGGGATGGGGCTTGTGGGGCCCTCCTGCTCCGCGCTCCTGCTGGCTGACTTCTCCGCCCTGCTGCCCTTTCGCTCCTTAGATGGGGCTCTCGGGCCCTTGCCTCCCCTAGATGTTGTGGCTGGTGAAGTGGGCGAACTTAGCTCCTTGGGGGCAGCCGTGTCAGTCCTCTCACGGCGGCCCTTTAGTTTCCTGGTCCTCTTGCCTGGGGGGGGGGGCTGGCTGTCCCCTTGCTGCTGATTGAAGTGTCACTGCTGGCAAAGGGTGGACTCCAGAACCCATGCACCACAGTGACACTCGAAGCTGGGCTGGTGGTGGCTGAGGTGCTCTTGGGACTCTTTGCAGATGGAGGGGGTGGGTCAGGGGAGGGAAAGAGGTTAAGATTAGCGAGGAAAAGTTTTTTAGGACCAAGGTAAAGGGTAGGAGTAGTGGTGATGGGAGTGGAGGAAGAGGATGTGGTTGTAGGAGAGTCAGGTGTGCTGTCTTTGGGTGCAGGTGCTTGTGCTGGAGGCTGTCGTGAGGTGGATGTCTGTTGGGTGGGTGTCTGCCTGCGTTTGTGTGTCTTGGAAGAGGGGGGGACAGACACAGTGGGAGAGGACACAGGGGACGTGTAAATGGTAGTGGGGGTGGTAACTGCACGTGTGCGGACTGTACTGGAGGGTGTGCTGGTGATGGAAGCACTGGCTGATGGTGGTGTGCATGCAGGTGTGAGTGTAGACGTCACAGGGAGGGAGGAGGGAGACGAGGAGGAGGGGGACACAGAGGTGGTAGTGACTGTTGGAATGTCTGCATCTGGGTGTTGCTTGGGTGAATGCTTGTGGGTTCTGTGGTGCTTGTGTCTGGATGAGCTGCCCTTGGGTGTTGAGGTGTGTGCAGGCTGGTCTGATGGTGTGGATGGGATAGACTGAGGAACAGGAGACAGAGACAGGGTGGAGGCAGTCAGAAGAGGGAGGCTGGAAACAGGGACAATGGCTGCCGTCAGTGCTGAGGCCAGAGCATTGAACGATCGTTGATGGGCAGCCTGACCCGAATGAATGCCCTCCAGGTAGGCATTGCTCCGATGCACCTCCCTTTCTACCCCCTGGATGGCATTCAAAAGGGTAGTCTGCCCAACAATGATGGTCTGAAGGAGGTCAATGACCTCCTCACTGAGGGCAGCAGGGGTGACAGGGCCAGGGGCTGAGGTGCCTGGGGCGAAGGAGACGCCCGCCTTCCTGGGCGAGCGGGCACGGAGCGTAGGCTGAGGGGCTGCTGGGAGGGCGGGGCTGGTGCGCTGCGTGGCGGCTGTACCTGTAGAGGCGGGGGGCCCGGATGTTGCCGCCACCGCTAGGGAGCTCCCATCCGAGGACGTGTCGGTGTCGCTGGTGTCACCACCGGTCCCCGTTGTGGTGCTCCCCTCGCCCTCCGGATCACTGGTGCCCTCGGTGTCTGTTCCTGGGCCCACCGGGGCCTTGTGACTTGCAGCTCCCTCGTGCTCCGATGCCAATTCTCCTCCGCCTGATGATGCTAATGCACACATGCACAAGAAGATGAAGAAGAAGGGTGGGGGGAGAAAAACGAAGACCAGGTTGAGTGCATGCAATGTCAACACCGTTGGCCGAGAGGACAGACACAGGAGCCTCATGCACTAAGCCGCGCATTCGGGGTACACTACTCAGTACTTCTGACTAGGACAACAGGTCTAGAGACGACAAACGCGCACATGTGTGATGCTGGACCATCGATAGCTGTACTTGTCACCCTACAGAGGTGGGGGCCGGGAGCACTGGGCCATGCCTAAAGGAGAGGACTACACTACAGAAAGCGCCCTGGCCTAATGTCACCCACAACCCTCCTCCCCCACCCAGACGCCTCCACTGCGCAGAAAGATAGCAGAATGTGCTGATACTCACCCCCTTGTGTCTGCTGTGATGTCCTCAAGCGCCCATCCAAATCAGGGTAGGCCACCGCCAGGATCCGGGACATCAGGGGGGTCAGGGTACGACTGGCACCCCTCCTAGGTTGGGAGGCCATCCCCAGCAGTGACTCGGCGGTCTTCCTGGTCCCGCGGCGGATGTCCTCCCACCTCTTGCGGCAGTGGGTGCCCCGTCTGACGTGGACCCCCAGGGCCCGGACTTCCTTGGCGATGGCACGCCAAATGTCCACTTTCTGATGGGCGCTGACCTATTTGACATGTACAGGGTGGGAAGGAAAAATTCATCAATTTTCTGCATGTTAGATGTGATTGGCCCCCCCTCCCCAACCTTGCCATATGGCACATGCTCTCATCTGTCGTGCGTTGCACTCCTCATTCGCCCCCCACCAACTTACATCCACCCCACTCCACACAGGCATAGCCCATTCAATGTGCACCCAGTGTACTTACCTGTTGGTCTGGAGGACCGTAGAGTAACGCATACTGGGGGAGGACCCCATCCACAAGTTTCTCCAACTCCTCAGACGTGAAGGCAGGGGCCCTTTCCCCAGTCGCAGCAGCCATTGTCACTTCCAGACCGAGGTCACAGCAGCACTTGCAGTATAGGTCCTCTCCTGTGGATGATCAGGTCTCGAGTGATTAAGCAGATAGAAAATGGCGGTCACGCCCGCGGCGGTGCGTACCGCAACCGCCGGCGCACCTCGTCATTGGCTCCTGAAACCCATAGGCTTCAATGTTAACCAAAGCGGCTTCGTATAGCGGTCTTCAACCGCCTACCGCCACGGTGTGCCACGCCAGCGCATTGACCTCACATCCCATTGTCCCACTTCACAGGTCAGGCAGCCGCCATTTCAAGGGCCCACATGGCATAATTTGTACTACGTCACACAGGCCTAGGCCTTGCATTGCCACACATACATGCCTTTCAATACATGGATAATCGTGTGCTAGGCATGCTGTGGTGAACGTACCTGTGATTTGCTTGACTCTGTGCTCCATGTTGTCCTTCCTAGGCACCGTCCGCTGGGACTTGCGAGGAGATGGATGAATCCTCGCGTGTACCGACCGCTGGTGGACCTGTCGACAATGGAAGAACGCCATATCATACTACGATACCGACTTGACCGAGCCACTATACATGAACTGTGTGCCCAGCTGGAGCCAGCCCTGATGTCCCCCATCCGCCAACCCACAGGAATTCCCCCTCTAGTGCAGGTTCTGTCAGTCCTCCATTTTTTGGCAAGTGGCTCATTCCAGACAACAGTGGCCATGTCATCTGGAATGTCTCAGCCTATGTTTTCAAAATTTTTGTCTAGAGTGTTGTCTGCCCTGACGAAACACATGCGGAGCTACATTGTATTCCCTGAGGAGGTTGATTTGGCCACTGTGAAGGGTGATTTTTATGCCCTGGGACATATCCCCAACATAATTGGTGCCATTGATGGGACCCATGTGGCTTTAGTACCCCCAAAAGACGATGAGCAGGTGTACAGAAACAGGAAAAGTTACCATTCTATGAACGTCCAGGTGGTCTGTTTGGCTGACCAGTACATCTCCCATGTGAATGCAAAGTTCCCTGGGTCAGTGCATGACGCGTATGTGATGCGTAATAGCAGCATCCCTTATGTGATGGAACAGCTACAGAGCCAACGTGTGTGGCTAATTGGTGACTCTGGTTACCCCAACCTGCCTTGGCTATTGACCCCAGTGAGGAATCCCCGGACCAGGGCAGAGGAACGGTACAATGAGGCCCATGGGCGAACTAGGAGGATCATAGAAAGAACCTTTGGCCTCCTGAAGGCCAGGTTTAGGTGCCTGCATATGACAGGGGGATCCCTGATGTACTCACCAAAGAAGGTGTGCCAGATCATCGTGGCCTGCTGTATGCTTCACAATCTGGCATTGAGACGTCAGGTGCCTTTCCTGCAGGAGGATGGTCCAGATGGTGGTGTTGAAGCAGCTGTGGAGCCTGCGGAGAGTGAAGAGGAGGAAGACGAAGAGGACGACACAGACAACAGGGACAGAGTTATCCAACAGTATTTTCAGTAGCACACAGGTAAGAATCACCCACGCCATTTAACATTTACTGAAAGCCCCCTGCATCTTTACTTTGTGTATTTCCCCCCAGTTCTTTTAAACTGATGTTTGATTTTCCCTTCCCTTTTCAGTGCTGTATGACCCACTGCGTGACTTCTGCTTGGTTAGCCCATGGACTAATGCTTATTGACATCGGTATGTTGTCATCACAAAAATAACAGAACATTATTGATCAGTAATGTGTTATACATTTGTAAATAATACAGGCTGACTCCTGAATGATTTCAGTGCAATGAGTGATTTATTTTTAGTGCTAGATATTGGTACATGATATTAAAACGGTGATGGGTGAGGGTGGAGTTATGTCCATGGCAGAGCCCAGTTCTCAGTTTCACAGGTGCATTTTCCATATGCCTGTGGAAGGATGGAGCAGGGGCAGTTCAAGGTTGGACAGGGTGACACTGTGGGACAGTGGGATGACATCAGGGGGTATCTTATGCTGGCGGGGGTCTTGGCATCCTACTCTGTCTTCCTGTGAGATCTCAGGTTCCTCTTGCGGGGTGGTTGTTCTTCAGCAGGAGGTGGGGTTCTGGTAGGCCGTCGTTCTGTGGGGGCCTCCTGACCACTAGCGCCGGCGGAGGTGGTAGGCTGTTCCTGGCTAGTGACAGGGGCCCTTTGTGGTGCCACATGGTCCCGCAATGTGGTTTCTATCCAGTTGAGGGCCTGGACTATGGTCCCCATAGCGGTCGCGATGTTCCTGAGTTCATTGCTGAACCCCATGTACCGTTCCTCCTGCTGTGCCTGGATCTCGGTGAACCTGGCCAGTACCGTCGCCATCGTCTCCTGGGAGTGATGGTATGCTCCCATGATGGTGGTGAGGGCCTCTTGGAGAGTGGGTTCCCTGGGCCTGTCCTCCCCCCCATGTCGCACAGCAGCCCTCCCAGTTGCCCTGTTTTCCCGGGCCTCTGTCCCCTGGACGGTGTGCCCACTACCACTGCCCCCAGGTCCCTGTTGTTGTTGGGGTGTTGGGTCAGCCTGGGTGCCCTGTAGTGGCGGACACACCGCTGCTTGACACGTCCTGGAGACAGAGGCATGGGCCCGCTGGGTGGGAGCTGTGCTGGTGTTCCCAGAGGGGCTTGGGTGTGCTGTGGCCTGTGTCTGTGTGTGGGGAACCGACTGTCCAGAGGTCCCCGATGGTCCGGGCTGGTCATCAGGTTCTAGGTCGACAGAGCTGCTGTCCTCGCTGGGGGCCTGTTCTGGGGGTGGGATGGACAAATCTGGACCCTCCGTGGCGGTGTGTTGGCGTTCGGGCCCTGCAGGGGTAAAGGAGTATGGTTATTGTTCCTGTGTGTGCCATGGCGTGCATTTTGAGTGCCCTTGTCCCCCAGTGCTGGCATTCCCTTGTGGGAGGTGTTGTGAGGGTGGTGGGGGGGGGGTGTATGGGTATGTGCAATGGTCATGCTTTGGTGGTGGCTGTCTATGGTTTGTGTTGGCATTCAGGGGTTGGTGTTGTTTAGGGTGGGTTGTGCTGGTGAGACATTGGCAGGGAGGTTGTGTGCTGGGGGGTTGAGATTGGGGGTGAGGGGAGGGGGGTTGGCATGCTGGTGGTTGGGGGGGGGTGAAGTAGTTGAGATTCGACTTACCAGAGTCCATTCCTCCGTGTACTCCAGCGAGGCCATCAGGATGCAGGATGTTTACTACCTCTTGCTCCCATGCTGTGAATTGGGGTGGAGTGGGTGGGGGTCCGCCGCCAGTCTTCTGCACAGCGATGTTGTGTCACGACACCATCAAGCGCACCTTCCCCCGTAGGTCGTTCCATCACTTTCTGATATCTTCCCGATTTCTGGGATGCTGTCCCACAGCGTTGACCCTGTCTATGATCCTTTGCCATAGCTCAGCCTTCCTTGCTATAGTGGTGTGCTGCACCTGTGTGCCGAAGAGCTGGGGCTCAACCCTTATAATTTCCTCCACCATGACCCTGAGTTCTTGGTCCGAGAACCTGGGGTGTCTTTGGGGTGCCATGGGGTGGTGTGGATGAGGTGTGGGGTGGTGTTTGTGGCGATGTGCGTGGTGATATGTGGTGATGTGTGCGTAAATGTGGTGTGGGTGATGAAGTTGGGTTCCTGTGTGTGTTGGGGTTTTCGATTGCTGTGCTCGCTCTCTCTATCTCTATCTCTATCGCCTTCTCTCCGATTTCCAACTAGTGGGGGTTTGTGGGTGATGTGGGTGTGTGTTTTATAGTTGATTGGATGTGTGGGAGTGTTGTTTGTATGTGTCTCAGGTGTGTGTATTTCAAATTGTCCAATGTGGCTGTGTTTTGGAGCTGTGTGTGTATTTTGAGCGCGGCGGTGTGTACCGCCAATGGAATACCGCGGTTGAAAGACTGCCGCGTGGATTCGTGGGTCAGAATGGCATGGGCGTGTTTGTGTTGCCGTGACGGTGGAGGTTTGGTCATCTCCAGTTTTCCGCGGCCCGCTGATGAGGCGGCCTTCCTTGGATGTCGGGTTTTTGGCGGTTTCACAGTTGGTGGTCAGAATGACCGTGGCGGTTTACCGCGGCCGCGGCGGTAGAATGGCGGACTTCTGACCGGCGGTAAGGGCCTTTTACCGCCGAGGTCAGAATGACCCCCTTAGTGTGTGGTGCTGGACTTCCTACCAAAGTGTAAGTTACTTCAAAAGTGTAAGTCACTGCAAAAGTGCAGTTTATGAATACTGAATAGTAGCACACTTACTCAAAAGTGTAAACTTACTCAAGAGCACAGTTTGTGAATCAGGCCCATTTTCTTTAATGCATACTTTTCACAATAAGCAGGTCAGGCCTACTAGCTTTTGTCATAAAGTTTCCTAATAAGCAGATCAAACCTTTGAAACCTGGCATGACTTTTCCTAACAAAACAATGTATTATTTGCCCTTTAACATAGGCTTTAAACTTTACCCAACATCAGCCTATTCAAGTGTACATAAACTGGCAGACATCATGCATTACATGACAATTATGAAGAACAATTCAGGGTTTCAAGCAATATGCCACCTGTCTCAACATGTCTCATCACAGTTAAAGGCTTCAAGGTTTGTCAGAGTGGCCAGTGCCATGATCGTTGCCTATTACCATAATCTACAAGATTACGTGTAATAGAATACCTGTCTATAGCCTGTAACACAAAGTGATAACAACCAGTTATTAAAGGCTTACTGGCTTTAACATATGCTTTTCACAATTAATACACTAGACCAGCTGCATTTGTCCTAATGATTCATAATAACCAGGCAAGACCTGTTGCATGGGACATAATATTTGTACTGCTTCTATCAGGCCTATAGCTTGTCACCATAGCTACCTCAGGCCTACAGCTTTGAGCGTAAACTTTCCCACAGAACAACTATCAGACACAGTCATAAAATTAGAAAGGTAAACAAAAATTACAGTTGACTCAGCAAAATATTTTTGCTCCTGAAATGGCCTAACGAGATCCCACAGAGCAAACTTTCTTTATCTATGATTTGTCACACTGGGTGACCAGCACCAAACCGTTACTGGCTACAGAAATCTATGAGATTCAGTGTAGCAAAATAGGTATTTGCCAGCTTTCAAGTAGAGTAATACCAATCCACAATTAACTGCCTATCAAATTTTAACAGATGCTTGTCGAAATAAATACTTCAGACCTAGTGCCTTTATCATAAAATTCCACAATGAACAGATCAGGCCTATAGCCATGACCCTTAGTTTGTCATCATAATCAACTCAATTCTGCTACATCAAGTATAAACTTTGGCACAAGCCAAAAACTGCAATACAAGTAGTCATTTCAGTAGAAGCCAACAAATTCGGCTAATCAAATCCTGTACTTATGGAGGCCATCGTATGGGTGAAACCTATGTGCTTCTTTTAGTAGGACTCTGAAAGATCTTTTCATTGATCACATAAGGTCAAGTGACAAATCCATGTAGATTAATGCAGTCTTGGGTTCTCAAACACAAAACTAGTCTATGAAGTCTAAAGTTAACGACAGCCCTCCACCCATCTGTTCTGCTGTTAAAGAGAAACAACCACTGTACTTTATCTAATTATCTAAGACACTTAGGCCCTCATTCCGACCCTGGCGGTTTCAAACCGCCAGGGTGGAGGGCAGAGGAAGCACCGCCAACAGGCTGGCGGTGCTTCCCGGGCCATTCTGACCGCGGCGGTAAAGCCGCGGTCAGAAAAGGGGAACCAGCAGTTTCCCGCCGGTTTTCCCCTGGCCCAGGGAATCCTCCATGGCGGCGCTGCTTGCAGCGCCGCCATTGGCTTCCGACACCCTTCCCGCCAGCCTGTTCCTGGCGGTTTACACCGCCAGGAAGAGGCTGGCGGGAACGGGTGTCGTGGGGCCCCCACTGCCCATGCCACTGGCATGGGCAGTGCAGGGGCCCCCTACCAGGGCCCCACAAAGATTTTCACTGTCTGCTTAGCAGACAGTGAAAATCACGACGGGTGCTACTGCACCCGTCGCTCCCCTGCAAATCCGCCAGCTCCATTCGGAGCCGGCTTCCTCTTTGCAGGGGCTTTCCCGCTGGGCCGGCGGGCGATCTTCTGGAGATTGCCCGCCGGCCCAGCGGGAAAGTTAAAATGACCCCCGCGGTCATTTGACCGCGGTGCGGTCTTTGGGCGGTTTCCGCCCGGCGGGCGGCGCCCACCGCCTGCTGGGGTCGGAATGACCCCCTTAGTATTAGAATGTCATGTGTGTACTCTTGATAGCTCGAGCTCAGACATACTGCTGCTGGCTCAGGCAGCTGGATACACAAACAAAATTATCACAGCTAGGTGAAGCGGAAGCACTATTTGTGTGGAAGCGCAAAATGTCTACCCAATCAAAATATGCCTGTGGGCAGAGTCAATGACCTTCTCCTTGTAAAGCTTCTTTAAGCCCTTTTTTGGGTTAATCACATACTGTCTGGCAACAGCTGTGCTGTCAAACCAGACATAATGAACCTAAAGAAACCACAAAGTTCTTCTTCACTTGACAGGAACAGTGAGACAGACCTAAGCAAATCTGCACAGGTATGTTGTTCTTGATATAGTGCTTGGTTGACCGTAGCATTGTAAAGAAAATCTCAAGGACCCGTGACAGATGAAAGGCAATCACGCCTGCTGTCAGAACTGACAATGTCAGTACATGAATCAGCAGCAAGCTATAGGAATTATAGAATCTCTATGCATGTTTCAACTCATTCTGAACTAGTCTTTTTTTTTTGTTGACATCTGACCTGTAGTAAACTGCTTCTAATATCTTTTTGCAGCGAATATCTAACAGCTTTTTGGTGAATTTATTTTGCACTACAGAGTCTACTTTTATCTATACTATCTGCAAACGATCACATGAAATAGGGGATCATTAAGACCCTGGTGGTCTTTTGACCTCCAGGGTTAATGTGGCGGTATCACCGCCAAGTGGCTGGCGGTGTATACCGCCACATTAGAAGTGCCAACCCACCACATCACCACTCATACCACCATGGCGGTATGAACTGTCGGGCCGGAGATATTCATCCCCGACCCGGAGGCCCACAGAGTACCGCCAGCGGCATTATGAGCCAGCCTTCCACCATGGTTTCCATTGCATTAGCAACGCCACGAAAACCATGGCGATAGGGCCTACCGGTGACAGGGAATTCCTTCCCTGTCATCGATAGGGGGTTCCCCCCACCCCCAGCAAGCACCTATCCCCCACCCACCCCCATCCAAACTCACTCCTCCACCCCCGATTAAAACACACACCCTGATTCAAACACCCTCACCCCCGATTCATCCACAAACACCCCCATACATGCACACACCTGCAGACACGACACCCATTCATGCACACACAGACACGCACCCACCACACAACTGCCAGGGCACCACCGTCTGCCAGCATGGCTGCTGCAGGATTTCCACCCTTATTTTGGCAGAAATCCTGCAGTGTCCATGATATGGTGGGTGGAAGACCGCCAGCACTGGCGGTCTTCTGGCACCCTTGGCATCAGCGGTATTCTAGGAATACCGCCGATGTCATAATGAGGGCTAAAGTTACAGACCAGAAGAAGAAAGTCATGTTTTTTTTTTTCTGTTTAAACTGGAGCTATAGTTATGCTTTGTGACCTGCCTTTTCACCCTAGATAATGGCTTAGGCAGCAGGCATAATGACCGCAGTACTCAACTGGAATAAATTATTACAGTTGGGCACCTACATCACAAGTTGCATGTAATAAGGTAATTAGAGACCTTTTATGCAGGGATTGCATCATCCCATGTATTATAAGGCTATTAACAACCACTTATGTGGTCTTGCCTACAAACGTAGTAGACCCATCTCCCACATAGTGTGACATGCTCGTGTTTAGGGCTGGAGAAACAGTCTATGGTCACACAGGTGTTAGAATCCTCACCAACAGCATGGCACGCTCCATCAAGTAGGGCGCCCATCCAGCACTGGGGAAACAACAAGTGGGCTTCAATGCTCCCCCTACATCAGTTATTTAGCAATCTTGTGATGGATGCACAAAGGTATGGTCGTATAGTTCACCTTTAAACATTTTACATTTTTTTTATGTGGTCCTATAATGTTACACTGGGCATCAAGTAACAGGAGTCTTTTGGATTAGGACCTCAATTAAATGGCTTTCATGACTGCAATAGGAGGCCTTTCCACAGTCCTAGATTAAGAGCATGACACTATTTAAGCAAGGGAGCTGCTACATGTGTGACAGTGGCAGCTAGTGATATTTAAAAGTGCTGAGGCATAATCCTTGGCTCATCTAGTAAGCAATCCTTAATTCTTCTCAGAGGGCTTGGGCGATTCACTCACCCTCACTTGCACTTAGTCTTTCCCTTTTACTGATTCTCAGTCACATTGACTTACTATCATTCACAACTGTACTCAATTTTACCTATTCTGACTCACTCAGTATAGCTGACTCACTCAATCTAACTTAGTCTCACTTGAACACACTCAGTCTCACTCAGTCTGAAATACTCTTTCTCAGTCTCAATGATTATGATTCACTCAGTCTCACTCTGACTCAGTTTCTCTCAGTCCCACTCATTCTCATTCCCTCAATATCACTGTAAATCACTCCTTGATACTTAGCTTCACTTAGTTACACTCAGTTTCACTCAGCCTCACTCTGACTCACTCATTCTCAACTCCGTCCCACTCTTTATCACTCAGTCTTCCTCTGACTTACTCAGTCACCCCTCTTCCTTGAGCCCACTCTTTCCAATTCACTCACTCTCTCACACTGACACACTTGCTGTCAGACACACGCTTTCTGTCTCACTCCCACTCATTTTCAATCATTCTGACTCACTCAGTCTCAGTCTCACTCACTCGCGTTTACTCATCCACTATTATTCTGTTTCACTCAACATCACTCTGACTCACTCACACTTATTGAGTCTTGCTTATTCACATCCATTCTCACTCTAACTCACACATGCTTACTCAGTCACTCAGTCTCACTCACTCAGTCTTTCTCTGCCTCACCTAGTCTCACACAGTCTCACTCACTCCTACTCAAGCAGTCTCACTTATTGTCTAACTCACTAAGACTCACACTCTTTCACAGACGCACACACTATCACGCATATACACACACACAACATTTGTACTTCTTTTAATGCCTGTACAGGTTCTGTTTGGACTCCTGCTGCTTCTTTCTGCTTCCAGTGTTGGGGCATGAAAACGAAACCTTGAACCTGCGCAGTTACAGATTCAAGGTTTCAGCCTCTGCTCTTTAACCCCACCCTTTAAAAACTTTGGGAGGAGTTAGGAAAGAGTGGCATGACTAGCTGATTGTGGTGTAGCCACTGGCACTGCAGGGAGTAAGCCTGCAGTAAGCATTTCTACCTTTAGCTGTGATTCTTTAGCACAGCTGGGTATGCACTGAGGTCTGTCAAGGCCCTGACCCCAGGGCTGGGTTTCACAAACCTTGGATTATCTCTCTGACTGATGGTGCAATCCCGACCTCCAAGTGTTGTGCCTGAGGTCCTGCAACCCTTGACTGTGTCTACCTGGACTTCTCCTAACAACTCAGAAAAGATGGAATTTTTGGACTTCAAGAGCTATGGAGGACTGGAATAAAACACACAAGCCAATCTAACCAAGGCACAACTTCACTGAGATGAAGAAACAGGTTTCTCCTACTTTGAGCTTCTCCCCAGCAGCAAATCTATTTCAACTGACATTTAGCAAGAAGGTATCTGGCTTTATGGAACTCATCATCGTATACTGCCTGTAACCTTGTCCTACTGGAGGACTCTGAGGACTGAGGAAGAGACTACGTTTGTTTTCTTCTGTCTTTTCATTATCTTTTGCTCTTTCCTCTTTAAATCTATGCTCTTCTATCTTCAACTGCATTCATTTCTTCAGCCTCCTCTTCCATAACCCCAATTTACTGCTGTGTTCTGTGATTGTGACGATAACGTTTTTTCTGCTATTTTTACAAAGTGTTATCTTTTTGGAAATTGGGTTAATGGTTGAGGATGTGAAACCCCATTCAAGCTGCTACCACAATTTTTGTCAGGGTGAAATACAAGCAAACCCCAAATACCTGTGCTTAACCTTCTGGTAGCGTGGCAAAGAAAGCAGTCAGTGTCAACTTAGAGGCAATGTGTAAAGTAGTTATGTAGTAACTCAAACAGTAGTAAGGTGAAAACACATCACAAAAACACTCCCACACCAATTTAGAAAAATAGAGTAATCTTTAATAAATTATTTGAGACCAAAATGACTAAAAGCAATCAGTAGCACCAGGGATATGCAATTTTAAAGATTTCTGGTAAGTATAGTGTGTAACAGCACATTGCCACTTGTGGTTATCTGGTTGTGCAAGAACGGGTGAAAGTGACAAGTTCAGGCTCACCACAATAGTACAGGCTTCATTCAGGGGCCAGGTTAGTACTGCTGAGTTACCTTCAAAAGTCCAAAGTGAAAAGTTCTGTTCATGGTGGAGGAGTCTATGAGGAGCAGTGAAAACGTTGTGTATGGTCATCGCTGTGCCGGAAGGAGTAGTCTGGGTGTTGTGGACCATCCTTGCTGTAGTGCAAAGATCCTTCAGGGATCATGGATGGTCGTTGCTGGAGATTTACATTGGTGGTCACTGTAGGTTGTCCATGCTGCAGAGCAAAGTGCAGATCTTATGTTGCCAGCTGTGGAGTGAAAAGTTGAGTTACCTTGAGTTTTGCATTGGCGCTCACACAGGCAGCAAGTTCTTGGCATGAACATGCACATTTGCTGTCACAAAGAGTCCAAAACATCAGGATTTCTCTTTTTCTTGCAGCTCAATTAATTCCACACCAAGGGTTCAGGATCTGAGGGGCACCTCTTTGGGACCAGGATCTCACTCCAACAGAGGCCACAGGGCTCAGGCATGTCCAATTGCAAGTCCAGTTGTAAGTCAAGGCAGATAGGCAGCTGGGCAGATGTAAGGAGGCCTCTGGAGCTTGTCATGTCCCTCTAGCTCAGAACAGGAGATCAGTCAGCTGACCCTTGGAGTCACTTCAGCCTGGGATGAAGGGTGTGGGTCTAGTCATCCTTCTCAGCAAGCAGGGCAGCAGACAGCAATTCAGTAGAGTAACAGCACAGCTGGGTAGCAGTCCTTCTGGCAGCAGAGCAGCACAGCAGTAGTACTTTTTTAGTTTCCCAGGTCCATAGGTGTACTGAAGTGTTGGGTCTGAGGGTTCACTATTTATACTTTGTTAGAAATTGGGTCTTTGGTTGGCAATCAGGGTACCCCATGTCCAAGAAAGGTCCCTCACTCTAGTCAGGACAAGGGAGTTAAACTCCTAAGTCAACCCCTTCTTACCCTCTTGGTAGGTTGGCACAAGCAGTCAGGCTTATCTCAAAGGCATTGTGTAAAGTATTTGTAGCAACACACAAAGGAATACAGTGAAAACACTACAAAATGGACACCATACCAGTTTAGAAAAATAGGTAATATTTATCTAAATCAAACAAGACCAAACCGATAAAAATGCAACATACACAAGTCAAAAGAATAAGGGTCTTACTCCATAGAAAACAATGGAAACGTTGTTGCTAAACAAAGTACCTGGGTTATGTAAAAAAATAAAGCCCCAGACACCTCGGATCCGTGCAGGTTCACGATGACTTTGACGCCCAGCGATGATGCGTGTAAAATCCAGTCGCACAGTGTTGGAAAACCATGCTGCGTGGGGTTTACGTGGTTATCAGTAGCCACAAGTGGGAGTTGTGTCATTTCTCTAGCTGTGATGTGTTGATTTCCCAGCTGCAATGCAGGTGGAGCGTCGATTTTAGCTGCAAAGCAGGTGGTGTGTCGTTTATCAACCGCGTTGCAGGTGGTGCATTGAAAATTTACCTGCACAGTGTTCTGTGCATGGATTTCAGTCCTTGTTCTGCCAACTTCACCTTTCAAGGGCCCAGGGACTGACTGGGGTACCACTTGGCAGGGCAGGAGTCTCAGCAGAGAGTTCAAGTTCTGGCAGTGGAAGTCTTTGATGGCCCTGAGACTTCAAAACAGGAGGCAAGCTCAGTCCAAGCCCTTTTGAGATTCTTCTCAAGCAGGAATGCACAACAAAGTCCAGTCTTTGTCCCCTTTCACAGGCATAAGCAGCAACTGCAGGATAGCCCAACAAACCACAGTCACAGGCAGGGGCAGCACTTCTCCTCAGCTCTTCAGCTCTTCTCCTTGGCAGAGGTTCCTCTTGAATCCAGAAGTGATCTTGAAGAAATCTAAAGTTTGGGATTTTGGGTCCACTACTTATACCACTTCCTGCTCTTGAAGTAGGCAAACTTCAAAGGAAAGTATCTGCTGTTTACAGGATCCTGCCTTTCCCAGACCAGGCCACAGACACACGCCAGGGGGTTGGAAACTGCATTGCGTGAGGGCAGGCACGGCCCATTCAGGTTGAGTGACAACTCCTCCCTCAACTCGAGCCCAGATGGCTCATCAGGATATGCAGGCTACACCCCAGCTCCCTTTGTGTCTCTGTCTAGAGGAGATTCACAAACAGCCCAACTGTCAGTTTGACCCAGACAAGGAATCCACAAACAGGCAGAATCACCGAATGGTTTCAGCAGGAAAATGCCTACTTTATAAAGTGGCATTTTCAAACTAACAATCTAAAAAACAACTTCACTAACAGATGTATTTTTAAATTGTGAGTTCAGAGAACTCAAACTGTTCTCAAAGGGAAACTGCACTTTAAGAATATTTAAAGGCAGCCCCCATATTAACCTATGAGAGATATAGGCCTGCAACAGTAAAAATCGAATTTGGCAGTATTTCACTGTTAGGACATGTAGAACATGTCAGTACATGTCCCACCTTTAACACACACTGCACCCTGACCATAGGGTTACCTAGGTCCTCCCTTAGGGGTGACTTACATGTATAAAAAGGGACATTTTGGCATGGCAAGTGGGTACACTTGCCAGGTTGAATTGGCAGTTTAAGGCTGCACACACAGACACTGCAGTGGCAGGACCTGAGCCATCTTTACTGGGTTACTGAGGTGGGTGACACAATCAGTGCTACAGGCCCATTGGAAGCATTTGATGTACAGGCCCTAGGCACCTCTAGTGCACTTTTATAAGGACTTACTAGTAAATGAAACATGCCAATTATGGAAAAGCCAATTACGTAAACAATTTCACATAGGGAGCACTTGCACTGTAGCACTGATCAGCAATGGTAAAGTGCCCTGTGCAACAAAAACAGCACAAACAAAGTCCAGCACACAGCAACATCCTGGGAAGTAGAGGCAAAAAGTTAGGGGAGGCCATGCAAAGGCTGTCAGGTCTAACACGTGTCCTCCCCAGCTGAAAGTGGGGAGAACTATCCAACTCATATGAGTTCTCATCACTAAGGTGGAAGAATCTGGACAGACCATCAGCTTTGTCATGTTCTGTTCCAGGGCGGTGTTCCACCATAAAGTCCATCCCCTGTGGGGAAGTGGACCACCTCAAAGGTTTTGGATTCTCACCCCTCATCTGCATTAACCATCTGGGGGGGCTGTGGTCTGTATGAACCCGGAAGTGAGTCCCAAACAAGTAGGGTCTTAGCTTCTTCAGTTCTCAGACCACAGCAAATGTTTAGTGCCAGCTTTGAAGTAGGAGAAGCTTATAGAGGTTTCCTCCCACACAGGTTCTTGGAATATCCTTCCACCCAGCTCTGTCCCCAGCTTACCTGGAATTACAAAAGACTAGTGTCAAATCCTTTGAGTGTGCTCAGGCAGAATCTTTGTGCTGTGCAAGTATGGTAGGGAACAGCTCCACCCCCTATCAAATCAGAGATTGCCCATTCTGCCAATATCTATTCATTCTTTGTATCACTGTTTGAGAGCAATGCACAAAAGCCAGCTGCCATCTCCACCTAGTCATGTGACCCAGGATACAGGCACCAAATGTTTGGGAGGTGAAAATGCCAACTTTCTAAAAGTGACATTTTTGGCATTGTGATGATCATTAAAGAGGGTTCTAAATTACAGTTATTTATACACCAAACACAATATTCCTATCTGCTACAGATTGAAAGTTATCACTTATTAAATGAAATAAGGTAAGCTACTGTTATCATATGGGAGAGGTAGGCCTTGCGGTAGTGAAAAATGAATGTATGAGTTTTTCACTACGAGGGCATGTAAAAGTTAAAAGTACATATCAGAATTTTTAAATATACTGCAACCTTCCCTCTAGGCTCCCTAGGACCTACCCTAGGGGTGACATATGTCTTAAGGAAGGTTAAGCCCTTGCAAAAGATTTCTTTTGCAAGTCAAAATGGCACTTTAAAACTGCACACTCAGTCTGAAATGGTAGGCCTGAGACATGTTTGAAAATGCTTCTTAAGTGGGTGGCACAATAAGTGCTGGAGGCCCACTAGTAGCATTTAATTCACAGGCCCTAAGTACTTGTAGTACCACTTTACTAGAGACTTACAAGTAACTTATATGTGCCAATTGGATGTCAGCCAATTTTACCATATTCAATGGACAGGGCACAAGCATGTTAGCATTGGTTATCAGTAGTAAATTGGGCAGAGGCCTAATAGCCACCAAAATCGGGTTTAGAAAACAGGAAGGTAAAGACAAAAAGTTTTGGCATAGCCATGCAGAAAGGGCCAAGTCCAACACTTCTGTGTTCCTGTCATCATATATAACCTTGTGTGTTCTGGGTAACTTTGTTTCTTGGAACATCCAGGGCCCACGAAGACTAAAAAAAAGGAATCAAAGGACAAAAAGTACTCTCCCATCTTTCCAGAATAAAAAAAACACATTGGACCTCATTGTGACCCTGGCCGTCACAAGACTGCCAGAGTCACGGTCGGACTCCTGCCAAAGTGGCGGTCTGGCGTGGCATTATGACCGTGGTGGAGCCGCCACGATCAAACCGTCGACACCGCCAGGCTGCCGCCAGCCTGCAGCCTGGCAATCCCAGCGGTGGTAATCCGCCAGAGTAGTGCTGCAAGCGGTGCTGCCCTGGGGATTCCGAGTCCCCATCCACCATGGAAAGGCCATGAAAAGGCTGGCGGAATGGGGAACTCGGGGACCTCCTGGGGGCCCCTGCACTGCCCATGCAATTGGCAGGGGCCTCATGCACAACACCGTTGCACATTCCACTGCCTGAATTATGGGCAGTAGAATGTGCAACGGGTGCTGCTGCACCTGCCGCACCGCCACATTGCAGCCGGCTCCATTAGGAGCCGGCTGCAATGTTAAGGCCCTGTTCACCGCAGGACCGGTGGGCAGAAATTCGATTTCTGCCCGCCGGCCCTGCAGTGAACTCCTAATAGGGCTGGTGGGGTTCAGGCTGCACAGGAGGCCTGATGGCAGGAAGAGTTTGGTAGGCAGCCTCTGCCGCCCACCAAACTCATAATGAGGCACATTATGGGGGTGATTCTGATTCTGGCGGGCGGCGGAGGCCGCCCGCCAGAATTCCGCCCCCATTATACCGCTCCGCGGTCAGAAGACCGCGGAGGGTATTATGAGTTTTTCCCTGGGCTGGCGGGCGGTCTCCAAAAGACCGCCCGCCAGCCCAGGGAAAAACTCCCTTCCCACGAGGATGCCGGCTCGTAATCGAGCCGGCGGAGTGGGAAGGTGCGACGGGTGCAGTGGCACCCGTCGCGTATTTCAGTGTCTGCAAGGCAGACACTGAAATACTTTGCGGGGCCCTCTTACGGGGGCCCCTGCCGTGCCCATGCCATTGGCATGGGCACGGCAGGGGCCCCCAGGGGCCCCGCGACCCCCCCTACCGCCATCCTGTTCATGGCGGCTTTCCCGCCATGAACAGGATGGCGGTAGGGGGGTCAGAATCCTCATGGCGGCGGAGCGCGCTCCACCGCCATGAAGGATTCCCCCGAGCAGCGGTAAGTCGGCGGGGGCCCGCCGACTTGCCGCTTCTGACCGCAGCTGAACCGCCGCGGTCAGAATGCTCGTGGGAGCACCGCCAGCCTGTTGGCGGTGCTCCCGTGGTCGGTGGCCCTGGCGGCCACCGGCCGCCAGGGTCAGAATGACCCCCTATGTTTTTACATGAAACATAAGATAAATCTTCAAAACTAAAGGGGAATTGAGTTGATATTTTTTTCTTCTCACCTTCAATCACAAGGGGGTGGGAGATAGCAATTTAGTGCAATAAATCTTTAAAATTTGTGTTTTTAACTCAAAAATGTAATTATGATTGTCGCCGGGTATTGGACAACATCAAATTAGTTGAATTGCCTTTAGCCCTATTTAAAGTGTATGGACCACTTCAATCTAATCATTTTTTTGGAATTGTATAAAAACTATGGGTATCTTTTAAATTAGCCTGTATGAGTCTCTTGCCAAATTTAGAGACAAGAATTTCATATGCTTTTTGTTGATGGCTTCTTCCAATTGCCTGATGGAGTATGGGCTGCCAGACGAAGAGCATTCCCTACTCCCCACCACTCCCTACTTAGGATGGATGGTGTAATGTCCTTTGAATTATGTCCTCCACCACCAGATAACACCTTACAGTGAGAGACAGAATAAAACAAATAATAACTCCCACATAGTGAGAGAATAATCCCAAGGTGCAGGGGGTCATTAGATTTTTGTTTTTGAATAACAAACTTCTGTGTTGGAAGTTTGATAGAGGTTTAAAAGTCTGGTGAACATCTGTCAATACCAACAGCGGCTATCCACCAAATTGTTTGTACCTTTCAAGGTCATCTCTAAATTTAGCAGACAGTACTCCATGAGATGTCTTCTGACACCCTGATAGATGGAGAACCAACTGTGAAAGGCTAAATCAGGCCCTAAGTTAGCTATTCTTTCAACTCTAATATCATCTTTCAAGGGGATTTCAATCAGTTAATTGACTCATTTTTAGATTTCAAATAAACATTTAAGTTTATACCCAAAACATCTCATGAAGCCTTCAAGGCAGCAGTGTCCTCCTGTCCATTGCTTGATATACATAGAACCTACAATTCAGAATCAGTTATATAATTTTTTTATTCAACTGCACATGGTTCCCTTTCAAGAATTTAATTCCTAAACTTTTATTACAATGTCTAAAATCAGTAGATTTTTGTGCTACTTTATTGAGTCATGCTCCTGGTTTTTCATACATAGAAATCTCTGAGGTTAATATAAATTATAGTGGATGAGATTTAAAACCCATCTTTTAGCAGACAATGGATTTATAAATTGATTATTCGCTTTAAGAAATCTAGTGATACCGCCTTACTTAATAATTAGGGGATGCCTTTAAGATTTCCCTACAAGACTTTGTTTTATCTTTTGTGGCAACAAGAAAGAAGAAAGCAAATTCTCAATATAAGCAGCATTAAAGCTCTCAAAACATACTTATTTACTTCAAGAAGGATTATTCTGCTAAAAGACTGTATTAAAGCTATAAATGGATTCAATAAAACTGCTACTATAGTTGCGTGTAATGTCCTACTGCATCCCAAATCTAAATTTTATGGTGGGGCAAAATACATCTTGCAAGATGTTAGCCAAATATTCAAACAGTTAAAAGTGAGAGCATGTTAATTCGTAATATCATTAATTAACTTGATCGTTCTAGTGCTGGCTATAATGTTATTTCCTCCTCATTTAAAAAAAAACTTCTAAGCACATACACACAGATCGTATTAATTCTTTATTTCAATAATTTGATACATTTTTCTCTGGTATCCCCATACCTGTCTTACAAGGTAGTGATTATTATAGCCTTGAAATACATATTCCTTTACAGGAGTCGTTAAACTCTTTAAATGCTAAAGCACCTGGCCTATATGTATTTCACTTGAGTTTATTATTCATTTTACATCATGTTTTGCCACTAAATCAGTGGAGTTATATACCTCATTAATTCATAGTTCATTTGCTCAGGGAAGTTTCCTAGATGCGCTCATAGTAATACCTAATTAAGATAAGAATCAAAAATATTGCAAAAACCATAGGACCATTTCAATCATTAATTATGATTGTTAAATGTGTGAAAACAGAGTAGTCACACATTTCTTATTTACTATAGAATACTTCTAATAAGCCTATCTTTTAGGTGTGTTATTCCTGTAGAAATGAAGACGGCATATTGCTTCACGTGTTTTTTTTTTGTAAACATGCTAATTATTTTTGGATCATGAGACAGTCTAAATGTGCAAATCAAATCAAATCATTAACATTTATAAAGCGCGCTACTCACCCGTGCGGGTCTCAAGGCGCTAGGGGAAAAGGGGGGGTTATCGCTGCTCGAACAGCCAGGTCTTTAGGAGTCTCCGGAAAGCGGAGTGGTCCTGGGTGGTCCTGAGGCTGGTGGGGAGGGAGTTCCAGGTCTTGGCCGCCAGGAAGGAGAAAGATCTCCCACCCGCCGTGGAGCGGCGGATGCGAGGGACAGCAGCGAGTGCGAGGCCAGAGGAGCGGAGGAGGCGGGTGGGGACGTAGAAGCTGAGGCGTCTGTTGAGGTATTCCGGTCCCTTGTCGTGGAGGGCTTTGTGTGCGTGGGTGAGAAGTCGGAAGGTGATCCTTTTGCTGACTGGGAGCCAATGCAGGTGTCTCAGGTGTGCGGAGATGTGGCTGCTGCGGGGTACGTCGAGGATGAGGCGGGCCGAGGCGTTTTGAATGCGTTGCAGGCGATTTTGGAGTTTGGCTGTGGTCCCGGCGTAGAGGGTGTTGCCGTAGTCCAGGCGGCTCGTGACGAGGGCGTGGGTCACGTTTTTTCTGGTGTCGGCGGGGATCCAGCGGAAGATCTTACGGAGCATGCGGAGGGTGAGGAAGCAGGCAGAGGACACGGCGTTGACTTGCTTGGTCATGGTGAGAAGAGGGTCCAAGGTGAAGCCGAGGTTGCGGGCGTGGTCTGTGGGGGTCGGTGCGGTGCCGAGGGCCGTGGGCCACCAGGAGTCGTCCCAGGCGGACGGGGTGTTGCCAAGGATGGGGACTTCCGTTTTTTCAGAGTTCAGCTTTAGGCGGCTGAGCCTCATCCAATCTGCGACGTCCTTCATACCCTCTTGTAGGTTGGTCTTGGCGCTGGCGGGGTCCTTGGTGAGGGAGAGTATAAGTTGGGTGTCGTCGGCGTAGGAGGTGATGATGATGTTGTGCTTGCGTACGATGTTGGCGAGGGGGCTCATGTAGACATTGAAGAGTGTTGGGCTGAGCGATGAGCCTTGAGGTACGCCGCAGATGATCTCGGTGGGTTCTGAGCGAAACGGAGGGAGGTAAACGCTTTGGGAACGGTTTGCGAGGAAGGAGGCGATCCAGTCCAGGGCCTGGCCTTGGATCCCGGTGGAGCGGAGGCGGGTGATTAGGGTGCGGTGACAGACGGTGTCAAAGGCAGCTGAGAGGTCGAGAAGAATGAGGCCGACTGTTTCACCGTTGTCCATCAGGGTTCTGATGTCGTCTGTGACTGAGATGAGGGCGGTTTCAGTGCTGTGGTTGGTTCGGAATCCGGTTTGTGAGGGGTCGAGCAGGTTGTTGTCTTCCAGGAAGGTGGTCAGCTGTTTGTTGACGGTCTTCTCTATTACTTTGGCTGGGAAAGGCAGAAGAGAGATGGGGCGGAAGTTTTTCAGGTCGCTCGGGTCAGCCGTAGGTTTCTTTAGTAGGGCGTTGACTTCGGCGTGTTTCCAGCATTCGGGGAAGGTAGCAGAAGAAAAAGAAGAGTTGATGACGGTCTGGAGGTGCGGGGCGATGATGTCGTGGGCTTTGTTAAAGATGAAGTGCGGGCAGGGGTCCGAAGGGGCGCCGGAGTGGATAGAGTTCATGATGGATTTGGTTTCTTCCGTGTTGATGTGGGTCCAGTTGTTGAGGGTGATGGCTGGGGATGCGGGTTCGGTGGTGTTTGGTTGGGTCTGGTGTCCGAAGCTGTCGTGGAGGTCGCTGATCTTGCGATGGAAGAAAGTGGCGAGGGATTCGCACAAATCCTGTGAGGGCGTGACAGCGTTGGCGTTGGCGCTGGGGTTGGAGAACTCCTTGACGATGCTGAAGAGTTCTCTGCTGTTGTGGCTGTTTTTGTCCAGTCTGTCGGTGAAAAAGTTCCTTTTGGCAGCGCGGATCAGGTGGTGGTGTTCGCGGGTAGCGTTCTTGAGGGCGGTCATGTTGTCAGCGGTGTGGTCCTTGCGCCAGGCTTTCTCAAGGGCGCGACGAGTTTTCTTTGATTCTTTGAGGGTGTCAGAGAACCAGAGAGGTTTTTTGGTGTTGGTCTGACGATGCGTGCGTTTGAGGGGAGCAAGGTTGTCTGCGCAGTTGGAGATCCAGTTTGTGAGGTTGAGGGCTGCGTCGTTGGGGTCGGTGGTGAGGGTGGGTTGGTTGGCGGCGAGTGCGGAGAGGTGTTGCTCTTCAGGGATCGTGTTCCACTGTCGACGAGGGATGGGAGTGTTGTTTGTATGTGTCTCAGGTGTGTGTATTTCAAATTCTCCAATGTGGCTGTGTTTTGGAGCTGTGTGTGTATTTTGAGCGCGGCGGTGTGTACCGCCAATGGAATACCGCGGTTGAAAGACCGCCGCATGGCTTCGTGGGTCAGAATGGCATGGGCGTGTTTGTGTTGCCGTGACGGTGGAGGTTTGGTCATCTCCAGTTTTCCGCGGCCCGCTGATGAGGCGGCCTTCCTTGGATGTCGGGTTTTTGGCGGTTTCACAGTTGGTGGTCAGAATGACCGTGGCGGTTTACCGCGGCCGCGGCGGTAGAATGGCGGACTTCTGACCGGCAGTAAGGGCCTTTTACCGCCGAGGTCAGAATGACCCCCTTAGTGTGTGGTGCTGGACTTCCTACCAAAGTGTAAGTTACTTCAAAAGTGTAAGTCACTGCAAAAGTGCAGTTTATGAATACTGAATAGTAGCACACTTACTCAAAAGTGTAAACTTACTCAAGAGCACAGTTTGTGAATCAGGCCCATTTTCTTTAATGCATACTTTTCACAATAAGCAGGTCAGGCCTACTAGCTTTTGTCATAAAGTTTCCTAATAAGCAGATCAAACCTTTGAAACCTGGCATGACTTTTCCTAACAAAACAATGTATTATTTGCCCTTTAACATAGGCTTTAAACTTTACCCAACATCAGCCTATTCAAGTGTAAATAAACTGGCAGACATCATGCATTACATGACAATTATGAAGAACAATTCAGGGTTTCAAGCAATATGCCACCTGTCTCAACATGTCTCATCACAGTTAAAGGCTTCAAGGTTTGTCAGAGTGGCCAGTGCCATGATCGTTACCTATTACCATAATCTACAAGATTACGTGTAATAGAATACCTGTCTATAGCCTGTAACACAAAGTGATAACAACCAGTTATTAAAGGCTTACTGGCTTTAACATATGCTTTTCACAATTAATACACTAGACCAGCTGCATTTGTCCTAATGATTCATAATAACCAGGCAAGACCTGTTGCATGGGACATAATATTTGTACTGCTTCTATCAGGCCTATAGCTTGTCACCATAGCTACCTCAGGCCTACAGCTTTGAGCGTAAACTTTCCCACAGAACAACTATCAGACACAGTCATAAAATTAGAAAGGTAAACAAAAATTACAGTTGACTCAGCAAAATATTTTTGCTCCTGAAATGGCCTAACGAGATCCCACAGAGCAAACTTTCTTTATCTATGATTTGTCACACTGGGTGACCAGCACCAAACCGTTACTGGCTACAGAAATCTATGAGATTCAGTGTAGCAAAATAGGTATTTGCCAGCTTTCAAGTAGAGTAATACCAATCCACAATTAACTGCCTATCAAATTTTAACAGATGCTTGTCGAAATAAATACTTCAGACCTAGTGCCTTTATCATAAAATTCCACAATGAACAGATCAGGCCTATAGCCATGACCCTTAGTTTGTCATCATAATCAACTCAATTCTGCTACATCAAGTATAAACTTTGGCACAAGCCAAAAACTGCAATACAAGTAGTCATTTCAGTAGAAGCCAACAAATTCGGCTAATCAAATCCTGTACTTATGGAGGCCATCGTATGGGTGAAACCTATGTGCTTCTTTTAGTAGGACTCTGAAAGATCTTTTCATTGATCACATAAGGTCAAGTGACAAATCCATGTAGATTAATGCAGTCTTGGGTTCTCAAACACAAAACTAGTCTATGAAGTCTAAAGTTAACGACAGCCCTCCACCCATCTGTTCTGCTGTTAAAGAGAAACAACCACTGTACTTTATCTAATTATCTAAGACACTTAGGCCCTCATTCCGACCCTGGCGGTTTCAAACCGCCAGGGTGGAGGGCAGAGGAAGCACCGCCAACAGGCTGGCGGTGCTTCCCGGGCCATTCTGACCGCGGCGGTAAAGCCGCGGTCAGAAAAGGGGAACCAGCAGTTTCCCGCCGGTTTTCCCCTGGCCCAGGGAATCCTCCATGGCGGCGCTGCTTGCAGCGCCGCCATTGGCTTCCGACACCCTTCCCGCCAGCCTGTTCCTGGCGGTTTACACCGCCAGGAAGAGGCTGGCGGGAACGGGTGTCGTGGGGCCCCCACTGCCCATGCCACTGGCATGGGCAGTGCAGGGGCCCCCTACCAGGGCCCCACAAAGATTTTCACTGTCTGCTTAGCAGACAGTGAAAATCACGACGGGTGCTACTGCACCCGTCGCTCCCCTGCAAATCCGCCAGCTCCATTCGGAGCCGGCTTCCTCTTTGCAGGGGCTTTCCCGCTGGGCCGGCGGGCGATCTTCTGGAGATTGCCCGCCGGCCCAGCGGGAAAGTTAAAATGACCCCCGCGGTCATTTGACCGCGGTGCGGTCTTTGGGCGGTTTCCGCCCGGCGGGCGGCGCCCACCGCCTGCTGGGGTCGGAATGACCCCCTTAGTATTAGAATGTCATGTGTGTACTCTTGATAGCTCGAGCTCAGACATACTGCTGCTGGCTCAGGCAGCTGGATACACAAACAAAATTATCACAGCTAGGTGAAGCGGAAGCACTATTTGTGTGGAAGCGCAAAATGTCTACCCAATCAAAATATGCCTGTGGGCAGAGTCAATGACCTTCTCCTTGTAAAGCTTCTTTAAGCCCTTTTTTGGGTTAATCACATACTGTCTGGCAACAGCTGTGCTGTCAAACCAGACATAATGAACCTAAAGAAACCACAAAGTTCTTCTTCACTTGACAGGAACAGTGAGACAGACCTAAGCAAATCTGCACAGGTATGTTGTTCTTGATATAGTGCTTGGTTGACCGTAGCATTGTAAAGAAAATCTCAAGGACCCGTGACAGATGAAAGGCAATCACGCCTGCTGTCAGAACTGACAATGTCAGTACATGAATCAGCAGCAAGCTATAGGAATTATAGAATCTCTATGCATGTTTCAACTCATTCTGAACTAGTCTTTTTTTTTTGTTGACATCTGACCTGTAGTAAACTGCTTCTAATATCTTTTTGCAGCGAATATCTAACAGCTTTTTGGTGAATTTATTTTGCACTACAGAGTCTACTTTTATCTATACTATCTGCAAACGATCACATGAAATAGGGGGTCATTAAGACCCTGGTGGTCTTTTGACCTCCAGGGTTAATGTGGCGGTATCACCGCCAAGTGGCTGGCGGTGTATACCGCCACATTAGAAGTGCCAACCCACCACATCACCACTCATACCACCATGGCGGTATGAACTGTCGGGCCGGAGATATTCATCCCCGACCCGGAGGCCCACAGAGTACCGCCAGCGGCATTATGAGCCAGCCTTCCACCATGGTTTCCATTGCATTAGCAACGCCACGAAAACCATGGCGATAGGGCCTACCGGTGACAGGGAATTCCTTCCCTGTCATCGATAGGAGGTTCCCCCCACCCCCAGCAAGCACCTATCCCCCACCCACCCCCATCCAAACTCACTCCTCCACCCCCGATTAAAACACACACCCTGATTCAAACACCCTCACCCCCGATTCATCCACAAACACCCCCATACATGCACACACCTGCAGACACGACACCCATTCATGCACACACAGACACGCACCCACCACACAACTGCCAGGGCACCACCGTCTGCCAGCATGGCTGCTGCAGGATTTCCACCCTTATTTTGGCAGAAATCCTGCAGTGTCCATGATATGGTGGGTGGAAGACCGCCAGCACTGGCGGTCTTCTGGCACCCTTGGCATCAGCGGTATTCTAGGAATACCGCCGATGTCATAATGAGGGCTAAAGTTACAGACCAGAAGAAGAAAGTCATGTTTTTTTTTTTCTGTTTAAACTGGAGCTATAGTTATGCTTTGTGACCTGCCTTTTCACCCTAGATAATGGCTTAGGCAGCAGGCATAATGACCGCAGTACTCAACTGGAATAAATTATTACAGTTGGGCACCTACATCACAAGTTGCATGTAATAAGGTAATTAGAGACCTTTTATGCAGGGATTGCATCATCCCATGTATTATAAGGCTATTAACAACCACTTATGTGGTCTTGCCTACAAACGTAGTAGACCCATCTCCCACATAGTGTGACATGCTCGTGTTTAGGGCTGGAGAAACAGTCTATGGTCACACAGGTGTTAGAATCCTCACCAACAGCATGGCACGCTCCATCAAGTAGGGCGCCCATCCAGCACTGGGGAAACAACAAGTGGGCTTCAATGCTCCCCCTACATCAGTTATTTAGCAATCTTGTGATGGATGCACAAAGGTATGGTCGTATAGTTCACCTTTAAACATTTTACATTTTTTTTATGTGGTCCTATAATGTTACACTGGGCATCAAGTAACAGGAGTCTTTTGGATTAGGACCTCAATTAAATGGCTTTCATGACTGCAATAGGAGGCCTTTCCACAGTCCTAGATTAAGAGCATGACACTATTTAAGCAAGGGAGCTGCTACATGTGTGACAGTGGCAGCTAGTGATATTTAAAAGTGCTGAGGCATAATCCTTGGCTCATCTAGTAAGCAATCCTTAATTCTTCTCAGAGGGCTTGGGCGATTCACTCACCCTCACTTGCACTTAGTCTTTCCCTTTTACTGATTCTCAGTCACATTGACTTACTATCATTCACAACTGTACTCAATTTTACCTATTCTGACTCACTCGGTATAGCTGACTCACTCAATCTAACTTAGTCTCACTTGAACACACTCAGTCTCACTCAGTCTGAAATACTCTTTCTCAGTCTCAATGATTATGATTCACTCAGTCTCACTCTGACTCAGTTTCTCTCAGTCCCACTCATTCTCATTCCCTCAATATCACTGTAAATCACTCCTTGATACTTAGCTTCACTTAGTTACACTCAGTTTCACTCAGCCTCACTCTGACTCACTCATTCTCAACTCCGTCCCACTCTTTATCACTCAGTCTTCCTCTGACTTACTCAGTCACCCCTCTTCCTTGAGCCCACTCTTTCCAATTCACTCACTCTCTCACACTGACACACTTGCTGTCAGACACACGCTTTCTGTCTCACTCCCACTCATTTTCAATCATTCTGACTCACTCAGTCTCAGTCTCACTCACTCGCGTTTACTCATCCACTATTATTCTGTTTCACTCAACATCACTCTGACTCACTCACACTTATTGAGTCTTGCTTATTCACATCCATTCTCACTCTAACTCACACATGCTTACTCAGTCACTCAGTCTCACTCACTCAGTCTTTCTCTGCCTCACCTAGTCTCACACAGTCTCACTCACTCCTACTCAAGCAGTCTCACTTATTGTCTAACTCACTAAGACTCACACTCTTTCACAGACGCACACACTATCACGCATATACACACACACAACATTTGTACTTCTTTTAATGCCTGTACAGGTTCTGTTTGGACTCCTGCTGCTTCTTTCTGCTTCCAGTGTTGGGGCATGGAAACGAAACCTTGAACCTGCGCAGTTACAGATTCAAGGTTTCAGCCTCTGCTCTTTAACCCCACCCTTTAAAAACTTTGAGAGGAGTTAGGAAAGAGTGGCATGACTAGCTGATTGTGGTGTAGCCACTGGCACTGCAGGGAGTAAGCCTGCAGTAAGCATTTCTACCTTTAGCTGTGATTCTTTAGCACAGCTGGGTATGCACTGAGGTCTGTCAAGGCCCTGACCCCAGGGCTGGGTTTCACAAACCTTGGATTATCTCTCTGACTGATGGTGCAATCCCGACCTCCAAGTGTTGTGCCTGAGGTCCTGCAACCCTTGACTGTGTCTACCTGGACTTCTCCTAACAACTCAGAAAAGATGGAATTTTTGGACTTCAAGAGCTATGGAGGACTGGAATAAAACACACAAGCCAATCTAACCAAGGCACAACTTCACTGAGATGAAGAAACAGGTTTCTCCTACTTTGAGCTTCTCCCCAGCAGCAAATCTATTTCAACTGACATTTAGCAAGAAGGTATCTGGCTTTATGGAACTCATCATCGTATACTGCCTGTAACCTTGTCCTACTGGAGGACTCTGAGGACTGAGGAAGAGACTACGTTTGTTTTCTTCTGTCTTTTCATTATCTTTTGCTCTTTCCTCTTTAAATCTATGCTCTTCTATCTTCAACTGCATTCATTTCTTCAGCCTCCTCTTCCATAACCCCAATTTACTGCTGTGTTCTGTGATTGTGACGATAACGTTTTTTCTGCTATTTTTACAAAGTGTTATCTTTTTGGAAATTGGGTTAATGGTTGAGGATGTGAAACCCCATTCAAGCTGCTACCACAATTTTTGTCAGGGTGAAATACAAGCAAACCCCAAATACCTGTGCTTAACCTTCTGGTAGCGTGGCAAAGAAAGCAGTCAGTGTCAACTTAGAGGCAATGTGTAAAGTAGTTATGTAGTAACTCAAACAGTAGTAAGGTGAAAACACATCACAAAAACACTCCCACACCAATTTAGAAAAATAGAGTAATCTTTAATAAATTATTTGAGACCAAAATGACTAAAAGCAATCAGTAGCACCAGGGATATGCAATTTTAAAGATTTCTGGTAAGTATAGTGTGTAACAGCACATTGCCACTTGTGGTTATCTGGTTGTGCAAGAACGGGTGAAAGTGACAAGTTCAGGCTCACCACAATAGTACAGGCTTCATTCAGGGGCCAGGTTAGTACTGCTGAGTTACCTTCAAAAGTCCAAAGTGAAAAGTTCTGTTCATGGTGGAGGAGTCTATGAGGAGCAGTGAAAACGTTGTGTATGGTCATCGCTGTGCCGGAAGGAGTAGTCTGGGTGTTGTGGACCATCCTTGCTGTAGTGCAAAGATCCTTCAGGGATCATGGATGGTCGTTGCTGGAGATTTACATTGGTGGTCACTGTAGGTTGTCCATGCTGCAGAGCAAAGTGCAGATCTTATGTTGCCAGCTGTGGAGTGAAAAGTTGAGTTACCTTGAGTTTTGCATTGGCGCTCACACAGGCAGCAAGTTCTTGGCATGAACATGCACATTTGCTGTCACAAAGAGTCCAAAACATCAGGATTTCTCTTTTTCTTGCAGCTCAACTAATTCCACACCAAGGGTTCAGGACCTGAGGGGCACCTCTTTGGGACCAGGATCTCACTCCAACAGAGGCCACAGGGCTCAGGCATGTCCAATTGCAAGTCCAGTTGTAAGTCAAGGCAGATAGGCAGCTGGGCAGATGTAAGGAGGCCTCTGGAGCTTGTCATGTCCCTCTAGCTCAGAACAGGAGATCAGTCAGCTGACCCTTGGAGTCACTTCAGCCTGGGATGAAGGGTGTGGGTCTAGTCATCCTTCTCAGCAAGCAGGGCAGCAGACAGCAATTCAGTAGAGTAACAGCACAGCTGGGTAGCAGTCCTTCTGGCAGCAGAGCAGCACAGCAGTAGTACTTTTTTAGTTTCCCAGGTCCATAGGTGTACTGAAGTGTTGGGTCTGAGGGTTCACTATTTATACTTTGTTAGAAATTGGGTCTTTGGTTGGCAATCAGGGTACCCCATGTCCAAGAAAGGTCCCTCACTCTAGTCAGGACAAGGGAGTTAAACTCCTAAGTCAACCCCTTCTTACCCTCTTGGTAGGTTGGCACAAGCAGTCAGGCTTATCTCAAAGGCATTGTGTAAAGTATTTGTAGCAACACACAAAGGAATACAGTGAAAACACTACAAAATGGACACCATACCAGTTTAGAAAAATAGGTAATATTTATCTAAATCAAACAAGACCAAACCGATAAAAATGCAACATACACAAGTCAAGATATGAATTTTCAAAAGAATAAGGGTCTTACTCCATAGAAAACAATGGAAACGTTGTTGCTAAACAAAGTACCTGGGTTATGTAAAAAAATAAAGCCCCAGACACCTCGGATCCGTGCAGGTTCACGATGACTTTGACGCCCAGCGATGATGCGTGTAAAATCCAGTCGCACAGTGTTGGAAAACCATGCTGCGTGGGGTTTACGTGGTTATCAGTAGCCACAAGTGGGAGTTGTGTCATTTCTCTAGCTGTGATGTGTTGATTTCCCAGCTGCAATGCAGGTGGAGCGTCGATTTTAGCTGCAAAGCAGGTGGTGTGTCGTTTATCAACCGCGTTGCAGGTGGTGCATTGAAAATTTACCTGCACAGTGTTCTGTGCATGGATTTCAGTCCTTGTTCTGCCAACTTCACCTTTCAAGGGCCCAGGGACTGACTGGGGTACCACTTGGCAGGGCAGGAGTCTCAGCAGAGAGTTCAAGTTCTGGCAGTGGAAGTCTTTGATGGCCCTGAGACTTCAAAACAGGAGGCAAGCTCAGTCCAAGCCCTTTTGAGATTCTTCTCAAGCAGGAATGCACAACAAAGTCCAGTCTTTGTCCCCTTTCACAGGCATAAGCAGCAACTGCAGGATAGCCCAACAAACCACAGTCACAGGCAGGGGCAGCACTTCTCCTCAGCTCTTCAGCTCTTCTCCTTGGCAGAGGTTCCTCTTGAATCCAGAAGTGATCTTGAAGAAATCTAAAGTTTGGGATTTTGGGTCCACTACTTATACCACTTCCTGCTCTTGAAGTAGGCAAACTTCAAAGGAAAGTATCTGCTGTTTACAGGATCCTGCCTTTCCCAGACCAGGCCACAGACACACGCCAGGGGGTTGGAAACTGCATTGCGTGAGGGCAGGCACAGCCCATTTAGGTTGAGTGACAACTCCTCCCTCAACTCGAGCCCAGATGGCTCATCAGGATATGCAGGCTACACCCCAGCTCCCTTTGTGTCTCTGTCTAGAGGAGATTCACAAACAGCCCAACTGTCAGTTTGACCCAGACAAGGAATCCACAAACAGGCAGAATCACCGAATGGTTTCAGCAGGAAAATGCCTACTTTATAAAGTGGCATTTTCAAACTAACAATCTAAAAAACAACTTCACTAACAGATGTATTTTTAAATTGTGAGTTCAGAGAACTCAAACTGTTCTCAAAGGGAAACTGCACTTTAAGAATATTTAAAGGCAGCCCCCATATTAACCTATGAGAGATATAGGCCTGCAACAGTAAAAATTGAATTTGGCAGTATTTCACTGTTAGGACATGTAGAACATGTCAGTACATGTCCCACCTTTAACACACACTGCACCCTGACCATAGGGTTACCTAGGTCCTCCCTTAGGGGTGACTTACATGTATAAAAAGGGACATTTTGGCATGGCAAGTGGGTACACTTGCCAGGTTGAATTGGCAGTTTAAGGCTGACACACAGACACTGCAGTGGCAGGACCTGAGCCATCTTTACTGGGTTACTGAGGTGGGTGACACAATCAGTGCTACAGGCCCATTGGAAGCATTTGATGTACAGGCCCTAGGCACCTCTAGTGCACTTTTATAAGGACTTACTAGTAAATGAAACATGCCAATTATGGAAAAGCCAATTACGTAAACAATTTCACATAGGGAGCACTTGCACTGTAGCACTGATCAGCAATGGTAAAGTGCCCTGTGCAACAAAAACAGCACAAACAAAGTCCAGCACACAGCAACATCCTGGGAAGTAGAGGCAAAAAGTTAGGGGAGGCCATGCAAAGGCTGTCAGGTCTAACACGTGTCCTCCCCAGCTGAAAGTGGGGAGAACTATCCAACTCATATGAGTTCTCATCACTAAGGTGGAAGAATCTGGACAGACCATCAGCTTTGTCATGTTCTGTTCCAGGGCGGTGTTCCACCATAAAGTCCATCCCCTGTGGGGAAGTGGACCACCTCAAAGGTTTTGGATTCTCACCCCTCATCTGCATTAACCATCTGGGGGGGCTGTGGTCTGTATGAACCCGGAAGTGAGTCCCAAACAAGTAGGGTCTTAGCTTCTTCAGTTCTCAGACCACAGCAAATGTTTAGTGCCAGCTTTGAAGTAGGAGAAGCTTATAGAGGTTTCCTCCCACACAGGTTCTTGGAATATCCTTCCACCCAGCTCTGTCCCCAGCTTACCTGGAATTACAAAAGACTAGTGTCAAATCCTTTGAGTGTGCTCAGGCAGAATCTTTGTGCTGTGCAAGTATGGTAGGGAACAGCTCCACCCCCTATCAAATCAGAGATTGCCCATTCTGCCAATATCTATTCCTTCTTTGTATCACTGTTTGAGAGCAATGCACAAAAGCCAGCTGCCATCTCCACCTAGTCATGTGACCCAGGATACAGGCACCAAATGTTTGGGAGGTGAAAATGCCAACTTTCTAAAAGTGACATTTTTGGCATTGTGATGATCATTAAAGAGGGTTCTAAATTACAGTTATTTATACACCAAACACAATATTCCTATCTGCTACAGATTGAAAGTTATCACTTATTAAATGAAATAAGGTAAGCTACTGTTATCATATGGGAGAGGTAGGCCTTGCGGTAGTGAAAAATGAATGTATGAGTTTTTCACTACGAGGGCATGTAAAAGTTAAAAGTACATATCAGAATTTTTAAATATACTGCAACCTTCCCTCTAGGCTCCCTAGGACCTACCCTAGGGGTGACATATGTCTTAAGGAAGGTTAAGCCCTTGCAAAAGATTTCTTTTGCAAGTCAAAATGGCACTTTAAAACTGCACACTCAGTCTGAAATGGTAGGCCTGAGACATGTTTGAAAATGCTTCTTAAGTGGGTGGCACAATAAGTGCTGGAGGCCCACTAGTAGCATTTAATTCACAGGCCCTAAGTACTTGTAGTACCACTTTACTAGAGACTTACAAGTAACTTATATGTGCCAATTGGATGTCAGCCAATTTTACCATATTCAATGGACAGGGCACAAGCATGTTAGCATTGGTTATCAGTAGTAAATTGGGCAGAGGCCTAATAGCCACCAAAATCGGGTTTAGAAAACAGGAAGGTAAAGACAAAAAAGTTTTGGCATAGCCATGCAGAAAGGGCCAAGTCCAACACTTCTGTGTTCCTGTCATCATATATAACCTTGTGTGTTCTGGGTAACTTTGTTTCTTGGAACATCCAGGGCCCACGAGGACTAAAAAAAAGGAATCAAAGGACAAAAAGTACTCTCCCATCTTTCCAGAATAAAAAAAACACATTGGACCTCATTGTGACCCTGGCCGTCACAAGACTGCCAGAGTCACGGTCGGACTCCTGCCAAAGTGGCGGTCTGGCGTGGCATTATGACCGTGGTGGAGCCGCCACGATCAAACCGTCGACACCGCCAGGCTGCCGCCAGCCTGCAGCCTGGCAATCCCAGCGGTGGTAATCCGCCAGAGTAGTGCTGCAAGCGGTGCTGCCCTGGGGATTCCGAGTCCCCATCCACCATGGAAAGGCCATGAAAAGGCTGGCGGAATGGGGAACTCGGGGACCTCCTGGGGGCCCCTGCACTGCCCATGCAATTGGCAGGGGCCTCATGCACAACACCGTTGCACATTCCACTGCCTGAATTATGGGCAGTAGAATGTGCAACGGGTGCTGCTGCACCTGCCGCACCGCCACATTGCAGCCGGCTCCATTAGGAGCCGGCTGCAAAGTGTTAAGGCCCTGTTCACCGCAGGACCGGTGGGCAGAAATTCGATTTCTGCCCGCCGGCCCTGCAGTGAACTCCTAATAGGGCTGGTGGGGTTTAGGCTGCACAGGAGGCCTGATGGCAGGAAGAGTTTGGTAGGCAGCCTCTGCCGCCCACCAAACTCATAATGAGGCACATTATGGGGGTGATTCTGATTCTGGCGGGCGGCGGAGGCCGCCCGCCAGAATTCCGCCCCCATTATACCGCTCCGCGGTCAGAAGACCGCGGAGGGTATTATGAGTTTTTCCCTGGGCTGGCGGGCGGTCTCCAAAAGTCCGCCCGCCAGCCCAGGGAAAAACTCCCTTCCCACGAGGATGCCGGCTCGTAATCGAGCCGGCGGAGTGGGAAGGTGCGACGGGTGCAGTGGCACCCGTCGCGTATTTCAGTGTCTGCAAGGCAGACACTGAAATACTTTGCGGGGCCCTCTTACGGGGGCCCCTGCCGTGCCCATGCCATTGGCATGGGCACGGCAGGGGCCCCCAGGGGCCCCGCGACCCCCCCTACCGCCATCCTGTTCATGGCGGCTTTCCCGCCATGAACAGGATGGCGGTAGGGGGGGTCAGAATCCTCATGGCGGCGGAGCGCGCTCCACCGCCATGAAGGATTCCCCCGAGCAGCGGTAAGTCGGCGGGAGCCCGCCGACTTGCCACTTCTGACCGCGGCTGAACCGCCGCGGTCAGAATGCTCGTGGGAGCACCGCCAGCCTGTTGGCGGTGCTCCCGTGGTCGGTGGCCCTGGCGGCCACCGGCCGCCAGGGTCAGAATGACCCCCTATGTTTTTACATGAAACATAAGATAAATCTTCAAAACTAAAGGGGAATTGAGTTGATATTTTTTTCTTCTCACCTTCAATCACAAGGGGGTGGGAGATAGCAATTTAGTGCAATAAATCTTTAAAATTTGTGTTTTTAACTCAAAAATGTAATTATGATTGTCGCCGGGTATTGGACAACATCAAATTAGTTGAATTGCCTTTAGCCCTATTTAAAGTGTATGGACCACTTCAATCTAATCATTTTTTTTTTAATTGTATAAAAACTATGGGTATCTTTTAAATTAGCCTGTATGAGTCTCTTGCCAAATTTAGAGACAAGAATTTCATATGCTTTTTGTTGATGGCTTCTTCCAATTGCCTGATGGAGTATGGGCTGCCAGACGAAGAGCATTCCCTACTCCCCACCACTCCCTACTTAGGATGGATGGTGTAATGTCCTTTGAATTATGTCCTCCACCACCAGATAACACCTTACAGTGAGAGACAGAATAAAACAAATAATAACTCCCACATAGTGAGAGAATAATCCCAAGGTGCAGGGGGTCATTAGATTTTTGTTTTTGAATAACAAACTTCTGTGTTGGAAGTTTGATAGAGGTTTAAAAGTCTGGTGAACATCTGTCAATACCAACAGCGGCTATCCACCAAATTGTTTGTACCTTTCAAGGTCATCTCTAAATTTAGCAGACAGTACTCCATGAGATGTCTTCTGACACCCTGATAGATGGAGAACCAACTGTGAAAGGCCGCCCTAAGTTAGCTATTCTTTCAACTCTAATATCATCTTTCAAGGGGATTTCAATCAGTTAATTTTACTCATTTTTAGATTTCAAATAAACATTTAAGTTTATACCCAAAACATCTCATGAAGCCTTCAAGGCAGCAGTGTCCTCCTGTCCATTGCTTGATATACATAGAACCTACAATTCAGAATCAGTTATATAATTTTTGTATTCAACTGCACATGGTTCCCTTTCAAGAATTTAATTCCTAAACTTTTATTACAATGTCTAAAATCAGTAGATTTTTGTGCTACTTTATTGAGTCGTGCTCCTGGTTTTTCATACATAGAAATCTCTGAGGTTAATATAAATTATAGTGGATGAGATTTAAAACCCATCTTCTAGCAGACAATGGATTTATAAATTGATTATTCGCTTTAAGAAATCTAGTGATACCGCCTTACTTAATAATTAGGGGATGCCTTTAAGATTTCCCTACAAGACTTTGTTTTATCTTTTGTGGCAACAAGAAAGAAGAAAGCAAATTCTCAATATAAGCAGCATTAAAGCTCTCAAAACATACTTATTTACTTCAAGAAGGATTATTCTGCTAAAAGACTGTATTAAAGCTATAAATGGATTCAATAAAACTGCTACTATAGTTGCGTGTAATGTCCTACTGCATCCCAAATCTAAATTTTATGGTGGGGCAAAATACATCTTGCAAGATGTTAGCCAAATATTCAAACAGTTAAAAGTGAGAGCATGTTAATTCGTAATATCATTAATTAACTTGATCGTTCTAGTGCTGGCTATAATGTTATTTCCTCCTCATTTAAAAAAAAACTTCTAAGCACATACACACAGATCGTATTAATTCTTTATTTCAATAATTTGATACATTTTTCTCTGGTATCCCCATACCTGTCTTACAAGGTAGTGATTATTATAGCCTTGAAATACATATTCCTTTACAGGAGTCGTTAAACTCTTTAAATGCTAAAGCACCTGGCCTATATGTATTTCACTTGAGTTTATTATTCATTTTACATCATGTTTTGCCACTAAATCACTGGAGTTATATACCTCATTAATTCATAGTTCATTTGCTCAGGGAAGTTTCCTAGATGCGCTCATAGTAATACCTAATTAAGATAAGAATCAAAAATATTGCAAAAACCATAGGACCATTTCAATCATTAATTATGATTGTTAAATGTGTGAAAACAGAGTAGTCACACATTTCTTATTTACTATAGAATACTTCTAATAAGCCTATCTTTTAGGTGTGTTATTCCTGTAGAAATGAAGACGGCATATTGCTTCACGTGTTTTTTTTTTTGTAAACATGCTAATTATTTTTGGATCATGAGACAGTCTAAATGTGCAAATCAAATCAAATCATTAACATTTATAAAGCGCGCTACTCACCCGTGCGGGTCTCAAGGCGCTAGGGGAAAAGGGGGGGTTATCGCTGCTCGAACAGCCAGGTCTTTAGGAGTCTCCGGAAAGCGGAGTGGTCCTGGGTGGTCCTGAGGCTGGTGGGGAGGGAGTTCCAGGTCTTGGCCGCCAGGAAGGAGAAAGATCTCCCACCCGCCGTGGAGCGGCGGATGCGAGGGACAGCAGCGAGTGTGAGGCCAGAGGAGCGGAGGAGGCGGGTGGGGACGTAGAAGCTGAGGCGTCTGTTGAGGTATTCCGGTCCCTTGTCGTGGAGGGCTTTGTGTGCGTGGGTGAGAAGTCGGAAGGTGATCCTTTTGCTGACTGGGAGCCAATGCAGGTGTCTCAGGTGTGCGGAGATGTGGCTGCTGCGGGGTACGTCGAGGATGAGGCGGGCCGAGGCGTTTTGAATGCGTTGCAGGCGATTTTGGAGTTTGGCTGTGGTCCCGGCGTAGAGGGTGTTGCCGTAGTCCAGGCGGCTCGTGACGAGGGCGTGGGTCACGGTTTTTCTGGTGTCGGCGGGGATCCAGCGGAAGATCTTACGGAGCATGCGGAGGGTGAGGAAGCAGGCAGAGGACACGGCGTTGACTTGCTTGGTCATGGTGAGAAGAGGGTCCAAGGTGAAGCCGAGGTTGCGGGCGTGGTCTGTGGGGGTCGGTGCGGTGCCGAGGGCCGTGGGCCACCAGGAGTCGTCCCAGGCGGACGGGGTGTTGCCAAGGATGAGGACTTCCGTTTTTTCAGAGTTCAGCTTTAGGCGGCTGAGCCTCATCCAATCTGCGACGTCCTTCATACCCTCTTGTAGGTTGGTCTTGGCGCTGGCGGGGTCCTTGGTGAGGGAGAGTATAAGTTGGGTGTCGTCGGCGTAGGAGGTGATGATGATGTCGTGCTTGCGTACGATGTTGGCGAGGGGGCTCATGTAGACATTGAAGAGTGTTGGGCTGAGCGATGAGCCTTGAGGTACGCCGCAGATGATCTCGGTGGGTTCTGAGCGAAACGGAGGGAGGTAAACTCTTTGGGAACGGTTTGCGAGGAAGGAGGCGATCCAGTCCAGGGCCTGGCCTTGGATCCCGGTGGAGCGGAGGCGGGTGATTAGGGTGCGGTGACAGACGGTGTCAAAGGCAGCTGAGAGGTCGAGAAGAATGAGGCCGACTGTTTCACCGTTGTCCATCAGGGTTCTGATGTCGTCTGTGACTGAGATGAGGGCGGTTTCAGTGCTGTGGTTGGTTCGGAATCCGGTTTGTGAGGGGTCGAGCAGGTTTTTGTCTTCCAGGAAGGTGGTCAGCTGTTTGTTGACGGTCTTCTCTATTACTTTGGCTGGGAAAGGCAGAAGAGAGATGGGGCGGAAGTTTTTCAGGTCGCTCGGGTCAGCCGTAGGTTTCTTTAGTAGGGCGTTGACTTCGGCGTGTTTCCAGCATTCGGGGAAGGTAGCAGAAGAAAAAGAAGAGTTGATGACGGTCTGGAGGTGCGGGGCGATGATGTCGTGGGCTTTGTTAAAGATGAAGTGCGGGCAGGGGTCCGAAGGGGCGCCGGAGTGGATAGAGTTCATGATGGATTTGGTTTCTTCCGTGTTGATGTGGGTCCAGTTGTTGAGGGTGATGGCTGGGGATGCGGGTTCGGTGGTGTTTGGTTGGGTCTGGTGTCCGAAGCTGTCGTGGAGGTCGCTGATCTTGCGATGGAAGAAAGTGGCGAGGGATTCGCACAAATCCTGTGAGGGCGTGACAGCGTTGGCGTTGGCGCTGGGGTTGGAGAACTCCTTGACGATGCTGAAGAGTTCTCTGCTGTTGTGGCTGTTTTTGTCCAGTCTGTCGGTGAAAAAGTTCCTTTTGGCAGCGCGGATCAGGTGGTGGTGTTCGCGGGTAGCGTTCTTGAGGGCGGTCATGTTGTCAGCGGTGTGGTCCTTGCGCCAGGCTTTCTCAAGGGCGCGACGAGTTTTCTTTGATTCTTTGAGGGTGTCAGAGAACCAGAGAGGTTTTTTGGTGTTGGTCTGACGATGCGTGCGTTTGAGGGGTGCAAGGTTGTCTGCACAGTTGGAGATCCAGTTTGTGAGGTTGAGGGCTGCGTCGTTGGGGTCGGTGGTGAGGGTGGGTTGGTTGGCGGCGAGTGCGGAGAGGTGTTGCTCTTCAGGGATCGTGTTCCACTGTCGACGAGGGATGGGTTGAGTGCGGAGGTGGCGGGTCTCGCGTCGGAATGTGAAGTGGACGCAGCTGTGGTCGGTCCAGTGTAGGGCAGAGGTGTGGCTGAAGAAGACTTGTTTGCTGGCGGAGAAGATAGGGTCGAGCGTGTGTCCGTCGATGTGGGTGGCGGTGTTCACCAGTTGTTTGAGGCCGAGGTTGGCGAGGTTGTCGAGCAGGGTGGTGGTGTTGGGGTCATTGTTTTGCTCCAGATGGAAGTTGAGGTCGCCTAGGAGGATGTAGTCCGGTGAGGCGAGGGCGTGCGGGGAGATGAAGTCGGCGATGGCGTCGCTGAAAGGGGCGCGTGGTCCGGGAGGACGGTAGACAAGGGATCCTCTGAGGGTGGTCCTCGGGTCGGTGCGAATCTGAAAATGCAGGTGTTCAGCGGCGAGAGGGGTGTCTTCGGTGGAGGTGGTGACGCTGATGGAGTCTTTGAAGACGATGGCGATACCTCCTCCTGCTTGGTTGGTGCGGTCTTTCCTGGAGATCTTGTAGCCTTCGGGGATGGCGGTGGCGATGTCTGGAGAAGAGGAGGCGTTCATCCAGGTCTCCGTGATGAAGGCGACGTCCGGTGCTGTGGAGTCCAGGAGGTCCCAGAGTTCAACGGCGTGTTTGTGGACGGAGCGAGCGTTGACTAGGATGCACTTGAGGTGGTTGATGGCGCGTGTGCTTGTGGTCGTGGTAGTTCCAGGCGAAGGGTCCATGGGTGCGTTTGGGGTGAGCTTGGAAGCAGGTGTTGGAGCGTCCTGGGTTGAGGGCGTGGAGGGTGGTGGGGTCGTAGCGGATCAGCGGGACTTGGGAGAGCTGGGGACCAGGGGTCTTGGCGCTGGGCGCTGGCCAGGCGCGGACGGGCGCAGACGGGCTTGCCTCTGGTGCGCCTCCGGCGCGCCAGCGGCACACCCGCTGCACAGTCGCGCAGCGGCCGCCATATGAGGTAGGAGGGGGGGAGGGGTCAGCTGGGGGCGAATGGGAGCTGGGGGGGGCGGGGGCGTGCAGGAGGTCGCGGCGGGAAAGCGCGAGGGAGGGGAGGGACAGGTAGAGTGAGAAGAGCTGGAGGAGGGGGGTTTAAGGGTGGAGGGGGGTGAGTGTTAGGCGGTTTAGGAGATTAGGGAGAAAGATAGGAGTAGGGTTGTGAAGATAGGGGAGGGGGGTTGTAGAGGTGGGTGAGGGTGAGAGGTAGAGTGAGAGGATAGGAAGATAGGTAATAGAGGGGGTGGCGGGAGGGGGGAGAGATAGAGAAATAGATAGAGAAAATAGATAGATAGAGAAATCGATAGATAGAGAAATAGATAGAGAGATAGGAAGATAGGAGGAGGTGGAGAGTGAGGGAGTTAGATAGTGGGATAGAGAGATAGAGAGATAGGTAGATAGGAGGAGTGAGGGAGGTAGATAGTGAACGGGTTAGATAGGGGAGATAGAGAGGGGGATGCGAGTGAGGGAGGGGGATGAGGCAGGAGCAGGAGGGCAGGCGCGGGGAGAAGAAGACAGAGGAGGCAGAAGAGCCGAAGACAGAAGACCGGAAGAACAGAAGAACAGAAGAACAGAAGAACAGAAGGACATAGAAGAACACAGAAGAACACAGAAGAAGATACAGAAAACGAAGAACAGAAGGCAGAAGACCACAGAAGAAGATGAGGAAGAAGAGAGGCGACAGGAGAGGCTGAGAAGCACACAGAAGAAGAGAGAAGACGGGGAAAAGAAGAGTACAGAAGAAGATTACAGACGAGGAGCGAGGAGGAAGAACAGAGAAGAAGAAAAGAAGAAAAGAAGCAGGAGAGAGGGTGAGTAGCGCGGGGCAGAGCGAGGGGCTGGGAGGTGTGGGGTACTTACTGTGAGGTGGGTCTCAGGAACTCAGGAACCTGGAGGAGCTGGAGGAGCTGCAGCGGCAGGGGGAGCGACCTACCCTTGGGTCAAGGGTCGCTACCACTGTCGTGCAGCGGCCGCCATAAGAGGTGGGGGGGGGGGGTCAGCTGGGGGCGAATGGGAGCTGGGGGGCGGGGGCGTGCAGGAGGTCGCGGCGGGAAAGCGCGAGGGAGGGGGGGGACAGGTAGAGTGAGAAGAGCTGGGGGAAGGGGGTTTAAGGGTGGAGGGGGGTGAGTTTTAGGAGGTTTAGGAGATTAGGGAGAAAGATAGGAGTAGGGTTGTGAAGATAGGGGAGGGGGGATTGTAGAGGTGGGTGAGGGTGAGAGGTAGAGTGAGAGGATAGGAAGATAGGTAATAGAGGGGGTGGCGGGAGGGGGGAGAGATAGAGAAATAGATAGAGAAAATAGATAGATAGAGAAATCGATAGATAGAGAAATAGATAGAGAGATAGGAAGATAGGAGGAGGTGGAGAGTGAGGGAGTTAGATAGTGGGATAGAGAGATAGAGAGATAGGTAGATAGGAGGAGTGAGGAAGGTAGATAGTGAACGGGTTAGATAGGGGAGATAGAGAGGGGGATGCGAGTGAGGGAGGGGGATGAGGCAGGAGCAGGAGGGCAGGCGCGGGGAGAAGAAGACGGAGGAGGCAGAAGAGCCGAAGACAGAAGACTGGAAGAACAGAAGAACAGAAGAACACAGAAGAACACAGAAGAACACAGAAGAAGATACAGAAGAAGATACAGAAAACGAAGAACAGAAGGCAGAAGACCACAGAAGAAGATGAGGAAGAAGAGAGGCGACAGGAGAGGCTGAGAAGCACACAGAAGAAGAGAGAAGACGGGGAAAAGAAGAGTACAGAAGAAGATTACAGACGAGGAGCGAGGAGGAAGAACAGAGAAGAAGAAAAGAAGAAAAGAAGCAGGAGCAGGAGAGAGGGTGAGTAGCGCGGGGCAGAGCGAGGGGCTGGGAGGTGGGGTGTACTTACTGTGAGGTGGGTCTCAGCAACTCAGGAACCTGGAGGAGCTGGAGGAGCTGCAGCGGCAGGGGGAGCAACCCCCACCCGATTTGCAGTGCAATGTTCCCCTCTCATTTAACAATATATTGTTAGGTTCATTAATAATTTCCAATTGCAATTCTGCTTTTACTGTCACGTTTTTTAACATGTTTATTGCGAGTGCTTTCTAGCGAATACCTTCTTGTAGAAAGAAATTGTTTCAAAATTGTCATATCACACTTGCTGGAATCATACAAGTGATAATCGCAGGATAGAAACTGCTCCTGCTTTAGACACTAAAAGTAAGATTAGTAACAGTTATGGTTGCCTATTACTACATTTTATCATTAGCCAATTGTTCAGTTCCTTAAATAAGTTTATAGATTTAGCATGTTTTATTCAATAGTTTTATTTTCTTATTTCTTTTCTTCTTTGACTTGTAGTTCTTTTTTCCATCTTTTTATGTGTCTTCCCATTGCTTAATTCTTATATCCCTAAAAAAATAAATACAATGGTGTACCTATCTAGTAGCAAAGTTAGGATATTGCTGTAATACGTTTGTTGATAGCATGATTTGTTTTAGTTTATTCAATATTGCTTGTATTGATTTAATAAACATTTTATTAAAGTACAAAAATGCTGGTCCACAAAAATGAGGGCTGGTACCTACCTGCGGTCACTGGCACATATTAAACACTGAAAGCAGGCCAGCTTTACAAAGTAATGTACACCCAGTTTCGACTTGTGTAACATCTGTGCATTTCTCTGCTTAGCTTTTCAATCCAAAATTATTATTTGTCTGACTTCATCTTCATGCCTTCTGGGGTCCCGGCTTCATCCTTGCTATTTGTCTAGAATTCTACCTAAATCTGGACCAGAACTGCAATGATTACTAGCATTGTTTATGTCTACTTTGTGAGAAAATCTAATCTGCTTTTGGATTTTTTGAGAACACGTGACAGGCACTGTTTTTCTTTTAACCTAGACACATGGATGAGATTTAGACTTTAAAAACATTGGAAACTGTTGCTGACTTGGTAGCTCATTTTAATTTCAAGCTAGTGGATATTTTTGACGAATTAGCCTTAGCCACAAGAAGTATAAGTAGGGCCCTCCACAAAATAAAAGGCAACTGGTTTAGTGAAAATGTAAAAACATTGATGAAGAGAGAGGACCTGAGGTTTAAAGGAACTAGGGCTGAGCTGGAATAAGCAGGCCTCTAAATAGTCCATGTAGGCCTATGTAAAAAGATGCAAAGAGCCAAAATTGTGTTTTAAAAACAAAGAAATCAAAGAGAGTGATAACTCAGCAGCTATTGTCAAAATATTCTCAACTTTGTTCCAGGTATGCTATTCTACCTACCAACCTCAATTAACCTCAATTAAAAAAGTGGAAAATCTGAATTCCCTGTTCTTTGTCTTAGCATCAACATGAGTGTGGCAAGGGAAGCCCCTAAAATCCTGTTTGCCTCACCTCCCGAAGTGCCAGTGCAGGTCAAGACATGGGACTATGCCATTGTTATCATGGGACCATGAGATCCTGCTGCCACTGTGGACCAGGTTATCCTGCTGTTGAATAAAATAGGATGTGCCTCTTCATCACTCAATACCTGTTCAGCATTGTGAGCATAGATGTTGACACCTGGGATAGCTGAAATCATCAATGGGAGTCCTGAGAAAGGATATGTTTCCTTGACTCTGAAAATAAAGATGGTGACTACATCACAACCCTTGTGTGTTCCAGGGCATGGGACAATAGCCACAACAGGCCATATTTAGTAAATATATTGCTGCATTGCTTCCTCCCCCAACCCCAATGCAATGCAGCAGTTTTGGTTGATGTGCTGCACTGTGCTTTTTTTTAGTAAATCTATAAAACTACACCTTAGAATTTTATTCTGGTGGCCAAAGTTGGGCAAGGAGAAATATGAAACCAAATGCAAGTCTTCAAGAATTCTAATGTCACCATAGATGGCTCTGTATTAAGATTTTGGCCTGGTCATGGGACTGAATTAATAGTTGCCATTCTGGAAGTGGACATTGATGGCAAAACAATCATGGACTTGAATGCAGCCCAAGCAATTGACAGTAGCTAAGAATCTTTCAAGTCTCCACCCATCACCTCTTGCTGTGTAAAGGGATCACGACATTCAGAGGTCCTTTCTTATAAAGCATCTCTACTTTTGTAGGGTAGCTCATCAGATGCTGGGGAAATAGTAAGAGAGTGTCATAGCGTTGTCAAAAGGAGGAGGAATGATTCCTGTCAAGTACATAATGCATTTGGGGGCAGACTTACAAGAAAGTGGCATATCGGTCCCCCCTACTGCCACCTAATGACACCATAGTTGCGCTGTATTTATAATATGGTGCACCATCGCGGTCATTAGCACAATATCATCAAACGTTTTGATGCTATTGTGGTGCTTTGCTGCACTAGCGTCAAAAATGTTGATGCAAGTGCAGCAAAGCACAGGGAGGCCCATAGGTTACTATGGGTGCATCATTAAAATGCATGCCTTGGGCAGGCGTTAAAAATGACGGAACAAATGGCGCACTAAAAGTTTGTACATTTCACTGCACCATTTTTTTGGGCTTCCCTGCGTGGGAACGCCCACCTTCCATACATTATGCCTGGCACAGGTACAAGGGGTTGCAAAGTGGCGCAATGCATGTATTGTGCCACTTTGTAATAATGGTGTTGGGAAATGGCCCCCTTAACGCCACATTACTTTAAAAAAATTATGCTAGTGTGGCACTAGAGGGTTGTAAATATGCTCCTAAGTGCTTCAGTGGTCAGTTACCTGGGAAGTCACATGTGGATGCAAGGATCTGCCCTGTCCTTTCTATTTTTTCACATCCTTATCCCCTCCCCCCCTTACTGAGGTGCTTCAGTATCAGATGGTGAGTTTTAACACAATTAAGATCATTCAACTAGTGGTAAAACTGATAAAAAGGCATGCAGAAAAAGTCTCTTTCATTTTTCACCTCTGGCCTTTGAATAAGTGCTGTGATGTGGGCCTCCTAGTCCCCCCACTACAGTCTCCCCCTCTGCCATGCTTTGTGGAAAATGTTTTTTTAGCTGCAACCTCCACTGCTCAGCTGTTAAAATAAAGTAAGCTGCTATGGACAGCTGGGGTAAAGTTAATTGACCAGGTGGTTCTGGATGTGCACATACGTATGTGAACATGGGAAGGCTGACCGAGGAAACCTATTGTCTGACTCATCTTGGCATCAGTGCACTTATGGGACTTACTCCAAACCTGAAGAAAATTGTGACTAAGCATTAGAGTATCCTTACCTTTGGATTTCCCAAATTCAATAAACCTATGTTTTCATTCAGAAGAGAAATTCGATCAGGGACATGACTAACATACCAGATCCACACCGCAGTACCAGGAAACACTTTCTAGATCACTGTGGAATTTTTCACACGTTATAGGCATTTCACTTTTGCGAACTGTACCATTTGTGCTCTTACAGAAAAAGCATCTTTGAAATTGATATAGGGCTCAAAACTCAGAGAAATTATAAAACCCACTGGAATTGTAATTTGAATAATGTAATCTATGTCATAATATATCCATGTACTCTGTGATATGCTGGAATGATGACCCAGAAAGTAAAGACAAGGATCAACGTACACAGAATATTTTTTAGGTCCAAATAAACACAAAATTAACAAAACACTTATTTGAAACAAATCATAGGGAGAATGACTTTAAATGGAATATAATTGAAAAAGTAAGGATGACCACTCCAACGTATCCACTAGGTTGTTCTCTTATGAACAGCAGCTGACTTGTCATTAAAAAGCCCATGAGAATGACTTGAACAAAGATATTGTCTGGACACAATTGCAGTAATAAACTCTTATAAACCACCAGCCAATGATACAGAACATGAATTACAGCATGGGCTTCATTCTTTTAAGATCTATAAAAAAAGACCCAACAAGTGATCCTTGTGGTACCAGGCATAATATATGGCACATTAGGAATGCAACACCAAGGACTAATTTAACAATATTCAAAGCACCTCATAAAAGAAATCCTTCTGAAAGTTGTGACACAGCTTTTTAGTACATAAAAGGCAGTTTTAAAGAAGTTAACAGTCCTAAAAATGCAATAAAAGAAAAGATTGTTTCGTGCTCTTCTTAATTCATAACAGATACAAAGATTGAGGGCCCTATACACAAAGATAAAGTTAGACCAAAAGTCTAACTTTGCTACTTTTCATATTCACAAAGGTAAGTCACTACTAGTAACCTTACTACTAGTAAAGTTAGACCTTTTGTCTAACTTTACCTTTGTGAATACTGAAAAGTAGTAACTTTAGACGTTTGATCTCCTTTAGACATTTGTTCTAACTTTATCTTTGAGAATACTAAAAAGTAGTGAAGTTAGACTTTTGGTCTAACTTTACCTTTGTGAATACTGAAAAGTAGTAAAGTTAGATTCTTGGTCTAAGGTAGACATTTGGTGTAACTTTACCTTTGTGAATTGGGCCAAAAGTCTTCAATCTTTCTTATTTCTGTTAATCCAGAGTTCAAATGACTGAGAAATAATGAGAGAATTCAACAGGCCAACACGTATTTTGAGACCATATACAATACGATTTTTCAATTCATCAAGGCCTGTTGAGTTCTGCCAATATGTTGTGGATATTTGAACTCTGGATTAACATGAACACAAATAAACCAATTGAAGACAAAACCTTTAATAGTCTAATTTAATGACTTTATCGTTCTACCTGCTATGAATTAAGAAGACCTCAAAATACTCTTTTCCATCATTGTCTGTTTGAGATAGGGCCAGGGGAGTAAATGTGCTATATTTGTTTCAGGTGGTCTGATAGTCTTACAATAACAGAGCCTCTATCCCCCCTTCCTTGTCTGAATACTAAAAATGCCTTGGTGCTCATCATAAAAAGGACAATAAAACTGTGTTAGCAGCACAGCTCTGTTGCCAGTCAGCTTTATAGTCAGTGCTTAATTTGAGCCGGTGGTTTCCAGTGCTTGTCACTAGCACTTTATTGTCAACACCGGCTCTTATAACAGCCTGCCACATGGTGGCACTGTTTGCCTAATTTTGTGAGGAGCACAACAGTTGTTTAAGGATTAAGTATACATTAAACTCACTAATACCTGCCACCCAAAGCTATAAGAATAGCATGGGCAGCATGTATTAGTCATGCTTAATGAATAGTTAAAGTGTGAATCGTCACACTTGAATGAGTGTGATGGTTAGTTGTGATGGTGCTGTCATTGGCAGCCAGTGTGAGGCAATGGGTGGTGCCAGCTGCAGTGGTATTCTGACAAGGGCCCTGGCACTAACTGTTTTACAAATTAATTACTGGTTATACTTGAGTGAAAACTACATTTTCCAACTCCAAGCGTGACCAACTGACAAGTATCTCACTCACATCAGACATCATGGCACACTTATGATGTCAGACATTAACTCAACGCACTTTGGACTCAATGAGTCAGCAGCCACAAAAAAATGGGAGATCGACCACGAGGTTCACAAATGGTGGGCATTAAACAAGGAGGAATAGGTAATTCACTAGCACCACTTCTTAACAAAGTAAGTGCACACTCCAGCTAGCGACCAAGGCCGTTTACCTTTCGGAGCCGCATTTGTTTCTGTCATCTATTTGTTCTACTCAGAGCAACATATGTGGTATGCCGTTGGGATGCATAAATGGGGCACTAAGGCTGCATAGTGAAATATTCTGCATCACCTACTCTAACACAGCCTTATGCTGAAAACATGATTCACAAGGACATGTTGTTTGCCATACCAATAACAAATAATGGATTATATAGTTCAACCAAATGGAGACAGATTAAACTAAAGGCCATAACAAAAATGGGCCAATACTTCCAGCCACATGTGTACTATAAGAAGCACAACAGTAAGACACATGTCACATATGTATTTTTGGGCCAGATGTAGGAAGCCTTTTGCTCCTCGTAAACGGCGAAAAACGCAGTTTGCGAGGCGCAAAAGGCCTTACGCGATGCAGAGTCACATTTTGCGAGTCGGTACCGACTCGCAAAATGTGATTCCGACTCGCAAGGAGGAAGGGGTGTTCCCTTCCTATTTGCGACCCATCGCGTTGTTGAGTTGCTTTGTGACCGCGAAAGCGGTCGCAAACCAACTCGTTGTTACCATCCACTTGAAGTGGATGGTAACTCATTCGCAAAAGGGAAGGGGTCCCGATGGGACCCCTTCCCCTTTGTGAATGCCACAAAAAAATATTTTTCAGAGCAGGCAGTGGTCCTATGGACCACTGCCTACTCTGAAAAAAACGAAACTAAATGGTTTCGGTATTTTTTTCTTTTTGCAGCTCGTTTTCCTTTAAGGAAAACGGGCTGCAAAAAGAAAAAAAAACTGCTTTATTTAAAAGCAGTCACAGACATGGTGGTCTGCTGTCTCCAGCAGGCCACCATTCCTGTGAGTGCCTAGACTCGCTATGGGGTCGCAAACTGCGACCCACCTCATTAATATTCATGAGGTGGGTCTTTGCGACCCCATAGCGAGTCGCAGAAGGTGTCTGAGACAACTTTCTGCATTTCATTTTGCGATTTTCAAATTGCGAGTCACTAGTACTCGCAATTTGCAACTCGCAAAATGAAACCTACCTACATCTGGCCCTTTGTGTTTTATGTGTGTGTATCCACTATGCATGTCTTTAAAATAGTTCAGTGCTCCAGCAAAGTATGACTAGGACAAAAGACTAAGGGCCTGATTATGATCTTGGCAGACAGGGTTACTCTGTCACAAATGTGACAGATATACCAGCCACTGTGTTACGATTCCATTATATTCTATATGGTAAACGGAAAATCTGTCATGTTTGTGGCATATTCCGTCCGTCAAGAACATAATCTGGCCATAAGACTGCATACTGAGGCCACCACCTTTGGAATGATAATGAGTAAAGTCATATCAAGCCCCACTAACCTCCTGAGCTTGATAAGGGGGGGGGGAAGGGGGGAACACATCACCTCCCCCATCACTAGGGATGACACAGTTCTCTCATCCCGAAGGGGGAGAGCACAATACTCTCCTGTTGTAATGTTTATTGTTAAGAGTGTCCTAAGTACTGTACTGCAAAGATAGATTGTTATGAGATACACAGAACTTAGAATGTTGGGGAAAATGGAGAACGGACAGGACAGGCGGCAGCGGTTGAAAGCTGTTGCTCTCTGTCGTGTCAGGGTGATACTTGTGGTGATTAAACTACTTAAATTTACTTTTGGATTTGCGTCTTCACTACAACTCCTCTCCCAATATAGCAAAACACTTAGGGCCTCATTATGACCCTGGCGGCCGGTGGTTAGCTGGCGGTAACACCGCTAACAGGCTGGCGGTGTTCCGCCAGCTATTATGACCATGGCGCAATAGCCACGGCTATATTGCCGGCCCCTCCACGATACCGCCAGGCTTTCGCCTGCCGGTCATAATCCCCAGGGCAGCGGTGCAAGCACTGCTGCCCTGGGGATTATGAGTCCCCGACCGCCAGCCTGGCCATGGCAGTAAACACCACAATTGAAAGGCTGGCGGTAAGGGGGACTTGGGGTGCCCCTGGGGGCCCCTGCACTGCCCATGCACTTGGCATGGGCAGTGCAGGGGCCCCCAGGCATATCCCCTTTGCGCATTTCACTGCCCGAATTTCGGGCAGTGAAATGCGTGATGGGTGCTACTGCACCCGCTGCACATCAGCATTGCCGCCGGTTCTATTACGAGCCAGCAGCGATGTTGATGTGACTTTTCCGCTGGGCAAGCGGACGGTAACACTTTTACTGTCTGCTGGCCCAGCTGAAAAGTCATAATAGGGAGCCAGAAATACCGCCAGCACTGGCGGTATTCTGGCTCCCGCAGCCTCGGCGGTCTTTTCAAAAGACCGCCGAGGTTGTAACGAGGGCCTTAGTAAGTTTACAGGTTCAATAAGGGCCTATAGAAAACACTTTTAATAATAGTATACCTTCCCTTAAAGCAGCCATATCAGTGACAATAAATACCACCTATCAACTTTTGCTACAAGCAACAAAAAAAGGGGTTGAAATGGGTTCAGCTCTCTGCCCGTTGCTTTAGTAATTCCTAAGCAAAACTAATCTGCTACTGAAGAATAATAGGTGAAAGGGTTCACATGTGATCTTGATTTGTCATTGGGGGTATTCAGATTATGATTTCTTTTGCAAATTCTTTGAGACTGGAGGTCTCCAAGTGACTTAAACCTTTCACAGTCTCATTTGATTATGAAGTATGAATTGTTAGCAGTTTACACTAACTGAGGCAAATTGTTTATTTAATGTATTTAAAAAAAAATTTTATCTAGGTTAATCTTCTAAATCCATAGTTTGTTGATAGCCTCTGACAGGATGAAGTTCTTTACGGAAGCTTTCTAAATTTGAGACAGAATAACCAAATGAAGTAGGTGTCACATTTTTCTGTGCCATAAACCCTAGTACAGCAACCTATGTATGTTAGGAATTGATGAGTTATTTTGGAAACACTCCCTAACTCCTTACCAGTTTAAAAGCTTCTGTTTCTACGCTCTCGTACAGTTACTGTACACTTCCCATGATTCTAATTCTATATTGTCATATGTCTTCTTGCCATAGCAGCCTCTAGCATTTTGTGGAAAAGACCAAGATGCCAAATAGAGGGAAACATTTAAAAGATGTAATAAGAGTTACATTTTCATCTATTCCTCTTTTTTATCTATGTATTTATTGATTGCTCTTTGTAAGATGAAGCTGGGATCAGTGGTGTGATGAATAAAAATAAAGCTATGTGACTTTCGTGGAAATTATTGCTGTTAGCAGAAGACATTTTACAAACTTTTGCCTCTACCAGTCTCTGTCTTTAGTTAACTGTGATACATAAATCTCCTTTCTTAAGAATAAGTGTGATTAATCCTCTGTGCCATGTCTCAATAAAGGGTTCAGAAGACTGACAATTAAAGAGTTTCAGTAAAAAGTGCTGTATTTGTTAAGGCATGTTTTTTAGCATTTTATTCAACTCCACAATACTCCCATTAGGTAGGAAAGGAAACATCTTGAGGGTTCAGAATTACTGAAAAAAGCCTTTTTTTCAGAGTATGCAGGTGCTTGTTCTGGACCAAAATGTAACATACCTTAAATGAAGAACTATTTACACTGTTGACTAGGCCTCTAGTCTTCTTGCAGCCTGCCTTTGATTTTCAAGTATCTGAAAGACCTTATAGGCTTCCCCTGGTGGTTTTATTTGTGGTGGTTTGTCTTAAATATCTTTTAGGTATTGTGTAAGATTTTATGGTCTGGCTTGACAGGACAGCTGGCACCAGACAATTATGTGAGAATCACTAAAGAGGGTTTCACCATCTGGGTAGGGTACAAGATTCTTGTACCCTACCCAGATGGTGAATGCCTGTTAAATGGCCGTTTCTTGACAACACCCCTACCTTCCGTGATCCAGAGGCCACACTGTCTCTTCTGGGAGCAAGGTTGTTACAGTCCTGCCAGGAATATGTATTAGGCCCCTGTAGTAGGGAAACAAGCAAACTGGTACTGAAAAGGTTGTCTCTGAGGTAGTACAACATCTATTTTTAAAAGTTATTTACTACTAAATTTATCTGAAATCTTCCTTCACCGTTAAATTGGATTTTTGAAACTAAGGGGCATATTTATACTTTTTGGTGCAAAACTGCACTAACGCAGTTTTGCACCAAAAGGTTTAGCATCGACTTGCACCATTTTTGACCACCAGCCAGGTGACATATTTATGGAATGGCGCCAGCCAGTGCAAAGGGTGGGCTAGCGTAAAAAAATTGACGTTAGCCGGGTGGGGCTGGCGGTATGGGAGAAGGGGGTTTTGCACCAAAAAATGACATTAGGCTGGTTAGAGTAAAAAAAGATGACTCTAACCACCCTAGCGTCATTTTGTGATTCAAAACCATCCATACCACATGGCTCCTGTCTTGGAAAAGACATGAGTCATGCCCACCACCCCAATGGCCAGCACAGAGGACAACTGTCCCCTGGGCATGGCCATTGCACCCTGTGCCATGCAGGGGTCCCCAGGTTGGGCACCCAATGGCACTTTAATAAAAACAAAATACTTACATATACTTACCCTACTTACCTGGGATGGGGTCCCTCATCCTCCGGTGTACCTCTGGTGTGGGTGGGGGTGTTCCTGAGGCTTGAGGAGGGCACCTGTAGACCCATTCCATGGTGTTTAACCATGGAAATGGGTCCACAGGTCCCTTATCACCTGGTCTGACCCAGGTGTCACATATTGGTGCAAAGCAAGCTTTGCACCATTATTTAGCCTCTCCTCCCAACCGTGCGTTATTTTAGCACGGGGGTATAAATATGGGGCTATGGGGTTAGCACCATTTTTTAGATGGGAACGCCTACCTTACGTCTCATTGACGCAAGGTAGGTTCACGCATCTACAAAATGGTGCAAACTGCAATATTTTGATGTTAGACGGGTCTAACGTCAGAATATAGATATGGAGTTAGTTTTGCACTGAATTTGTGTAAAAAAAAGAAGACGCAAATGGGGCATAAATATGCCCCTAAGTGTAAAATGCCATTTAATCCTAGTTTCAGTATTTATGTAGGTGAACATAGGAAATAAGGATTTTAATGCAATCGTGGCCTGTACATGGAAAAAGTAGCTTTAGCCTGCACGTTTAAAACAAAGTCCTAATATGCAGTATCCTACATGTTTATATTTTAAGCACTCTGCTATCGGAATTTACTAGGCACACTTTGCCATACATGGCTAAGGCACTTTTCACAGTGATGTATCACTGCAGTACTCAAATCTGTAGCTAAGCCAGAACAGAGTGGTGCTGCCCGAAGCTATATATTTTTTTTAATGATTGAATGGGCCAAATAAACAATGCAGCCTACAAATGACATTTACACTCCACACCACTAGTGTAATGTTTGTGCCAATATACATTTGCCATACTAAAAAGAGAGTGAATGCAATAGGTTTGCAATAGCATTTTAGAAGCAGATCACTTGGACTGTAGGACTGATTGTGTCACAATGCAGAGGATTCTAAAACCAACAATAATAGGGTACAGAAAAAGGCAAAACAACAGTGGTGACCACACAGAAAGGTTGATTCAGTTATTGTGGCCTATTGCAATATGCATAAATCCCAGGTAATTAGAGGCACTTAGCACAATCTCTGACAACAGTGGAAATTAAATGCAATATTTATATGATATATTTGTATAAAATTCACCCTCCTAAATGATAGGTTCTAGTTACAACCAATAACTTTCTGAGCACGTACTTCAGATTTACAAGCAAGACACACTAAAAGTCTGTTTCGCTGTTGCCTAGTTTTGACAAAGTAGGCGCTGCACACACATGCAAGCACACACACAAACACACACACTCACAACAAGCATGTGTATATGATCAGAAAATATGATAGATTAAAAAAAATATACATATATTTTTATTTTTACTTCCACTGTCTGTATAAAAAGAAAACCCTGGGCCATTCAACACTTTTTTACAGCTCTTTGAAACCAATTAATTGGGTGGTAAAATATTTATTATCAGCTCTATCCACTTACAGCTGCAGGCAATCAAAATTCACACGGTCTCTTAGGATAACAGACAGTACAGCTTAGGAGGCACCATTTAGCAAGGTATATGACAAGGCTAATGACAGAAACATAAACAGTTGTAGAAGAAACAATAACCCATGCAAATAAAACACAAACCTTCAAGGACACCTGGCCACTTGTCATTATGATTGAAGACATGAAGGAAACTCTAATCTGAAAGCGAGCAAAGATGAAATGTGATGTAGAGGACTAAGTGAATATGAGAACTATTTTTTGCCCTCATAACACTTTTTGTACACATAAGTAAAACTGGATTCGCAAAATACAAAAAAAACTTGGGCCCATATTTATACTTTTTTAGCGCGCATTTGCGTCATTTTTTGACACAAAAGTGGTGCAAACTTACAAAATACAATTATTTTGTAAGTTTGCACCATCTTTGCGTCAAAAAATGACGCAAAAGTGGCGCTAAAAAAGTATAAATATGGGCCTTGATGTGCAGATTCGGGATCTGCAGAAAGTAAAGCCCACAAATGGATGTTAGCATCACAGAAAAACAGCCAGTGCAGATTTTCCACATTGTAGCAGTGAGCAAAGTAGTTACAAGGAGGTGAGGCTTAAGGACACACACACGCACATGCACACAGTGAGAGTGTAAACATACAGTGCCGTCAACAAACACCATGTAACATTTTATGCCTTGAGTGCACTACCTGTATTAATCAAAAGTTACATATACCAATTGGGCTTAGCCAGTACTTCCTCATGTTTAGGGGCAAGATCTCATCCACTGGGAGGAAGGATAGTAGCATCCCAGGAAACAGAGTCAAAAATGCCATACATTAGCCCCCCATCCCGGTCAAGGCAATCTGCCAGTACCCAGATGTTATGTCAAACGTGCTGATGACCTTGGCAGCTCCAAGCCGACCTACGAGCTCATCAGCTCTGGGGTGTGAGTCAGTCCTGGTGACTGCAATGAGCTCACAGTAATCCACACAGAACCTAAGTTCAAGAGTGACACCTGGAGGAGCAGCCTTGGGGACCAACACTGCTAGACTGGACCAAGTGCTATTTGAGGGCTAAATAACCCTTAGCGCCAGCATCTTGGAGACCTCCTCCTTAATGCTGGCATGCACATTTTCAGACAACCTGTACATTTCGTTTTTCACGGGTGTGCTACCCCAGTATCAATATCATGGTTACACCATGTAGTGAGCCCTGGGCTAAGTGAGAACAAAGAGGCAAACTGCCCAGTAACAGGTGGCAGTTTCTCTGAAGACATAGGGTCAGTGTAGGGGAGAAGCTGACACTCTCCACTGACCCATGCTGCTCCTTGAAAGACTGGAGGTCAGGGAGAGGTTCACTGTCCTCTTCCACCTCATCATCAGTAACCAGGACCATGGTAAGCTCAGACTTCTCAAGGTGGGGCTTGATGCAATTGACATGAAGGACCCTTAAGGGGTTTGACCTCATTCTTACACTCTCTCACCTTATAACGTCCAGACTAGCAGTCTTGTAGGGCCCTGGGCTCCACTGGCTCCTTCATCCACACTTTTTGGCCAGGCTGAAACTCAACCAGAGCTGCATTCTGGTCATACTACCATTTCATGTCCTACTGGCTGGCTGCCAGATTCTCCTGGGTGAGCTTCCGAAAGCATGCTGTCTGGTTGCGGAGTGCAAGAATGTAGTTCGCCACATCCTGAGGTGCTTTCTTGGGAGCTTGCTCCCAGCCCTCATTCACTAGACTAAGGGCCTGATTTAGATATTAGCGGATGGGTTAATCCATCACAGCGATGAGAGATATCCCATCCGCCAAATATAATGGGATTTAGATTTCGGCAGCTGGGATATCCATCAACGTTGTTATGGAGTAACCCATCCGCCGATATCTAAATCAGGCCCTAAAATGTCCTTTTACAGGCTGCCCATACAGAAGTTCAAAGGGGTTAAAACCAACCCCCTTCTGCAGTACCTCCTTGTAAGCAAACAAACGAAATGGCAGGAGGAGTCCACCTTATGCTTCATGGGTTCTGACAGACCCATAATCATGCTTTTTAGGGTCCTGTTGAATCTCCCAACAAGGCCACTTTTTGGGGATGCCTAGGATTGGAAAACTTGTAGGTTACCCCACACTCGTTGTTTTCATGTAGCCTGACATGATGTTGCTGCCCTGGACAGATACGACCCCCCTGGGGAAACCCACATGGGTGGAGGTCCCCATCAGTGCCCTGGTCCTGCTGGTAAAGTCACATTCCTTAGAGAGATAGCTTAAAGTACCTGGTGGCATGGTTCACCAAAATCAGGATGAAGCTGTTGCCGATTGCCATCCTGGGGTCCCGAGACTCAATTATGTTGATGCCTACCCTTTCAAAGCAGGTGTCCACAACGGAAAAATGCTGCAGGGGCCTTCCACTTTCCCCCTTCTTTTCACTTGCCTGGTAGGTAGGATAGGACCTGCAGCATGCATCTGAGGCCTTCCTCAGTTGGAGCCAGTAAAAGTGGGTGACAAGCCTGTAAAAGGTCTTGCCCTGCCCCAAATGGCCTGCCAGGGGTACATCATGAGCCAGCTCAGAAGGAAGGCCCTGTAACACTGGGGGACCACCAACACAAGGTTGCCCTAGGTCAAAAGCACTAGGCTCACTATACAGGAGACACTCTCCCAGTAGATCAGGTGTTTGCCAGGGGCTTTTCCAGCTGCCTGGCTTTCTGCCATAGGTCCTCAAAAGTAGGGCATTTCCTCTGCACCTTGCAGAACCTCTCCCTGGTGGGACCCCCTTCCTGCTGCCAGTTGGCCAGCTCAGGCAGGTTCCCCAGTTTGGACACATCCTCCCAGGTAGGCTATAGTGTATCCCACTCAGGGTCAGCCTCCGCCCAGGCCGTGGGAGTTTCAGGAACAGGTTTCCCACTCCCCTTGCTCTTCCTTTTTTAGCAGGTCCCTGAGTCATTCTTCCAGGCTCCAGATCATTCTGATCACATTCTCAAGCTGCCATGGACTGTGTATGCATGCTTTCCAAGTAGGAATCACAATCCAAGTCAGGGTAATTCACACAAAAAAAAAAATTACATGTGCTCACCCCCTTATAGATCGGCACCAAGCAGTCAGGCTTAACTTAAGAGCAATGTGTTAAGTATTTGTGCAACACTTCAAACAGTAAAACGATGAAAACCCCACACAAAAAGATACCACAACTTGTTAGAAAAATAGAGCTCAATTTAATTAACAAAACAAGAATAAAATGACAAAATTCCAATAGGTAGAACTTGAGATATGATTTTTTAAAGAATAAGCTAAAATGTAGTGCTTGCATATATTATGCCTGGCCCAGGCATGATGTAGCACAAGGCGTTACAAAGTGGAAAAATGTATTAATTGCGCCACTTTGTAAATATAAGATGCGGCGAATTTGACCTCGTTGGGCCACATTAGCGTCGTAAAAAATGACGCTAATGTGGTGCAAGGATGCGCTAGGCCCTCTTAAATCTGGGTCTTAATGTTATCACAAGGAGAAAAGACTCTTGTACGTAGTCAAGAACCTCTGACTGTTTTCATGATGATCGTTGATGAACCAGACTGAGAAAGACAACCGTGTTTTCTTCTTCGGTTTCTGTTTCCCTAGCACCTTTTCCCTTTGTCTTGTGCTTTTTTTTCACATGAGAAGCCCAGGATGCTTTCTAGCAGGGAGATTATGGGATTACCTTTTGAATCTACCCGTTGCATTAGCGCCGAGTCCCAATATGCTTTACATCAGTGCTAGATCTATTGACAACCTCAGATTTGAAAGGAAGATTACAGGATATGCAGCAAGATATGATGACAAAAAGATAGTACTGTATAGGAGCAAACATATGGGAAAAAAGCGTGATTTCATTGATACATGGCATGGGAAAATAGTAAAGTGGTCAAAGCACAGCAAACTGAAACTAAAATGTATGCTATTCCCTGCAGTTTGTTAATCCTCAGAGCATGTTTTCAGTGCATCTTGAGCAATTCTCATTGTCAAAGGTACCTGTCGGTTCGCTCAGATACTCAAAGGAAGAGGAATGTCCTCCGAAAGTACTGTGTAGTGCACCCTGACGACCCAAACGATGTAACTGCATAACCTGAAGTGCAGCCTCCAATAATAATGAAAGCAATTCTACTTTAACATTATTAACATTATCATTGACCCTCACCTTGACAAGCCACTTTAATAAAAAATGAAATGTAAAAACTAAAATGGATTCACAAAAAATAGTACTAATATTTCAATCTTTCGCACTGTGCTGAGATTTTTTTTCTATTGAAATGTGTGACGAGTATGTTGCAGAATGTTTACATTTTGTTTTCTATCAGCAATTAAAATGCACTATCCATCAACCAAGAACATTTAATCTTCTTCAATGGTAAAGACAACAACAAACGTTGCCAATAAATCTGGACTTTGAAGTCTCCAATAGACAACAGCAGACTTATCTCTCCACCACGGGGTAGCTCGTGCTAGGTATTCTTACAGTTGCCAGTATCGTGAGATGGTGAGTGTGCACATAAAATATTAAAGCAGCAATGTCCATCAGCCAGAACATATCAATACGACCTAGATTATCCACGCTAGCCTAAAAATAAAATAAAAAAGAATGAAAATAGAAAGCAGGGAACATAAAGCAGATAAGGATGTGTGGGACTCAAAAATTAGTCAAAATAGACTTTTAGTACGGTCCTGCATGCAGCACACCGGTGAACTCAGCCTCACGGACCGAAATAGGCTCCTACACATGTATCATGTTCTACAGCAAAAGGATGAAAGGCATTTCTTCGTTGTTTAACTCTGAGCGGGAACTTGCTGCTAGGGAGGAAACCAAAAGGCACATTTACGAGCCCCTTGTGCTGTGGTTGCATCACTTTTGTGATGCAACTTTGGCGCATGTCTTTAAATCATATCTATGAAGACATGCAAGCAGCTCTGTGCGGCTTTGAATGGCCTCTTAGATATGGAGTATAGCAAGGCAGAGCAAATCTCTGCATTGCCTCATTCTGCGTTAGGGAGGCACTCCACGGACATTGCCGTGGGTGTTCCCACACAGCACCCATGGATTTTGACGCATCCCCATATTTACAAGACCTTGTAAACCTGGGGATGCGCCAAAACTTTGAGCCTCCCAAGGGAGTTGAAATGAGGAGAAATATCTTGCCCAAGTACCAGAAATTTAATTTTTACCTTAAAACAAATAGTAATTTGTTGTTATGGAGCTCCAGTGCTTAACCTGTTCAGTGCGGGCGTCGGCCACTGGCCGACAACCACACTACCTCCCTGGTGCGGGTCACGACCAGGGAGGGGGTTAAAAAATACCCCAGGAGACAGGGAAGTTCTTCCGTGTCAACCCCATGCCCTCCCCACAACTGCCCCTTTGTGACGTCAGCCCGCCACGAGGCTGACATCACTATTTGTTTTCTCTTGCGACCGCTTCCTGCTCCAGTTGGGCAAACATTCCCAAAAAGTCTTCCCGACATTCGGGAAGGCCTCGTTTGAAAGGGGAGACTCTCCCCTTTCAAATGAGGCCTTACCGAATGGGTTTCCTGGTCCCCAGTGATTTCACTTGGGGGGGGCAGCCCGTTTCCCAGGGCCACATTTTTTTTTAAAGGTAGGTTTTCCCCTGGGGGGCGCGATCAGGCCCGATCACTCCCCCCCAGGGGTGTAAAAAATGTTCAAAGGATTTAAAAAAAAATCAAAATGGAATACCTAGGAATACCACACCCAAATATAAAAGTGATCTCTTTACATACCAGTATCTGAGGGATAGGGGAATGGCGCAGACTCTGGGAGTGATTTTTCAGTCAGAGGATTCCCATTCAATAACTCCTCTTCCAGTGATTATGAGGGAGGTGATGAGGACAGTCCTGCTGTCCCTTCGCAAGCACAGTCTGTGCAGCAGGACAATAGCGGGTTAGCCCAACCCAGAGAGCAGGTGCATACGGCGGCAAGCACAGAGAGAGTGCTCTTTTGGGAGCGTCCCAATTTAGTTCAGCCTCAAATTCCACCACCCAAATCGTATTGTGGAGACATAAAAATTATTTATCACAAAACAAACTGGCTTTGTAAGGCAGGCACCTGCGTTTTTGGTCCTGGGCTCGATGGCCATATGGGGAAACATACCAAACCCAGACATTTATGGAAACTAAACATCCGGGGGAGTCCACAGAGGTGTGACTTGTGTGTATTCCCCAAAGTTTTCTTACCCAGAATACCCTGCAAAGCTGAAATGTTGAATAAAAACTCTATTGTTTCTTGCATTTCTGTTACACAAACTACAGGAATATGCTGGGATCCAGAAAATTCCTACCACCCAGTGTTTCCCCACCTGTCCTGATAAGAACACTACCCCACTGGAGTGCCTGTACCTAGTGCCTGCGCCAAGAATGAATCCCCCCAGGGTCAACAGTTGCCCTCAGGTAAGGACCAGCATTGACCGTTGAGTGATCTATTCCTGTCGCGGGCACTAGGCCTACCGACACAAGTGCGGTACCATTTTTATCAGGAGACTTGGGGAAATGCTGGGTGGAAGGACATTTGTGACTCCTCTCAGATTCCAGAACTTTCTATCAGCGAAATGTGTGGAAAAAGTGCTTTTTGCCACATATTGAGGTTTGCAAAGGATTCTGGGCAACAGAACCTGGTGAGAGCCCCACAAGTCACCCCATCGTGGATTCCCCAGGTGTCTAGTTGTCAAAAATGCAAAGGTTTGGTAGGTTTCCGTAGGTGCCGGCTGAGCTAGAGGCCAAAATCCACAGCTAGCACTTTGCGAAAAACAGCCCTGTTTTCTTTGGGAAAATGTGATGTGTCCACGTTGTGTTTAGGGGCATTTCCTGTCACTGGCACTAGGCCTACCCACACAAGTGAGGTACCATTTTTATCGGGAGACTTGGGGGAACACTGGGTGGAAGGAAATTTGTGGCTGCCCTCAGATTCCAGAACTTTCTGTCACCAAAATGTGAGGAAAAAGTGTTTTTTGCCAAATTGTGGGGTTTGCAAAGGATTCTGGGTAACAGACCCTGGCGAGAGCCCCACAAGTTACGCCATCTTGGATTCCCCTAGGTGTCCAGTTTTCAAAAATGCACATGTTTGGTAGGTTTCCTTAGGTGCCGGCTAAGCTAGTGGCCAAAATCCACAGCTAGGCACTTTCTGAAAAACACGTCAGTTTTCAATGTAAAAATGTGGGGTGTCCATGTTGCGTTTCCTGTCGCTGGCATTAGGCCTACCCACATGAGTGAGGTACCATTTTCATCGGAAGACTTGGGGCAATACAGAATAACAGAACAAGTGTTATTGACCCTTGTCTTTCTCTACATTTTTTCCTTCCAAATGTAATACGGTGTGTAAAAATGACATCTATTTGAGAAATGCCCTGTAATTCACATGCTACTATGGGCACCCTGGAATTCAGAGATGGGCAAATCACCACTGCTTCTCAACACTTTATCTTGTGCCCATCTTGAAAATACAAAGGTTTTTGTAATACCTGTTTTTCACTCCTTATATTTCAGCAAATTAATTGCTGTATACCAGGTATAGAATGAAAACCCATTGCAAGGTGCAGCTCTTTTATTGGCTCTGGGTACTTAGGGATCCTAATGAACCTAAAAGCCTTATATATACCCGCAACCAAAAGAGTCAAGCAGATGTCACAGTATATTGTTTTTAAAAATCTGACATCGCAGGAAAAAGTTACAGAGTAAAACATGGAGAAAAATGGCTGTTTTTGTTACCTTAATTTTAATATTTTTTTATTTCAGCTGTTATTTTCTGCAGGAAAACCTTGTAGGATATACACAAATTACCCCTTGGTGAATTCAGAATTTTGTCTGCGTTTTAGAAATGTTTAGCTTTCTGGGATCCAGCATTGGTTTCACACCCATTTCTGTCACTAACTAGAAGGAGGCCCAAAGCACAAAGGCCCATATTTATACTTTTTTAGCGCCGCATTTGCGTAATTTTTTGACGCATAAAATGGCGCAAACTTGCAAAATACAATGGGATTTTGTAAGTTTGCACCGTTTTTGCATCAAAAAGCGGCGCAAAAGTGGCGCTAAAAAAGTATAAATATGGGCCAAAATATAGTAAAAATGGCATATGTAAATACCATAATTGTGTTGAAAAATGTGGTTTTCTGATTCAAGTCTGCCTGTTCCTGAAAGCTGGGAAGATGGTGATTGTAGCACCGCAAACCCTTTGTTGATGCCATTTTCAGGGGAAAAAACACAAGCCTTCTTCGGCAGCCCTTTTTTCCCATTTAAAAAAAAAAACTAAGGGGCATATTTATACTCTGTTTGCGCCGGAATTGCGTCGTTTTTTTTTACGCAATTCCGACGCAAAACTAACTCCATATTTATACTTTGGCGTTAGACCCGTCTAGCGCCAAAGATCTCGGAGTTTGTGTCATTTTTTAGCGTGGACACCTACCTTGCGTTAATGATATGCAAGGTAGGCGTTCCCGTCTAAAAAACTGACTCCAAGGCATGTGCGTTGTATTTATACTCCCGGGCAAAAATGACGCCCGGGAGTGGGTGGGTAAAAAAAAATGACGTACAGGCGCCTTTGCGCCGTTTTTTAGCGCCTGGTCAGGGCAGGCGTTAAGGGACCTGTGGGCTCGGAAGGAGCCCAGAGGTGCCCTCCCATGCCCCCAGGGACACCCCCTGTCACCCTTGCCCACCCCAGGAGGACACCCAAGGATGGAGGGACCCACCCCTGGGACATTAAGGTAAGTTCAGGTAAGTTTTTTTTTTTAAAAATGTTGTGGCATAGGGGGGCCTGATTTGTGCCCCCCTACATGCCACTATGCCCAATGACCATGCCCAGGGGACAGGAGTCCCCTGGGCATGGCCATTGGGCAAGGGGGCATGACTCCTGTCTTTGCTAAGACAGGAGTCATGTCAATGGGGGTTGGGAGTAAAAAAAAAAATGGCGCAAATCGGGTTGCGGCGCAAATTTTGCCTCAGCCTGACTTGCCGTATTTTTTGGCGCCCAAGCTCCATTTTCACCTATGCCGGCGCTGCCTGGTGTACGTCATTTTTTTTAACGCACACCAGACAGCGCCGGCGGCTAACGCCGGCTAACGTCATTGAGTAAATACGGCGCCCGCATGGTGCTTCAGAATGGCGTTAGCCGGCGCTAATTTTTTTGACGCAAAACTGCGTTAGCACAGTTTTGCATCAAAAAGTATAAATATGGCCCTAAATTTTTGCTTAATTTTGGCTAATTTCTTGGTCTCCTCGGGGGAACCCACAAACTCTGGGTACCTTTAGAATCTCTACAATAGCTTATGTGGACAAAACGTTATGAAGGCCTAAGTGCAAACTACCCTAAAAAGCCAAAAAGTGGCTCAGCACTGGGGGGTTGCAGCTAAGGGGTTAAACCATCTATAATGATGTTATCGTTGATGTCAATGTCGGGATATGTGAAGTGATTTTGACTTCATATGGGACTGAGGAGTGAGTTATGCATATTACACACCCTTTGGCCATGCGCTATTTAAAACAATTGTAGAGTAGACAGGGGCGGCTCCCCTGCTATGGCAGAGCTCCCCGTCAGCAGCAGGGGCTGCAAACCTTTAAAAATAAAACGATGATAAACAATGATTATTATTGTTTTATTTTTAAAGGAGTGCCGGGCCATGGGGGTGATGAGCACTGAGGGGAGTGCACAAAGCACTCCTCTCCGTGCGCATGTATGTTTGGCTGCCCGTCTCAGGCTGGCCAAATACACATGCGCATAAGGGCTCTTTCCAACCCGACACTGTGTTGCGGGTTTAGAGAAAGCAAGCCCAGTGTCCCAGTCTGCATTGGAGCGCCAGTCAGAGCGCTCTAGCCAATCATAACACTGCTTTGAGCAGCGTCATGATTGCCCGCAAGGCAAGCTGGGTGCCTGGAGTGTGGCAGAGGGCGACGGTGCGGCGGCGAGGTTAAGGTATTTTCTTTTATAGTTTATTTTTTATTTTTTATTTATTCCCCATGGCCCGCCACTTTTCCTAGTCCCCACCGCAACTGAGAGTGGATACAGAGAACAAGGAGAATACACTTTGCTCAGTAGGAACAATGTTACAGTATATATTAATAACAATGGTTCACAAAGCGCTCACTTCATTATCTTTTAAAATTCTCTTAATTCGATAGCCAATGTAGTAAATGCTTCAGAAGTCACTGCCGGCCAGTACAAATATATTTATAACAAAATGACTATAGTATAATTTGCAGCGAATAATGTGTTATGTGCCTATAGTGAAAACATAAAAATGAGTATGTGTATATACAAAACAAAACAAAACAAAACAAAAGACCTAGGTAAAAGTAATAGTTTAGAGCTCACAAAATGTAAATGCACTGGTTTTATTATTAGAGACTAAGGCCTGAATGTAAGAAAAGTGTTGTGGATCCATTGCAGCGCCTCCCTTCTTGAGTCCCTTAGCACCCCCCTACCGCCACCATGTGGTGCACCATGGCTCAGGATAGGGGCAATGGCATCAACATTTTTTACGTTATTGATGTACTGTGCAGGATTAGCACCAAAATGTTGGTGCTAATCCTGCAGAGTAAATAGTGGGCCATTGAAAACAATGGTATGCCCCCTTTTAATGCCTACTCTGTGCAGGCGTTAAAAATAGCCACCCAAAATGGTGCAGTGGAATCTTACAGATTACACTGCTCCATTTTTGTGGTCCCTCTAACAGGGGAACAGCCCCCTTGCATACATTATGGCAGTCGCAGGCAGAATGTGGCCCTAGGAGTTACAAAGTAGCGCAATGCATACATTGCGCCACTTTGTAAATATGGCACCGCGAATTTGGCCTTGTTGGGCCACATTAGCATCATAAAAAAGTATGTTAATGTGGTGCTAGGAAATGCTAGACCCTTTTAAATCTGGGCCTATAGCTAATCTGAATGTTAAAGCACTGATGTTTTGATCTCGTAAGTGATTTATACATTCATCAAGAGCTAATTATTCGAGGCATCCCAAAATTCAAGAAAGTAGAAAGAAAGGCCCAATTCATTAATATTAGGAAATTGATTATGGTTATGTGCCATTGTTTGGAGAGTCACTGCAATACAAAACGTACATAGTACAAGCTTATTATCATAAAAAGTGAGATAAACTGGAAGTGCGAAACAACCCATAAAGGCATCTTGTAACATACTAACAAAGAGACAGATATTTTTTAGCCTGTGCCATACAATATGGGCTGAAAGGAATACCTGTGATAAATTGAGTTGTTGATTGAATGAGGTGTTGCCTCTCCTCAAGCAACAGCCACAATTCCTGTCAACATGACCCACAAAGTCACTAAATTAACCTGTGCTTAACCCTCTGGTAGCTGAGCACAAAAACAGACAGGCTTAGCTTAGAGGTAATGTGTAAATTATTCATGCAGTCACAAACAGCAATAAAGTGAAAAAGCAACACAAGAAAAATTCCACACCAATTTAGAAAAGTTGTGAGAAATTACAAGTTCTGCGGGGTAATGCTACAGGTGATGTCCGTGGAGGAGCCCTTGTAGTAAGGGAGCTGCTGGATGAAGTGGTGATGAAGATTCATTTGTTCGTCCTTGGTCTCTGTTTTTGAAGTTGAAAACCTCCAGTGTGATAAGGCTGTGTTCACTAAGCCAAATACCGCTTTGACAGAGAAGACCTGTAGAGGATTTGCTGCTTCGGAGAAAAGAATAAAATGCTAGGGCAGGACCTGCGATGCACTTTGGGTGAATAGACGAGCAGGTTGATCCTGGTCTTTCCTCGGGTCTCAGAGCACTTTTTAGCAAAAAGTCGCAAGGCTAGCTGGCCACTTTAGCACCACCACCACCAATGGTCCAGGACCCAGGGGGCCCCACTTAGGGGGTGAGGGCTCACTCAGGCTGGTTTCTGGTGCAGGTTAAGATGGTTGTTGCCTTTTCTGACCAGGGGCCAGGCAACTAGCCCTTGGAGACTTGCTGGTAGTCCTGGGTTCAAGCAGTGGAATAGGGCTCAAGCAGCAGGGCAGGCCTCTGAGGGTTAAAGGCAGGTTCCAGGCAACCAAGCAATCCATGCAGGTGCAGCACAGCAGTCTTGTGGAATACACAGCAGGCCACTGCAACAGTCTGACGTCTGAGAGTTCTGCAGGCCCAGGAAAGCAACTCAAGAGTGGGCTTGTGGGTCCTATTTTTATATGTGGTGCCTTCTTTGAAGAGAATTCCATTTGAAGTCCTTGGGGTTTAATGTTTCCTCTGTACTGGTTTCAAGCCAGCTGCATGAACAATGCAGGGGTGACAAGTCCTTTGTGTGAAAGCAGAGCACAGCCTATTCAGTTGCATGTGGGGCTGTGTCAAGCTACCCACCCTCATTCTATCAGCAGATAAATATAATTATTCCAACTGCTAATTACACCCAGTCATGTGACGGCACCAAATAATTAGGGTAGGAAAATGTCAATGTTCTAAAAGTGGCATTTTCAGAATTAGAACGTAAAATCCTACTTTACCATTAAGGAGGATTTTTAATTACATGTACCTGTTCCAAATCAAATGTTAGCACTTATTACATATAATAAGGAAACCCAATGTTACCCTATGGCAGAGGCAGGCCTCACAGTAGTGAAAAACAAATTTAGGAGTTTCACTACCAGGGCATGTAAAACGTAAAAGTATTTGCCCAGTCTTTTATTTCAATGCACCGTGCATTATGAGCTATGCTTGACCTATTTTAGGGGTGACTTAAACACAATGAAAGGGGAGTTTGGGGCTTGACAAAGGGGTTATATTGCTAAGTAGAACTGACACTTTAAAACTGCATTCAGCCTGCAATGGCAGACCTGGGGCATGTTTAAAGGAGCTACTTAAGTGGGTGGCACAATAAGTGCTGCAGGCCCACTAGTAGCATTTAATTTACAGGCCCTGGCATATGGAATACCACTCTACAAGGGGCTTATATAAATATGTTTTTTTATTTATTTATTTATTTAGTTTATTTCTGCGTTTTATAGTGTGCAGAGCTACCCGAAAGGGCTGCCCGATGCAGGACAGCAAATGGTAAGGTGTACAGGTCCAGAGAATGGAATATCAAATATTTTAGGAACAGAGATTCAAAAAAGCCACGTCTTTAGGCCT